>NC_068551.1:13002203-13323870 GCF_026212275.2 Microplitis demolitor
ACCCTCCATGGCCTACTATATATTTTAAAATGCTATTCAAGTCCTCAATACCGGACAATACCTAAACAAAGCGCATGGAGGACTTAATCACCTTTTTAAAAAGATGTTTTAACCCTCCAAGGCCTACTATACTTTTAACCTGTAACTTCGAATGAGCTCAATTCTTTAGCATGATATTATTGTTATAATATTATCTGCATTCTAAGTACATAAAGTGCGGCAGTGGTTGTGCTAACATATTCGTTAGGTCTTGGTTTCAAATCCTGGCAGCAGCAGATTATTTTCCAGCGGTTTTTTTCAATTTCTTTGGCAGTTTTCGTCATCCGATACATCATTCGTATTTATTTATCACATAAAATAATTAACTAATCATATACTAATAAGTCAAAGGCTCTAATTATTCAATTCGAATTTCGAATGACAGTACTATTCTATTCGAATGCCTACTTGTATTTTATTATTTTTTAACTCACAACAAAACAGTTATTACTAAGAAAATATTTTTTGGATTTTTAAAATTCAAATTTTTTTCGATCATGGTGGCCATTTCTCATTAGTGGTCTCCTTTTCCTTTGTTTCTTTACCAATTGTACGTGATCCGATGAGAGTCTTTCTCAATCTATAAATTTAGCGTCTAGAGGCTTATTTTACCTTTTTAAAAAGATGATTTGAACCTAAACTTGGTAAAAGCGGACAAAGTTACCACGTTTAGGTTCACATCACCTTTTTAATGCGTGGATCTTCATATTCTAAAAAGATGATTTGAACCTCCTTACCCTCATGTAGGATAAGGCTCAAATCACCTTTTTAATTTTGACTCGGGTAACGATGGACGGAAAAATTATTTGCTTTTATTTTTAGTTTAAAATATACCCGTCTTTCTAATAATATCTCGGATATAAAGGAAGTTCTTAATATTTTGATCAAAATGTGATTATTTTTTTTTTTTTTTTTTTTTTTTAACGTAAATTTATCAAACACGGAAAAAAAATATTAATAAATATTACTGAGATTCTCGTCAACAGCGCGCCTAGACCAAATTTCAGTAAATTTTACGGAGTAAAACGTAAGAAATGAATAACAGATATACTTTTTTGACAAGTGTCTTGTAGTTTTTTAAGGTGTGAGTAGTAATTTTAAGTAGTCAAGCAGTATATTTCAACGATTAACTGTTAATTATAGCAGTTTAAACATTAAAATCATAATTTTACTGATTGAAGCGACATCACTTATTGAACATAATATAAATAATTAGAAGTTGAACTACAATTATTGTCAATCATTTTTTTCTGTGAAGTAATTCAGTTGAAAAGTGTATAAAGAATTGATATCATACGTTTAAAACGCACTTTCGTATATAAATACATGACATAATGAATTTTCATACCTAATGTGAACTTTGTGACACATATATTTGAAAAACAGGAGCAAATTAACGTTTGACGCTTTCGCAAGCCTACTGAAAAGTCTATTTTATTAAACTTGGATTATGAAATATACCTACATGACAGTAAACGTTCATGCTGAATTTCAACTCTGTAACGTATTTATTTGGAAAAACGGGAGTATATTAACGTTTGACGCCCCTGCATACCTCCTCCGGAACTGATTTTATTATAGCCATTTATTCGGGGATACCAACACTGTATAATAAACGTTCACGCCGAATTTCAACTCAGTTACACATATACTTTAAAAACGGGAGTATGTTAACGTCTAACGCCCCCGCAAACCCCCTCAGGAGAAAATTTTACTCAAGTCATTTCATGAGGGATACCAACATGACAAAATAAACGTTTACGGTGTATTTGAACTTCGTAACACAAATATTTAAAAAACAGGAGTATATTAACGTTTGACGCCCCTCATTTGGAGCCGATTTTATGATGGCCATTTAGTGGGAGATACCAACATGATACAATAAGCGTTCACGCTGAATTTCAAGTCCGTAGGCCTTATAGTTCGAGTGATACAATGGTGATATATATATATATATATATATATATATATATATATATATATATATATATATATATATATATATATATATATATATATATATATATATATATATATATATATGTGTACGAGAATTTTATATATTAGATATATATAAATAAATGTATACATTAGGGTGCTTCATTTTAGAGCAAACTTTTTTTTTATCACGTCCCATCTGAAAATCTTATAGTCGGTGGAAAAACAAAAATTTTGAACCGCATGGCAGCTCTCAATTCCGATTTTTACCCGTTGCTTATCTATTTTTTATTTTTTATTTTCACATAACATTGAAAAATAATTTTTTATAACTTTTTCCTTCCACTCACCGTATGAAAAATTTTCTTTTGCATTTGAGCTTATAGGCTTTTGTAGAGGACTAAATTAACTACAAAAAAGGTTCTTTGAGTCGAGTCCCTAACTCAATTAGATTTCTACACAAATCGCTTCCTAGATTAAAAGGCCCTCCAATGATTAGAATACCGAATCGGCCCCAGAAAGAAATCGGGCTCATAACTTCAGGAAATATTCGTACCCATGAAATACTTTGATACAGCAAGTTTCAGATTTTTATCTACTACCACATCTGAATAAATCGAGAAATACTGAAAATTATTAAAAATTGTTATTCTCTGCGTCTTGTTAATCGAATGATCTAGTGACCGGATATGTTTTGGGGCATGATGGTAGCGTTTTGGAAAAAAAATAAGAGCCATATTTGTCCGTAAGAACCTAAAAAAAAAAACGAGATTTTATTCTTAATTTTGATTTTTAAGCGTATTACGATAATCGCAAAAATATGAGACTATTTTTTTTTAATTTTCCATTCAATTTCCGACGAAATTATGAGCTTGGGAAATTTTTTTTAAGGGTACTACATATCGAAAAAAAATAAAAATCGATTTTTTGCGCAAAAATCGATTTTTTTTCATGATCAACTTCTAAAATGATAAAATACAAAGCTTTTGTTAATATTGTACTGGTAAAACAACGAAATAAATTCGGAACGCTTATATAAAAGTAATTGTTTACAAATAATGAACTATATTTATTATTATAATCTTCATTTTTAACTATAATAATTAAATCTGTATCAAATACTATTGTTTACATAATTCAACTAGTTTTCAGATAATTTATACTTTCCCGCTCAACTTTTAGTTCATTCAGAAACCATGAGATGGCACTGTAGTTCTAAACTGGTAACAGTTCTGCTGAGAACCTCAAAGTTACGTACCGTTGACATTCTAATCCAAAACTGGTCGTGGTTTTACTTGCATTCAATAGTTCATTTTATCTCCTTATATTCTTATTTAAGTGGAAATATGTCGACACCTAGAGCAAATAATGCAATTCATGGAATGCAAGTTCATGGAATGCTGAAACAAAAATATCATCTACTTGACCAAAAGCTCGACAATAAAATGTTACCCAGAGTCCGTAGTTTTCAAAAAATTGCATCATTTCTTCACAATCAGTACAGCAAACGTCTAATTTCTGATGTAGAGTATTCAGATGAAATTGTTGACATGATGAAATCTCGAGATTTTAATGATAATACACTAGCTGAAGACGTAGACAAAAATGGTTGGCAGAGGAAAAAACTTCCATTTGAGACATCTCTGTCTAGTTATTTGGTAGATTTTCCAGAAATGAATGAAAAGGATTTGAAACTTTTGTTTATTGGTTCCTATCAATATAAACAAGCAATATCGTATTTAGCTGCGATGATGGATGAATCAGATAATTTAACTATTTAGTTTGTTAGAGATAAAACCAGTATATTAAAAGTTTAATTAATTATAGTCGTCACAGGTAGTTGGCAAAGTTGTATAAAGTCATAAGATCATAAGGTTATAAGGTTTATTACGGTAGAAGGTTTATTAAGATTATAAAGTTTATAAGCAAAAAGGTATAAGTTAAAAGGTTTATAAAATAAATGAAACGTTATATTGTCGTATTAAAATTGAATTAATTTAATATAAATTATCCTTCCTTTCCTCTCTCTTGCAATTAATTAATATTTACACCGACCCTGAACATTAAGAAACGGTTCTGGAAGACCGTTTAATACCTCCAGTGACGCCCTTAAATAAGGACGACCAAGGTAACAGTATCCCTGTTATAATTTCACACTATGCGGCCGTGTAAAGTCCTCCAGGTCCAACTTTTACACCGAAATTTCTTACAGTGTGGGCTTCAATAAATTTTTTTTTATTCAATTATTTTTCTGCCTTGTCATGTTCACAATGCTCTTAATGTTAAAGAAATCAATTATGACCATGACAAGGAAATGAAATATCAAAAAAAAAAAAAATTCTGAAAAAATCATTTTTCATGAAAAAAAAAAAAATTTTTTTTTTCAATCTTTTTTGTTAATTAAAGTTCTTAATCAGAGAAATATAGACTGTCGTTAAAATAAAACTTTTTTAAATGAAAGAAATGATTGAAAACCGAAGAATCGCTCATGATGCGATTTTTGGCGAAAACGAAAAATTTAAAGCTTCCGAACACTAAGAAAGAAAAATTGCAGCGCATTGAGATTTTCAGGGTTTTTTAGGACACTTTGAGGTTGAGAAAAAAGCCGACGGTAACCTTTGTTTATTCGTTATATCCAAAGTTATACCGATTTCCGAATATCCTTACACTGAAAAAAAAATTTGTTATCTTAACAAAAGTCAAGATTACGCAGTTATTTGTTAAGATAACAAATCCATCTTGGTCAACACAACGAAGTAACATTTGTTATGGTAAGTAAAGTAAAGATGCTGTTATAACAAATGACATACGTTGAGCTAAATATTAAATTAGGTTTTACAAAGATTTCTCGACTCGAGAAAATTTTAATTCACCTAAGATATTATCGCGTCGCGATATAATCTCTTGAGTCAAGAAAATCACTTCTTCAAGGCGCCCGGTTTTAACTATACTTAGACATATTGGTATACTTTTCAAAATAACTAGCGTTTAATGTTTTAGCCATAATTTACAAACACAATTTATGTCCAAAATCCAAAACTCGTGATGAATTCTTAACGATACTGTTTACCTAATTAAAACACAAAATTCTATGTGTATTTAAAAAATTTTTCCTCAACTCATATCATTTTTTACAACAGCAACTTCACTTTACTTACCACAACAAATGTTACTTCGTTGCGTTAACCAAGATACTTTTGCTATCATAACAAATAGCTGCGTAATCTTGATTTTTGTTATTATAGCAAATTTTTTTTTTTCAGTGTAAATACGCGAATTTTTACCGGTTTTTTAATAAACATTATCGCTTCAAAAAAAAATATTTTCATCAAAAGCCACTAATTTTGCCTTATAGAGAATATCTTGCAGTTTTTAAACCCCTACTTCGATTCTCTGTACGACCAACATGTCTGGAGTTATTGATTGTCAAAGCTAAAGTGGTGTTTTCTGAAACCCATAGGCTTGTTTGAAGACGAGCAAAAATTTAGAAAATTATTTTTTCGTCGGTTTTCTTAGGATTACTCTGGAACCGTGCATGATAAAAAAATTGAAGTCCAGATCTTAAAACTATAATCTTGAGGGTACCATTTGATTCTTTATTTTTATTCTACGATCATTTTTCATCAAGTTACATCATGTTGAAAATCACCCAAAAATTTAGAATTTTTTCTCTATCCCTTAATTTTTGTGACCAGTGTATTAATCCTACATATATTTTTAAATTATCTGCTGTTTTTGAGAATTATAAATACACAGAAAAAACAGTTAATTTGAATCAAGAATTTTTTTTTTTGATCGATTCGGGAAATCAAAATTTTCTTGCCGTAAATAAATGATTCTCTTGAAATTTTTATTTTTAATTAAAATTTTTCTATCTTAAGTTAACATATTCTTATGCTTAAAGCGAAGAATTTTTACTTGTTACAGAAGTTTTTATGTTTTAGTATGAGATATTTTTTTGAAGCAAGATGTATTAGTTTTTTGTAGCAATCTGCACTTTTTTGTTTGAAGAAAATAAAATTTCTCGGAATGAGTACTATCATTTATCGCAAGAATTTTTTATGCTCCAACCAAATCAGAAAAGTTACTTAAGGATAAATTTCTTGGGAGACAAGATATATATATCTTGTCTCCCAGGAGAGGGAAGTCACTGCTGCTATAAGCAGCAGTGGAAGTAGTTCGATAATCGCCACGAGATCACGCCCACCGGTTGTAGTGTCCCTAGTAAGAAACTTATTTCGGAATTGTTATATTCCAAGCTTGAGAACAATTCTGACATGAGTGCTTCTCTGTTATTCGACAGAGTGACAAGTATCAATTTTGATTGTAATATAGTATATATTAAATTACATTATGACATGTTTAACATTAATGTTTCTTAAAATAATTTTTGTAATAATAGAAAAACATCAAGTACATTTGAAGTAATAGAGAAAAATTTTTCTGTATTTATTGTATAAATGCTGGCTATTAAAGAAAACGAAAATTGAGTAACAATGAATCAAAATCTGCAGTACAGATCGCTAAATAATTTTGTTTCTTGCAATCCTAAATTATGGAAATGGCAACTATGAATGTTTAGTTACGATAAGTCAAATTAGTACATTCTCAGAAAGTTCGATTTTCTAGTGTGTACATCTAGACACAAATACTTATTTCTACAATTATAAATAATCTAAAGAACTAAGTGTACATTATTAACATCACAATAATCTTATTGTTTATCAGACTAAGAATAAATTATTTACGGCAATATAAATTATAGCTATGTTAACTTTAAACTGATAGTAATAAAAACTTTCCTTAAACTAGTTATGCTCATTATTGCTATCTTAGTCTATGTACCGAAAAATCGTAAGAACGACTATGTAGTCGTAGAGCACTTTACTGTAGTGTATTAGTTACTGAAACTTACTTCAATTGCTGAGTCATCTGTGAACTACGATTTCTTAGTGCAGAAAACCGATTTTTTCTCTCATTGTATATGAATCATATTTTTAGGATTTAGAAGTATTTGAAAGTATTTAAATTTTCAATCATCTCAAATCCTAATTAATCATATTTTTAGGATGTACAAACATTTGCCAGTATTTAACAGTTTAAATCATTTCAAATCCTGTTAAATTATATTTTTAGAACCAAATAGTATTCAACAGAATTGAAAAATTTGAATCATGTTGAATCCTTCTGGATCATCTTTTCAGGATTGGATAGCATTCATGAGGATATAAATTTTTTTAATTATATCAAATTCCTTTTTTCGATCAGGGTTGTTTCAGGAGTTTTTTTTTTTTTCTAAATATCAGAGATATTTTTTTAAGAAAGACGTGTTAGTTTTTTGAAGCAATAAGATAAAAGCCTCTATACCCGCTCAGTACCATTAGGCGCTCACTTTAGCTGTTTAAGGCGTTTTTTTTTTTATAATTTTTAGAAAAAAAAATTACAATTAAAAATATTATTTGTGAATCTAAATATATTAAAATATGATGTATCAAATGAATGTTTTCAAAATCGTGCTCAACGGAGTATTTTATACATTAATGTTCACTCGTTAGATTAAATTTAAATTGCGTCAAATTTTTTAAGAATTGTTATAACTATATCTTATTAAATACATTTTTAAAATTTATAAAAGAATAAAGTAGTATAATTTATACATTATTTCCCAAATCAATAAACTTATCATAGTTTAATTGATATTGTCTTTGAGCGACTATAAGGCGATGTGTTGATCGAGTAATGGTATATCACAACTTTTAGTGAGCAACTATGGGTACACTCGAAGACCTTATTTAAAAAATTAATAATAATTAATCATCAACATTATTCTTCAAACTAAAATTTTATTCTAATACTCGAAACTTCAAAAAATAACTATAAAAAAAAATATGGTTTTTCATTTTATTTATTAATTTACATTGAGTGATTTAATCTCAATCCAATGAGAAGTGAGCGGGTATAGGGGCTTCTACCTTATTACATTTTTTTGTTTAAAGACAATATAGTTTCTCGGAATAAGTACACTGAGAAAATTAAATGATTGAAGTTATCATCTAGTGAAGGTAAAATTTTTACTATCAATCTGATAGTAGTGAATATCATCTAGATGATTGTGTAAATCATCTAGATTGTAATGGTTACCACCTGGATGATAATTATTACGATCATGGATGTTAACTCGAGTTAATTAGGATTATTATCCTAAATAGTTATATTTATAATTTCTGATGGTACCAGTTACCATCTGATGGTAACTGGTACCATCAGAAATTATAATAGTTACTATTGAAGATAATTAGAATAACAATTAATTCCATTATAATGAAACCATCATTTTACAAGGGTAAAAAATACTAAATGTTAATAGGGGAGCCTGGGGCACGAAGGCCCCCTTCAAAAATTAGGTGAAAAAGTTTTTTTTTCATTTTCCGTCAAGTTATGACCTTATAATGTTTTTATCATATTTTTAGGCCAATATGTGATAAGTAGGGTAAAATGGATCACTCGAAAATAAAATTTTTTTTTTCGTTTTCCGTCAAGTTCTGACCTCTATAATGTTTCCATTATATTTCAGGTCGATATGTGATATGTGAGGCAAAATGAACCTCTCGAAAAACGAAATTATAACGAAAAAATGATTTTTTTTTATTTCCCGCCTATTTAGTTTTTTCGTTACAATTTTTTTTTTTTTTTGAGTGATCCATTTTACCTCAAATATCTTATATTGGCCTAAAATATGATAAAAACATTATAGAGGTCATAACTTGATGGAAAATAAAAAAAAAATATATTTATTATTTTTTGGGGAGGGAGCCTTCCTGCCCCAGAAAAAAAAAAAATTTTTTTTCGATTTTTTGCAAAATTTCGACTGATTCTTCCGAAATAGATGGAAAATCAACGAATTTGATGGTTAAAAGCCGCAAAAAGAAAAAACCGGTTTAAGGTCGTGCCCCAGCTCTCCTAATGACCAAATTTTATTGATTGCTCAGTACTTGGATGATTCTTATTTCGATGAGTATAGTCAATCATTCAAAGTTATTGACAGAAGCTCTCTCACTTGGAAATTTTTATTTTACGCTGATCTAGACGACTGTACAGTAACTTATTTCACCATTTTGAACAATAAAATGTACATTACTAAATTATGGATTTAAATTGAAAATATTTGTATACAATTAAAAAGTAAAATCAAAATAAGGGTAGTACGCCAATGAAGAGTTAATAATATTAATAATTTTAATACTTGAGTTTTAACTTTTAAAAAATTATCATTTTTTTGTAAAAATTTTATAAATAAAACTTGAGTATGTTTGTCATCATATTTGTAGTCGAAAATTTACGATTTTACAAATCTAGGCAGCCCATTCTATCCCCCTCCCCTCCTAAACAGTTTCATGTCAAAAATTGGGGGGTAGGGGGAATTTGCCCGTGGCCCATTTTGCCTTAGTGTCCCATTTTGCCCCTCCCCTCCACCTCAATCACTTTTCACGTTAAAAATACTGGGCGGCCCATTTTGCCTCCAAATATTTCGAGGCATCCAAAATTTCAGGGGGCCTATTTCGCCCTCCCTTCCCCTACTTGGAATTTATTGAATTTTCGATCAATTTTCTCATAATATTAATTACCATTTCTGATAGTAACTGTAATCATCCTGATGGTAACTGTAATCATCCTGATTGTATCTGTTATCATCCAATGATTGTTAATCCTATTAACAAAAATTATAACACTAACTATCTTTGCATTTAAAATCGTTCTTATCATCCTCGATGATTGACGCTGAAAATTTAGGATAATAAACACAATCATTTAATTTTCTCGGTGTACTATTTTTTAAACACAAAAATTTTTGTATGCTTCAACCAAGAAAAAATATGCTTAAACTAAGAGAAAAATAACTTGGGAGTAAAGATATATATGTATATATGTAGGAGGGTGAAGTCACCGGTACTTTAGACAGCAGCAGCGAAAGTAGTTCGGTGCTCGCCACGAGGTAGCATCTACTGGTTATAGTTTCCCTGGTAAGAAACTTATTTCAGAACTGTTATATTTTCTATGATTTCCGCAGAATCTACCGTAGTTTACTGTAACTTACCGTAGAATTACTGTACTTGATTCCGGTGGCATTACCGTAAACCACGGTAGAGATCCCGAAAAATACCGTAAAGTCAGATCGTCCAGGGGTATGGATTTATTTTTAAATCCATTTCAACTCAGGTATTGTTTGTGATAATGAACTATCGTTAGTTTTATTGTAATTAGTTATTATTTCATAAAATACGGTCTAGCAATTTCTATATTTTTAAATCGAACAATAAATAAAATATTTTTGAGTTCGATCCAAATTAACTTATTCAATAACAACATTATATTAGTTTTTTATTAAATATTTTTAGTATTATACTAATAGAAATGTTGAAATTGTCTTTGAAACAGGAAAAATTTAATGCTTGATTTGTTTTTCTCAAGTGATATTATTCTGATGGAAATCAAGTTTCTCTCATGTTTTGATTCTGTTAGTTTCGAAGCCTCAAGACTGCCATTCATATGTATGAGTGTGTCGGTCTCCTGCCAGTTACACCTTCTACCTACACGCGATTCTCTACACAACGTTTATAATTTCCGGTACCTTAGCAAAATTTTAAGATACAATTACGAATTGATTGTTCACATGAAAGTTAACATTATTGTAGCATGTAGCGTTTACAATAGCTTCCGCACAAATTCACCGAATTAAATGTTTGAGACAATTTTTTCAAAACTTTGTTTTCGATACCTTTTCTTAACACAAAAAAAAAATTACAGAATGAACAGAAAATAATAAGAGTACAGTAGATGTTTCTTTTTATGTAGATTAATTCTTTATAGAGGTTTATTTATATTATTTAAAAAAAAAGATAATGTATTAAGTTTGAGTTCAATAATGAGTGAACTAGCAGTGTAAATTTCAATAGGACATTTTCTCCGTGTAAAAACCAGAATATCCAATCGATCTATTGATGTAGGTATAACTATATGTTTTAATGTTTATGCGCCCTGCTCTACTGCTATTTAGAATAGGATACATTTGTTTTGTACCGCGATTAGTTTACCGCAGTAATGACAATAATTTGATAATGGTTGGTGCAATGATTGATAGTAAATAAAACACAAAGTGCGAGTTTGGTCCGAGCAATGAAAACCAAAAAAATACAATAATCTTAGTCTACTTTATTTAACTGAGCTTGCTGCTCTTTACAAGTCTGGTGAGCTACTGATACAAAATAATTATATTTAAAAATAATTGAAGTTTTTTGGAGGCGGAGTTATTTTAGTGGCGAAAAGTGACCAAGGAAAAATGCGAGGAAATTATTGGCCAGTTACGGGCAAGAAGGTGGAAAGAGGGATAATGTGTCTTGCCATTGGAAATTGGCTAGGTTTGTAGGTGGGCATTTAACTGAGACCGAAGGAGTTTAGGTAGGGAGGTCAGAGTTGAGCAATGCGGATACTTGTGGACAAGGAAGTTATGATTTCTGAGGGGCTTAAGGGATTAGAGGCATAATATTTTGCCCGTAAAGAGAACTTTTTGGAAAGGAAATGGGATTGCAATTATACAAGAAAAAATTAGCTGTACAACAGTCATTTTTATGGAGCAGATGCTTTTAACAATACTTTTAAAATTGTAATATTGGGATGTTAAGGTCTGGGAAACAGGACTAAGTGCTCGGAAATTCCCAAGTGTACCCTAGCAATATAAAAAATTGGCTTAAAATGTATTTACAATTGGTTCCTTAAGATAAGAAATTTCAGTGACAAAAAATAGAAATGTTGTAAAATATGACTTAATAAGATAAAAAATATTTCCCAGAGTAATAAATTATCATTTTTTCTTAAACATAATAAATTTTGTTTGCATGAGTAAAATTAAAAATATGTAAATGAATCAATATAAAAATAATGTTTTAAAATAAATTATATGAGTAAGGTTGCGACGAAACATGCCGCCCTCCTTGAACTATTTAGTTCAATCTTGATGAGCCGTGGAGTCGTCTTCGAATGGTAGCGGGCACAGCTTCTTGGTGCAGCGCTCGTATTCCCCTTTGGCAGTTTTGATCGTCGCGGCTCGTACGACACCGTCTCGACCGGGATGAACTGCAATAATGCGATCTACGGGCCATTGAAGCGGTGGCAGATTATCTTCTGAAATCAAAACCAGCGTATCGACTTCTAAATTGGATGATTTTTGGCAATGAGACGGACGCATGATGAGCTGATGCAGGTACTCCTTGTACCATCGCTTCCAAAAGTGTTGCTTCATTTGTTGAGCATGCTGCCACGCAGACAACCGGTTAGACTTGGTGTCAGTGAAATCAACTTGTGGAAAAGTTGTCAGTGGACCAGCAATAAGGAAATGGCCAGGTGTTAAAGGCAGGAGGTCGTTAGGATCGGATGATAATAGGGAACTCGGACGAAAATTTAGTATTGCTTCTATTTCGATTATGTACGTTTCCAATTGATCGTAGGTTAACAGAGTATCTCCTACAGTTTTTATAAAATGTTTTTTAAAAGATTTAACTGCGGCCTCCCAGAGCCCTCCAAAATGAGGTGCCCTGGGGGGGATAAAATGCCAATTAATTTTTTGCTAATGCATAAAATGCTGCATTGGAGTTTTATGTCCAGAGGAATGAAGCAAAGCGTATAGCTCATTGAGCTCACGACTGGCACCTACAAAATTGGTACCATTGTCTGAATAAATATCGGTAGACTTTCCACGCCTAGCAAAAAGGCGCTCGAGGCTGGCTATAAATGCCTCCGTAGTAAGATCGGTGACTAATTCGAGGTGAACCGCTTTCGTAGACATGCATACATAAACAGCGACATAGACCTTGAGTTTTTGACGATTAAGATGCCTTAGTTCTTTCATATATAGCGGCCCACAGTAATCAACTCCAACGTGCAGGAAAGGACGTGATTGGGATACCCGGTAGGAAGGTAGATCTCCCATAATGTGACCAGCGAGCTTAGGTTTGGCTCGAAAACATTTTAAACATTTATATATGATTTTCCGAGTAATGTTACGACTATTTAGAGGCCAGTAAACTTGGCGCAAAGAGTACAAAGTAGCTTGAGTCCCGGCGGAGTTGGAGTCAAGGAAAGAATTTAAGGGAATTAATTTACTACCATCGCGGATAGGAATACCCTTCTTCAAACAATTTATTTCGGTAACAAAAGAAGCCATCTTGACCATTTTGACTATGGTATCGCGGGCAGCCTTCATTTCTACAGGAGTTAAGTGGTCGCGGATACGCTGAGGCTCGTCGCACATATATAAGAGAGAGGGCTCATTTGAAGCCCACTTTCGTAAGTTGAAGCCACCTTTTTTCAAAATTTCATTTAGCTCATCACGTAACACTTCGGCTTCCGGAATAGTATTTGTGCCAGTAAGAAGATCGTCAACGTAGAAATCGTGCTTTAGGGCTACGGCAGCGTGAGGATAAGCGTGACCCTCGTCGACAGCGAGCTGCTGCAGAGAACGAATGGCAAGATGAAAAGCGCATGTTGTGCCGTAAGTGACGGTATTGAGTATGCACGTAGAAATAGGTTTAGAAGGATTGCCTCGAAATAATATCTTTTGATATTTGGTATCGTCAGGATGTACCCGAATTTGACGGTACATTTTCTCTATATCTGCAGTAAGAACAATAGTATGAGACCGATATCGAATAAGCAAAATAAATAAGTCATCCTGCAGTTTAGGGCCGACCATGAGAGCGTCATTTAGGGATATTCCGCTAGAAGTTTTAGCAGAACCGTCAAAGACGACCCGAGTTTTGGTAGTCAGGCTGTCTTTTTTAACTACAGCGTGGTGAGGAAGATAAAAGTCCGAGTCCTCAACATTTGACTCGGTTGCAAGCGACATGTGACCCAAATCTAGATATTCTTGCAAAAAGGCAGTGTACTCATTTCCAATTTCTATATCTTGCACCAAACGTTTCTCAAGTCATTGAAAACGCCGCAAAGCTGAAGGGTATGAAACACCAAGTTTGCTTACATTATTGTTAAATGGCAGCCGAACCGTGTATCGACCGGTAGTATCTCTGGTAGTATTGCGAAGAAAATGCTCCTCGCACAACTGCTCTTCAGGGGACAGATTTTTAGCAGCGGGAAGCTCTTCTGTTTCCCAAAATCGGGTGAGATTAGTATCATTAACTTGGTTGTTTAAAATAAGATGGCATGATAAATTTGGTTTCTCAAACGAAGGATTTAAACCACCAGCGACCACCCATTCAAGCTGAGTTTTTTGCAAAATGGCCTCCGGGTGATTTTTCAATTTAATTTGTTCGACACTTAAAAGCTTGTAAAAAAGATTGACTCCTATAAGTGCATCTACTGAGGAAGGTTTACAAAACTCTGGATCAGCTAAAACGATATTTTTCGGTATTTCCAGCCCATCGAGATCAATAGGAGCCGACGGCATTGCTTTGCTAATTTGCGGAATTATCAAAAACTCAATATTTCTAGAAAATTTATTGAATCGCGATTTTATGATAGCGCGAGTGGCGTGCTTAATATTTGTACTTAGATCGTCGACACCACTGACCGATATGTTTACTTCAGTTCGGTCAAGCTTTAGGAAGTTAGCTGTAGCTTTAGTAATAAAATGAACCTGGGAACCGGCATCCAAAAAAACTCTGCATGCCTTTGAAATTCCTTGTGGATTCACGATATCCACTATGGCGGTGGCCAGTAGGGCCTCGGAGGATACAAATGCGTGCAAATTGACGCGAGAAGTCTGCGCCTGCGCACTTGATTCACTCTGACTGGCTGTATTATTTTTATTGATGCTATTGTGATTATTATGATTGTTATGGTTACCATTGTTATAATTATTATTGTTATAGTTATTTCCGCTATTTTTTTGAGAGGAAGCGTTGAGCTTTTCAAAATGCAGAAGCGTATTATGGCGCTGTCCACAGATGCGACATTTGCTAGCAGTACATTGAGACGATTGGTGCGTATTACGCAAGCAGTTAGTGCACCAACCGTTCTTTTTGGCAGTTTTATACCTGGCGAATGGAGTTAAAACGGTAAATTTGGCGCAGGAATTAATGTAATGATTATCGTCTAAACAGTGAAGACAACAGCCAGGAGATACCCCTCACGCGAAAGCTTGTTTTGGCTGTGACGGAGCTCGAGAGTTAGATTTTTGGCTGTCTGGCTTCCAACTATACGCCTGAGCACGCGTGACTTCGAATTGAGCACGCCGTGCTAAAAAAGCAATAAATTGATCGATGGTGGGATTAGGATAGTTATTGCTATGTTCCTTCCATCGATCACGAAGCGAATTTGGTAATTTATTACGAAGAATAACCACCAGAATGGAGTTCCACCCATCAATAGGCTCTCCTAAAGTTTTGAGAGCATGCAAGTTTTTTTGTAAATGATCCACGAAAGCTTGCGTTGAAAAATCTTTTGATATTTGAGAAATATCCAGTATTGCTTGAATATATTTTTCCCGCATTAGCTTTCTATTATCATAACGATCTTTTAGCAAATTCCAAGCCAGCTCATAATTTTGAGCTGAGGCTTCAATGGAAGAGATTACACTAGCCGCTTCACCTACCAAACAGCTTTTTAAATGATACAATTTACGAATCGGAGGAATATTTATATCTCCATGGATAAAGGATTCAAATAAATCATGAAAACCTATCCATTCGTCGAAGGCCCCACCGAATTTAGGCAGTTCCACAGAAGGCAAACCGAGGTAGTTGGGGTTATAATAATTTGGTGTGGCGATGACGGAGTGGTCTGAATGCGGAGCAGATGATTCGCGTGTTTGATTGTGATGTGAAATTTGCTCAGTAGCAGGCAGAGGAAAGGATTCACGCGCTTGATTTTGATGTGCGATTAAGTTTTAAGAAATTTTCGAACATAGTTAATGAACGCTTTGCTGCACTTCGCTTACATTTTAAAGCCTTAATTTGTGCTTCAGCCATGTTTGATCAGTAATAAATACAAATAAATGATAAAAAAGATCGAAAGCAGAGCACAAATGTAAATTCTCGCGATTGCAGGAAGTAAAATATGAATGGTATGAAAAATACACTAACGGTAGGAAATATTGGTGATTCAACTGACTTACTTGTCGATAGTTGAGAAGTTGATTTATGAAAATGCGTCAAAATGGCGTTGAAAATCCGATGATGATTGTAAATGCTGATGATTATGGACCTCAGGCCGGTTGCTCACTGTCCCTTGGATGAGGTTGACTCTGCCGTAAATATGTTGATGATGAGATCTCGATTACAAGGTCTGATGCTCGAGATGAAATATGCAAAATAATTTATTGCATATAAAACTTTCACTTTTGAGATGAGTAACTGCTTGATGAACTTATGATCACAAACTTGATGAGTATGGTTGACACTTAAACTCTCACCATGAAAAAACGCACTTACGTAAAAGTCGGAAACGACTGTGCAATCACAGTAAAACAAATTATTTTTTATTTTCACGTTATCCGGCTTGAAGGACCAATGTTTTGTACCGCGATTAGTTTACCGCAGTAATGACAATAATTTGATAATGGTTGGTGCAATGATTGATAGTAAATAAAACACAAAGTGCGAGTTTGGTCCGAGCAATGAAAACCAAAAAAATACAATAATCTTAGTCTACTTTATTTAACTGAGCTTGCTGCTCTTTACAAGTCTGGTGAGCTACTGATACAAAATAATTATATTTAAAAATAATTGAAGTTTTTTGGAGGCGGAGTTATTTTAGTGGCGAAAAGTGACCAAGGAAAAATGCGAGGAAATTATTGGCCAGTTACGGGCAAGAAGATGGAAAGAGGGATAATGTGTCTTGCCATTGGAAATTGGCTAGGTTTGTAGGTGGGCATTCAACTGGGACCGAAGGAGTTTAGGTAGGGAGGTCAGAGTTGAGCAATGCGGATTCTTGTGGACAAGGAAGTTATGATTTCTGAGGGGCTTAAGGGATTAGAGGCATAATATTTTGCCCGTAAAGAGAACTTTTTGGAAAGGAAATGGGATTGCAATTATACAAGAAAAAATTAGCTGTACAACAGTCATTTTTATGGAGCAGATGCTTTTAACAATACTTTTAAAATTGTAATATTGGGATGTTAAGGTCTGGGAAACAGGACTAAGTGCTCGGAAATTCCCAAGTGTACCCTAGCAATATAAAAAATTGGCTTAAAATGTATTTACAATCGGTTCCTTAAGATAAGAAATTTCAGTGACAAAAAATAGAAATGTTGTAAAATATGACTTAATAAGATAAAAAATATTTCCCAGAGTAATAAATTATCATTTTTTCTTAAACATAATAAATTTTGTTTGCATGAGTAAAATTAAAAATATGTAAATGAATCAATATAAAAATAATGTTTTAAAATAAATTATATGAGTAAGGTTGCGACGAAACAACATTAATGTGCAACAAGGTATGAAACAAGGTGATTTCAGATTAGGTTGGAGTTAGCTGCCCGAGCTTTAGACAAAGGCTGAACAACCCAAATTCCGGAATCTTCGGGTTTCAGCTCTCTTCACACACTATACTTTTTATAATTATCTGTGATTGAAAAGGAACTTCCAAGTCGGTAATCCGTCAGAAGGAAGTTAATTTAAGGAAAACGAATGGTACATTTACTTATTAGCTTAAATTTTTATTTGTAATTCACTATTGAATAAAAAAGGGTGGTTCTACATAATTCGATTAGCTTTAAAGTCAAATTTAAGTAATGTTCGGACGAGTAAATATTTTTAGAATTATACTATTTGTTTCAAGCGACTGAAGCAGCCGTTCAGCACGTGCGTGGCTCGGACGATCAACATAATTAAGTAGCATCGAGCATGATAGCTACTTGGTTGGGTGACCGCTTAGTCTCGGGTTCAAACGAAGGTGTCTGACCGTTAAGCGTGGGATAAAGATCCAGTGATCGATTAAATGGGAAATTTATTGATTACTGGAACCTCACCCAAACCGAACTGTACTGGCTAAAGTTTCACTGTGGTTTTCCTACGCCACTGCACTTCCATTGCAAGGAGAGGTAGTAGGGTATCACCGTAATGATGCAATAAATTATAAGCACAAGTCGGGCTACAGCTGCAAAAAAAATATAAAGAGGTAGAGTTAAAGTAGGAAGAAAATTTGTGAGCCTACTTTAGAGAAAAATTAATTAAGGATCGATCGGTAAGCGAAAGGGACTTAGTTTGCAAAATCAGCAAAACAAACACTGAGAGGCGATATTTGAAAAAAAGTATGTAACAAGGGAGAGTTTGAGTGTAGTTTTGTTAAACACAATAATGACCCAAGTAAAATTGAAATTATTATTATTACTATTTGTTTCAGTAATTTTTAATAAAATTTTATTCAAATCTACTCGATAAAATAACTCTTTTTACAATAATGCATAGTAATATTTCTGACTTATCAAAAAATCAATTGCGTATGCTAAGAAGCAATTAAATACAAAAGCTTTAGTGTAGAATAAATCAATTGATTATTCGTTGATCTATTTTATACCTAATTTAGTACAGATACTTACTCTTATAAGAGTATCTGTAGATAAAGACAAATGTACTAAGCTACAAGAGTCCGTCTCATTTGTAACTGATAAAATTTTATTGCATTGAACATTTTATTCATTTATCAAAAACTTATATGACGTGAAAAATTAAATCACACAATCGCTCAGTATATTTTTCAGTGTTTTATAGCTAGGAGTATCATTTAGGCTGTTTTGTAATTTTTAGGTGCAAATTAACGGATTAGTCCGATACTAATGATGCAACATGGAACACCCTGAATCTTTATTCCATCGAAGAAAATGACATATAATTTCAATAAAACCAATTATCAATGTGTGGACGAATTAAATGCTCCATCGCGTGTTTTTGAAGTTAACATTTATTCATTGAAAATAACTTGTTCGTAATAAAAGATGTCTGATACTGAATTCAATTCTTTATTTTTATATAAAATCGATTATTATGTTTTTAGAGCTGTTATAAATAATTGCTAATTTCTACATTCTACACAAAGCAAGGAGCTGAAGCCGAAATGTATTTTCGTATGACTTTGAATTAAAAAATAATAATATCAATTTATTCAAAATTTAAATTAATGAAATAATGAAACTTAATACAATATTATAAAATATAATGAAATAAACAATACACTGTAACTGTACTAACCATATGATTAAGATATATTAACCCTCCGTCCGTCGCACGGTCTCGCTGCCCTTTGTTCATCGCGCTGCGGCGTTCTGCCGCAATGTATTTAATATTACACGGAGAAAAAAATATTGTTCTGAGAAGTATGCTGTATAGTTACAGTAACAATTTGCAATAGTTATCTACTAAATTGTTATTGTTACGATCTACTGTATCGTTTTGACAACAATACGGTAGATAGCTCTGAGACCTATACCGTATGGTTCTGAGCCCTATCTGACCCGGGAAAAAAATCTCAGGGCTGACCGTCTATAATCATATATAAGCATTCATGTATGATATATGAGTATTCATATATCATATATGAGCATTCATATATCATATATGAGCATTCATATATGATATATGAGCATTCATATATGATCATATACGAAAATTGACCATGGCTTATCATATACACCACTAGAAAAAATTAAAGGATCAAAAAAAAAATTCCAAACTTTTGGGTGATTTTCAGCAGGCCGTAACTTCGAGAAAAATGGTCGTACAAGAGATTAAAAAAAAGGAATTGTAGCTCTAAGTATCTACTTTTTGGATTAGAACTTCAAAATTTTGTAGCGTCAGCCGTTTTTGAGTAATCTTAGAAAACCCAGTGGCAAAAAATTTTCAAATATTTTTTATTTGTTATTTTTTGGTCTACGGGCGTGGAAATTTTGTTTTTCGCTTGATCACTATAAGGATCGGATACCTTCGTTATGCAGCTTTAATTTAATTTTTTATGGACCTTGATAGGTCCACTTCTCGCCGAGATATCGGTCTTCAAATGAAAAAGGATCCTTTTGTCTTTGATTATCGATATCTCAGAAACCAATGATCGCACAGAAAATTAAAGGTGGATTTCAAAAACTTGAATAAACTTCCTTCAACGATCAGCCATTGCTTACTCGAAAAAAATTTTTTTTCCTATCGTCACATGAATTTAAAAATGCAACAAAAAAAGGACTTTTGGGGGTTTTTTGGAAAATCTACCAATAACGCGCCGTTCTCCAACGATAGCGTTTACAATTCTACCCCGATCTTAATGAAACTTAGTACATTTATTCTATGGACGACTACCTTGGATGAGTTCGAAGATGAGCCAAATCAACCAACAAGTTTAGTAGATATGATTAATTGAAAGTTTGTAAAATTTTCAAAAAAAAAAATTGTTTACCGATTCAACCGGATGTAACTCTTAAACGGAAAGAGATAGCTTATTTTTGTTTGTTCTATCTGAAAGCTCGCACGATTGCCTACAATTTTGTCTATGCAGCTTATTGATTTGACCACTTTTTCTGATAGAAAAATGGTTGTAGAAATTCACAAAATATTATAAAAAATAATTTTATGAAGGTTGTCACTTTGATTATTGCCACAGTCTTAAACCAATCGCTTTGATGCTTGATATACGTATTCTGTAAGTGACTACCTTGATTGAGTTGAAAAATGAGCTCAATCGGTCGATTAGTTTAGAAGTTATAGCATCCCAAAATTTTCAGAATGTAAAAAAATTCATATTTTCACTTATTCTTTGTTCGATATTTTTTGAATGTAATAACGTATCGACTTTCTAAAAATTTCATTCGGAAGCTCGTCAAATAAGTTTTGATTTTCATGTCAATATATGTGTCTGGACCAATGAAGTTTCTTATCTTACCACTCATCAAATGAAATTTTGCTATTACATTGGTTATCCTACTTTCAATAGATTCCTTAGAATCCTAACTATTGTATTTATTAGTAAATTTATGAAACTGATTGAATTGATATTATTGCTGTGTAACACTCATAAAATCTAAATATTTCAATTAAAGTGTGTGAATTCAATTTTCTTTTATTGACGGTTTTTATGACTGATTTCAACTATGACACTTAGATCTATTGTAATTGAAATTTTAACTCAAATTATTTTATTCAATTTTGTATTAACTATTAATCCTATAGTAAAAAAAACAGAATACTGTTTCGTGGATAATTTGATTCACTTTAATTTTTATTTTCGTTATTTAACTTACCATTCCGATAATTTTTTCAATTTTTTAAATTCAATTCTTAAATTTTTCGCATTCAACTTTAAATTTTTTGCTAATTTTTTTTTTGCTCTATAACCTTGAGAATTTCGAAGGATATCAAAAAAAAATTTATTTTGTTATTAATGTTTATTTGAAAGGTTGAAATAATTAAGTAATGAGAAATCTACTTCCATTTCGGCTGGCGAATGGCCTTTTTTAGTAAATCAACCGCTACTCTGTAAATATTAATGAAAATACTAATGTTGCCAGGGACTTTTTTAGCTTTATGTACCCCCAATAACCCTGTCAATTTTCAAATTGTACTATGGAATCATTTATTGGGAATGATTGATCAAATTTTTTCTAAACAATTGAAGGAACAAGTTTTGCTCTTTTAATTGTGTAATCATAATCAAAATGTAAAAATAATTTTTTTCCGAATGTTTCAAATTTTTGCGTTAGTTACCCAGCAAATGCAAGGAAATTAAAAAAAAATAAAATTTCAAAAAAATTACCAAAAAAATCCAAGAAAAAAAATAAAACTTTTTTTTATTGTGTTCGAAATTATTTTTTTTGAAATTTTTTTTCTTTTGTCATTTTTTCGCATACAGAAATTTTTTATCTCTTGGTATCTTTCATGTTAGTGAAATAGCCTGAGCTCGTAAATAATTTTGATATAAATGCACCACATTTAGAGATGTCAAGCTATAAAATGCTTTTTTTTAAATCTCGATAAGATTATTTTTCACAAAGTTACAGCCTTCCAAAAATCACTAAACAATTTATAAAATTTTTCTAATGGATTTCGTATATGAAATATCATAGATTTTGAGTCTAATTCTTCTTAAAATTCTAAAGAGTTTTCGAACATTTTTCGCTTATTTTTCGAACACATTTCGTATATGAAATTTCTTCGATTTTGAGTCTAATTTTTCTCAAAACCCTAAGGAAAGTTTTCGAACAAATTTCGAACATTTTTCGCATATTTTTCGAACTACTTTCGTATGTAAAATTTCTCGGATTTTGAGTCTAATTTTTCTTAAGACCCTAAAAAAAGTTTTCGAGAAAAGTTCGAACCTTTTTCGCATATTTTCCGAACACATTTCTTATATGAAATTTCATAGATTTAGAGACTAATTTTTCTCAAAATGCTAACGAAAGTTTTTAAACAAACTTCCCGAGAAAAAATTTTTATCTATAATCATATAAAATTGTATATAATTATATATAACTCGATTATATATAATCATATATGAAAAATGGCCAAATATAATCATATGTAATTATATATAATTATATATAACTATATATAACTATACATAATTATATTTGGCCATTTTTCATACATGATCGTATCATCGTTTTATGTATAATCGAGTTATATATAATTAAAAAATATTCTTGAAAAAAAAAAGAAAAAAAAAATTAAATACCAAATTTTTGATTTGGTTATTACCGCGCGAACGCATTACAAATTCAGAAACAAGAATTGATAGCAGTAAATGATGAAAAAATCCTTGACATCTGCTGGGTTCGAACACGGCTCCTCTTGGCTGGTAGTCCTAAACGTTGATCACTGGTCCACATCACGAGAGTTCCAGTCATTTGCTTAATTGATGTATTTAGAGTGAAATGCCGGTAAAGACAGAGTTCATAAGTTTTCGTTATGGATTTTTACAAAAACTCCATGAACTTATATGAAATTTTATAAAAACAATATTTGTCGGCTTCGATGGTAATTATATAAAATTTTATTAAGTTTCTTCAAATTTATTAGTTTTCTGTTGTGATGTGAAATTTAAAAAAACTTATATGAAATTCTGGGAAACATTAAATAATTTCAAAAAATTATATGAAATTCAACCAATTGAAAAACTGGGTACTTTCAATTTTTGAATACCATGAAAAAAAAATTCTTTTTTTTTTGAAACACCCTAATGATTGTATACAATTATATATGGGTATATGTATAAGATTATATATAATTATATATGATTATATATAAGACAATTTTCTCGGAATAGTATTATATATAATCATATTTAATTATACATGGAGCTATATATGACACTCTTCGTTTAAACATTGCATTTCGTATAATCATATATAATTATATATGATTATATATATAAATTTTCTTGGAACAGTATTATATATAATCATATATAATTATATGTTATTGTACACAATTATATATGGACATATATAAGATTATATATAATTATATATGATTTTATATGAAAAAAATTCCTCGGAATAGTATTATATATAATCATATATAATTATATATGGCGCTACATATGACTTTCTCCGTTTAATTATTGTATTATATATGATCATATATAGTTATACATAATTATGTATGATTATATATAAACATTTTTTCTCGGGTATTGTATGATATATGATCATATATAATCATATATAATCATATATAATTATGTATGATTATATATAAACATTTTTTCTCGGGTTCAGACAATTTTGAATGTTTTTCGACTACATGTGAAAAATTAGATTCAAAATCCAAGAAATATCATATACGAAATATGTTCGAAAATAATTCGAAATTTGTTCGAAAACTTTCCTTAGGGTTTCGAGAAAAATTACTCAAAATCAAAGAAATTTCATTTACGAAATTTGTTCGAAAAATATGCGAAAAATGTTCAAAAACTCTTCAGGATTTTAAGGAAAATTGGACTCAAAATCTATGATATTTCATATACGAAAATTTTGCGAAAAATATGCGAGAAATGTTCGCAATTTGTTCAAAAACTTTCGTTAGCATTTTGAGAAAAATTAGACTCAAAGTCTATGAAATATCATATACGAAATGTGTTCGAAAAATATACAAAAAACTTTCAAAACCTCTGAAATTAAAAATTATAAATTTTTTTTACTCATTTTGATTGAAACAATAAAATACAAAAAATTTCGTGTAAAAAATTTTCGGAACGAAAATAATCAAATCATTGAATGTTCGAAAAATGTTCGTAGTAATAATATTTTTAAATGTTGCTTTGAATTATGGCTGACCAAAGCTGCAATAGAGCTTGAGACGCTCTGCCACGCACGGTATTAAGAGCGCTCAGCCACCGACGTGTGGTGATAAATAATTTTATATTGTTTAAACTAATCACGAGCAGTGAAATTTTTTTTAGGGTCTTAAACTTTAATAAAGAACGCATGTAAACCATGAAGAAAACTTCATTTAGTGATGGAGAAGTCAATGAAATTTTAATTTGTTTACTTAAAAATTAATTAACCATAGGATAATAAACAAAGAATTTTAAGCTATTAATATTTTCATGAAATATAGATATTTGACAATAAATCCTGAAAATTTCCTAAAGTTATCTTTAACAGTTATTTTGGAATCTATGTTTCAATTAAAAGTACTCAAAATCTTCATTGTAAAAAAAAAATTGTTGTTAAAATGAAATTTTGAAAAATCGTTTAAGGGTTTAACTTTCCAAAGTGACTTCATTAGAAAAAAATATATAGACTTAATTTTCATGATCAAGTGGAAAATAGGGGGTCCACTTGACTTGATTTTGCTCATAAGTATCCGTATCGTTGTGGTAACAATCTACGAGTTGCTATACTTTAGATCGTTCGAGGAACAATATTTTTTTTTCCGTGTACGGTGTTGCCAAGTATCATGATTATCATTTTTCAAAATTCAAACATAAGGTTTTACACAAGGTTTCACGACTAGACAATTGTAACTATTTTAAGAATTTTTTTACTAAAATGCAAATTTTGTATTGAATAAAAATATTAAGGAAAGAAATGAATTAAATAAGCTGAAAAGGAGTCGCTAGTTGTAACTGGCAACACTGCGCAGAAAATCTGAACAAATTCAACGCCCGAGTTTACTCGCGTCAGCGGCACATCACCACGTTTCTAAGGTTTTCGAAAAAAAAGAAAATGTTATCTTTAATAATTAAAATATCGGAAAAATAATTATCAATCATTCATTTTATACCAAAAAGTATAAAAGTAGAAGATCTCTTAAAATTTCAAAAGACGACTACAAGGAAATTTAATTTTTTTAAAAATAATTTTTTTATAAAAATTGCGGCGCTGTGCTCAAAGTGCGACGGACGGAGGCTTAACATCCAAGTTTTTATATTTCGAGTGCCAACACGCCAAGAGTCTGTAACGATTTCAGGGCTATGTAGACGAATTATTAAGTAATTTATTTTTAATCGTTGACAATGATTTGTTCCATCAATTACTTGTATGTATCTGTTAACTCATATTAATTATATCTGATAGAAGTTTAAATATTTTAAAAAGCATAAAGTAAATTGGCTTTTATAAAATTACCTTAATAAACAAAACAAAAACTATTAGGCTTGAAATCGTTTTCTTTAGTATTGCATGTCAAGCGCGAGTCTATGCTCTAACTCGTTCTAAATTATTGGAATAATATAAATATTTAGAGGTTTACATTAAACAATTACGACTTTGACAGAGTTGAAATGACTACAGAAACTAATTTAGCGAGCAGAAAATAAGTTTCTTCTTTGGAAACGAAACTGATAAGTTTCTGCCAACTCAATCACGCTGGTCTGAAATTGGCTTCTTTCGAATAGCAAAACAGGCATAGAAACTACGAGTTTCAGGTGACAAAAAAAATGTCACTAGCGCTCGCAGAAAATAAATTTTATTTAAAAAATCATCGAATATAAATATTTGTTATTTTTACCGTACTTATACTTAAGGAGTTTCGAGACATATCGCATGATATTACCAAAAATTTGAAATTTCGTATATCAATCAATAAGGTTGCGCGTCTTGTGTTAAAATTTCAAGTCGATTCTCTGTACGGTTAATGAGAAATTAATTATGAAAGTCACTTGTTTTTACATGCTAGTATATGGAGGAGTGATGAATGATATCGGTTTTAATTCAATAAGTGCATCTTAAAATGTTAAGATTTGTCTAGAAAACTTTTATATGTATTCTTTAACACTTAAGCTTGATGATCAGACTAAAATTAAAAACTTTCTGATTATGGTTTTTTTTTTTTTATTTAATTCAAAATCTGCAAGAAAACAACAAATGGAGGCTAAAACTCGTAAACTTGACAACATCGCCCACATACTGAATGGCGTGAACTTACAATGAAATTCAAAATTTTAAGGTTAATGTCTTACATATGAGACATATTTATTAATATTAAATAATATAAAACTTGGAGACGTGAACAATTATTATCATTTATTTGCAAAACATGGATGAGAATTTACAGAGTGATATTTAGAAGTATTCAATAATTTTATTATTTTTAATTGTTCACGAAGATAAAAAAATATAAATCTGTAAATCCTCATTGCAATCTATGACTCCTAATGAATAAATAAATACAAATGAATTACTCAGCAACTAATATTTATAAAGAAATTAACAGCAGTATAAACAGCAGATGGTTATTTTTAAAACCTTTCACGTTGCTGTAATCGTTTATTATACACTGCATCAGTTACCCACTTGCCTTTCCATTTTTTCATTTCATTGGGCATTTTTTTTACTAATCAACAATATTTGTATAATAACTATTAGCTATTTATCATCTTTTATCAACCGAAACTCTTGAGTTTTAATTTTGTAAATAAACACAAAACTATTTTCACTCTATAATATACGTAGAGACTTGTCTATACTCAATCCTAGTGATAGTCAGTGTTATCAACTGAGAAAATAAAAATTTTTTCTCCAAATAATGCACCGTTCTCATATTTCATTAGATTATTCACATCATTAATTTTCGAAAAAAATTACAAAAAAACGTTTTTTTTTTTTTTTTAAATATCTAACTACGTAATTCACAATTAATTTATCTTCTCTTAGAGATAACATATTACAACTAAATATTTATTTTTTCACTTCATTTTTTAATTTGTAGAAGTTAAAAGCTTGCAAGATTTACATACAAATTTTATCAGATCCGCTAGATAGATAATTGGTCTCGAAACCCCTTAATATATTTATCTTGATTGGAAATCCTGCACTGATAAAAAGAAGCCTTTCAGTTAACTTGGTTTGAGTTGAGCCAAATACGCTACGACTTTAAATACAACTTAACACGCTACAACTTTGGCTGAAAAGCTACACATGTATGGAAGGAATTATATACTCAAATACATAGCGTACTAGTGAACATATCATTTGTATTTGCGATCTATTTTATGCACTCAATTAAAAAATATCTGTAATTGAGTTAACATGCTAGAGAATTTATCTCGCCTACTTTTGCTTTTGTTTCTACAATACTTAAATTTAATGTAAAAAATGATGATATCCTATCTATTTTTTTTTTAATTTGAGTAAACTTACATTTAGTTGTAAGAATATAATTTTTTTTCAACTCAATTGTTTTATATCTTTTTTATAAAAAATCTTAAATTGTACGAAATTCAATTAACGTTCCTGCAACCCGACTAGAAATTTTTAGGTGCACCCACTTGGGAATCAATTGGGTTGCCCAATGGGGACCCTACATTAGAATGTAATGCAGAAACGTACTTGGGCCCCGATCGGGCAATCCCTATAGGTTTCCAATTGAGTAAGACTTACGCAATCCCAAACGTGCGATCCCTATTAAAAAAAGTATTGAATCGAAAAAAAAAAAATTAATAATTTTAATTAGATCGGAAATGTAATCTATTGTATTAGAAGCATTACTTAATGGAATTATATATGATTTGGACTGATTAAAAAATCCCGATGACTGCTGGGCTCGAACCTGCATCCTGCTGATCCAAAGTCTTTGATGCTATCCACTTCACTGACCCACGTATGCGATCGCGTGAGTGTAAATATTATATTTATCATAATACCAATGAATAACTTGAAAAAATAAAAAATCCGTGATGCAATAATCAACGTACTCTTCGCATAAATATTTTATTATTCAGTACTTTGTTTAATTTTTAGCCAGTAAACAAAATATTTAAAAAAAATTTTTAAATGTTACGATCAAATGGATTACCAAATTGAAACCTTAGGATACTTCAAGTAAATCAAGAAAAAATTAGCTAATATAATTTTTAGTCGATCAAAATTATACTGGAAAAAATTGAAAAGAGAAGAGGGAGGGACACAAAACAGAATATCCTATTCAGAAGAAATAAATATAATCTGATTTGAAAATTAAATAAATTTGATAAAATGAAATTGTTTAGAAACAATTTAGATGTATAAAACAGTAATTTTAACATAATAATTGTGTACGAGCGTAAAAAACAAATTTTTTTCATTATGAAATTTTTGAAAAAAAAAAAAAAAATTTTAATCCCGGGTAAAAAAAATTATATATAATTCAATATAATCATATATAATTTTATATAATTATATATAGCGTTGAGAAAAAATCACAGCTGATTGTATATAATTATATACAACTATATATAATTTTATAAGATTATATATAACGCTGAGAAAAATCACAGATGATTATATATAGTTATATACAATTATATATAATGGCATGTAATTATATATGATCATCTGTGATTTTTTCTCAGCGTCGTATATAATTATATATAAAAACATAGAATTCTATATGAATTGTATATAATTCTATATAAAAATAGGAAAGAAAGAAAAATAACTTGGGAGTGAAGATGAATATGTAAATATAGCTGTTTAAAAAAAAAAAAAAAAAAAAAAAATTTTGTGGTATCCCGAAATTGGAAGTATAAATAAAAATAAAAATTTTTGTACCAATCTGGGCTCTTAGTAATGATATTAACGTTTGCCTCAATCCATTTTTCTATTTTCCGTTTAAATAACACGGGAAAAAAAAATATTTTTTTTTTTTTAATTTTCTAGCTCACAAACCAATCAACGGATTTCTATTCGCAATTAATGTTTTCGTAGGAAATTGAACGCTCTACAAAAAAGTCTCTTATCATTTTTTGATAAATCCCACTGTTCAAAAGTTATTTAAGCTTCAAGTCAAATTTATAGTAAATTTTGAGATTTTTTTACTTTTATGGTAAAAGTACCAGTCTTATCAAATAATGTGCTGGGAACTGTTTTGTAGATAATTTTATTCCTTAAAAATTATTATAAAAAAATTTTTTCGAAATTCCGCATTGTTCACAAGTCATTTTCATTTCAATGTCAAGCTCTTAAAATCAATCAGAAATCTATTTTCTTAAGAGTTCGACATTGAAATGCAAATAACTTGTGAACAATGCGGAATTCCAAAAAACTTTATTTGTAACAATCTGTAAAGAATAAAATTATCTACAAAAAAGTTCCTATCACATTTTTTGATAAGACTGATACTTTTACCATAAAAGTAAAAAAATCTCAAAGTTTACTATAAATTTGACTTGAAGCTTAAACAACTTTTGAACAGTGGGATTTATCAAAAAATGATAGGAGACATTTTTTGTAGGGCGTTCAATTTCCTACGAAATTATGTATTGTGCATAAAAATCCGTTGATTGGTTTATGAGCTAGAAAATTTAAAAAAAAATTTTTTTTTCCCGTGTTATTTTAATGAAAAATAGAAAAATGGATTGAGGCAAACCTTAATATCATTATTAAGAGCCCAGATTGCTACCAAAATTTTTATTTTTATTTATACTTTCAATTTTGGGATACCACAAAAGAAAAAAAATTTGTTTTTTTTTTTTTTAACCTCTTATGAGCTCAAAAGTTACTTTATATTATTAAAAAAATTCTCACTAAATTTCAGCCAGATATCTTTAAAATGAAGCTATCACAAATGGGGGCCCCCTTTCCCATTTAAAATACACGCGAAAATTTGTCATTTTAATTTTTCGTTATTTAGACTGAAAAACAATTTCTTTTAAATTCAACCTGGTATCATTTCGTAGGAAATGAATTCTCTACACAAAAGTGCTTACCCGAGTCAAAAAATTAGTACGTTTTTTAATCTAAATAATCTGTATTTGAACTTGACAATCGGTTTTTGTACTTTAATGAATAGTTTAAAATATTTTTAATCGGTTTTTGATCTGTTTAAACTGTTTTTAAACTATTCCATCAATTTTAATCTGTTTTTGTCTAGTATCTTGTGTAATACTTTTATTACGGAAGATTAAAACAAGACTAATTATGGAACTTAGAAAAAACTTTTCGTTAAAATTTTATCAGAACAAAACAAGACTAAAACTCATACTTAGAATATTTTATTAAACATAATTTGCAAGTTGAAAAATTATGGGTTTAAGTTTTGTTTTGCTCTTACAAAATTTTAGCGAAGAATTTTTTCTAAGTATAGCTATATTTCTCTAATATTTATTGAAGTGAATACTATGTGGGATTGACTAAATTTTGGAGTCCTTGCTAAAAAACATTTTTCTTTATGTTGAAGTTTTAAAACAATAGAATAAGTAGTTATTTAAAGAATTCGATATGTTCGGAACATAATTAGAGGCTCTTATAGGATATAATATATGTATACGTACAATCTTGAGGAAATGGAGAAATTATTTCTTTCTGATAACTATTTATCATACAAAGAAAAACAAATTGTTAAATTTTTAACCATAAAATGAGGAAAATAATTCTTAAAAATTCAAAAGATTTGATACATAACTATTATGCTTTATTTAAATAACTTCCGTACAAATAGAACATTTTTTACATGTGATGAATCAAATATATACATTGCAAAATTATGAACTTTGAACTTTTGTATGAAATAAATTTTCAAGAACTTTGAACTTTTAGATGAAATAAATAAAAAAAACATATTTGTAGGACCGCAGGTAAGTAAATGATAATTAGTATTTGCTAAAATTTATTCACGCTCATGACTGTTGATTCGCCATCCTAAAAATAGGCTATTATCATCGTAGACACAATAACACACGCTTATTAAATTGCCAATAGGAATTAAGCCAATGTTATCTGTTATTTTACACTCATACAAGTAAGAAAGCTCAAAGCCATTCCCGTCAAACGTAAATTCAACATTATTCTTGATCTCGATTAAGTTTATAATGGCGAAATGTAATCCGTTACATAAACATTTATTGCCAGAACATTCGCAACCAGAAATTTTAACAAAATACAGAATTTTCGAAAAATTAAATGTTTCTTCTGATTTATATTGAGCAAATGATGAATTTGTCTTTAATGAGCGACTGTATGATGTTGCAGTGTAGACTAAACCATTCTTGAGCAAACGGAAGTATTTTCTGACAGTGAAATTATTATTCACGCCATTGAAATTATTTAAAATATTTAACACTGCCTGATCATTTACTGGATCGTAAATTTTATAAACTCCAATACTTTGAGCATCATTGAATGATTCGCAGATTTTAAACTGTTTCTTCTGACGTAAAACGAAATTTCGAAATAATCCTTCCGGTAAATTTTGGGCTTTTGTATTAAATCTTAAATATTGCCAATATCCATTCATAATTTGTGTTTCAATACTTGTAGTCCCATTCAAGCTAGCAGCGATTTTACTATTTATGTCTTCAAAAGAAGAACAACTGTTTCCCCACTATGGTCCAAAATTTTTCACATCATTTGATAAGTGGAGAAGTTGGTGAATGTTGATGCTAACAAATCTTACTCCGTATAAAATTTCAAAATAATCGACGAATTTTTCTAGTAATCCAGCAGCTACTTCAATGTCTTCGTATAAAACGATATCTACGTTTAACAAGGATATTGCGAACACGAATAATAAATAATGATTGTAATATTCTGTCTTCATGATTGTAGACAGAATAACAGGAGAATAATAATAACACCAAGCCTTGAGTTCGGAGGCTTTCCATGATTGGTACTTGTATAACTCTCGAGGTTGACGATGAGCAAAATTCGGCGCTCGTATTTTCAAAGTTTTTTCATCAATGACATCTAAATCTGTTCGAAGAGAAAAGGGACAACTGGCAAGAGAGGGGTCTACCCATAAATAAATAAGTTTCTTGGTAACTCCTTCATATAAAGCATGCATAGAATCGATGCCTGTGCCAGTCACATAATTGGGCATTAGCTCATTCAGAACACTGGGACCTTTAACTCCCTGAACTACGTTTAAACGTTTTGGAATTCTGGGGTTGTTCTTATTCCTTCGTGCTTGTCTTGCAAATTTTCTTGTTTCATCCAGAGTGCGGTAATTTAAGACTGACTGGTAACGATAGACTCGTATAGATTTTTGATTTAAAAGCTTTGTTTTTTCTGTTTTAATTTTACAGATTGAGCAGCCATAAGTCCCATTATATTGTTGAAAGTTTAAAAAAGCATACTTTGCAGGTAAGTCACATGTACCGCATAACAACACAACTCTTATAAAAATTTGTTGATTAATATGCATCAAATAGAGGTTAATTCCATTAAATAAAGTTCTTAATTCCGGCTCAAAAACTCCCAAAAATAGATGAGGTATTGGCTTATCGTCCCCAAACCATAATCCAGCAAGAATAGTGTTCTCTCTTTGAATCCTCTTGTCTACGGCAGTTCATTTATCCGTAGATAGAACGGCCATACTGATATTTTTGAGCTTTTAAATACTGGAACACCATCAGTATTCCATGTGCATGATAGTGAACCGAGGTTCGAGAAATGTTCCCGGTGTTCGCGGTATACGAGACCATCAGAGATATCTTTTAAAACATTGTCATTATTTACACGATTGTTAGGATTCTGGGTGACGAAATTATAATTTTGTATTCTATCTAAAATTAGCCGAGTCTGTTCTGTGATGGATAAAGTGCAAAAATATCGAGCTTTTTCTTCTTTGTCACAAATAGGGCAATTATCTTTTTTTTTTTCAAAGAAGAGTTACATGTAGAAAAAAAATAATGCTTTTTTGTAGAATTACCATGCTTAAAAAATTTTCTATAATGATATAGATTTAATTTTCGTAAATTTTGTGGAAGACAATGCATACTTATTGCTTCGAAAATATCTTCAACACAAGAGTCAGAAAGGTTATGTTTAAGGACATATACAACAGCAGACATATTCAATTTTAATCGCCGGTTACGAGTTACAGTGAAATCTCTCTCTATTTGACCTCTCACTGTTTTTTACCACATTCTCTCTCTGTATTTAACTCTTTTACATAGCTCTTACGGATAAGAACGAGTTAAATAGAGAGAAAGATCTTATACGGGCAAGCCAAATAAAGAAAGATTCTACGATTATCCCCATTTATAACTGACCTACCTGTTTTTTTTGTTTATATTTTCTTCTGCTATTTTTTCGACACCATTATTTGTACACGATGATTTTTCTTCGTTTGACAATTTTATACGCTTGAGAAATTTACTTTTACCACTTCTACTTAAATTATCAAATTGTTTTCTCATTTTAATTGAATCAAGTGATATTCATTAATTCAAACTGGAGATGCGGACGAATAGAGTGATTTAATAATAATATATGTGTGTGTGCCCATGTGTTAAAAAAAAACACTGCGATAACTCACGTAAGTATATCTGTATACCTGTGTACCACGTATCGTTAAGCGCGCTTTTGTTTATTAAGTCAACGCAACCAACAAGCTGTCAAGTATACATTTTTATGAACATTCGCTTTAAAATAAATTTAATAATTTAATCCCATATGTCAAAAAAATATGCATTAGTTTATTGAATAGAATCAAAAACTATTCAAACTTTGGAATCTACTAAAATTTCAGTTGCATCAAGATACAATGGGGCAACAGTAAAATTGAAAAGCCAAGATAATAAAAATGAATCTAAATACTACGACGCTCGAATTGTACGGATCAGTAGTAAGTTTTATCCTAATTTGTTTAGAATTATTATTTCGAGTTGATTACAAAATAATTAATATAATTTGTTTTATTTTACTTAAAGAAATTTATTTATCGTTAATTTGCTCTTTACAATAACCTATTATTTTTCGTGATGAATAAAAAACTTTAATTAAACACAATAGATGATGTAATGGAGCTCGATGAATTGGAGGTAGATGAAGAAACGGGTCTAATAATCGATCGTTCATAGAAAGCATTTTCCAAGAAAGTTTTGGCGTCAAGGGTTTTACTTAAGGAAGAGAAAAAGGAGTCTAAGAAGCGAAAAAATTCAGTTAAGAAGATACGTGAAGATAATATATTGAAAAGTAAATCGTTTTTGACAGAAGAACTCAAATCGAAAAGGAGTAAATCATCTAAATCTCCAAGAGACGGTACTTCATTAAATAATGGCAATACCGACGCAAAGATCCCGAAAACACTAGCTACTGATATGTCTTTAAACTCGGACGCGATAGAGATCGGAGCAGGAGATAATGAAAAAACAATAATGGATTAAGAAGAAGAAACAATTGATAATATATCACCGAAAAATGTTTGCTTCATACCTGGTGGTTTGTATTCTTCATTTTTAGTTAGTTAATTTAGTTAATTTTAACAAGACAATTTATCATGTGAAATTTTGTCAATTTAGTTTTTACTAAATTATCATATAAATAGTTTTATAGTTTCTAATATTTTTAACAGTAATTATTAATTCTTTTTCAATTTTCAATTTTTGCAGACGGTTTAAACTTATTTGTTTTTTTATTTTATTAATTTTACAGCTGACTAAAAAAATTTTAACAAATTCTTCAAATAAGGTAAAAAAAATATGAACTATTTACAAATGATATTTTTCAAATTATTAAAATTATTAAACTGAATTAAATATACTTATCCGAGTTCATTAATTCTATTTACTCTTATACAGGTAGAAATATTTCCAAACACTGGTTATCTTCCCAAATCTATTAAAACAAGTATCGATCTTCTAAATTCCCAAGAAAATGACTGAAAGAAACATGTTACGAATATTCAATTCATTCTTGTCCAAATGTTTGGAGACAAATTGAAATTCATGTCAGTAAAAGGTTATAGAGGAAATATAGCTCTGCATTCCAAAATTCGGCGAGCCCTATTTAGTAAACAATTGATTAATAAATTAAACTTATAATTATTTTTATTTAAGAATTATCTTTTAATAGTTCAAGTATTAATGCACATTGTTTTTTCAGATTTAATTAATGATAAAGCGGATCCACAAATTCCGTTACAGGCATTTAATTTAGCCATTTATAAAGCCTGCACCAATAAGAAGACGAGTTCGACCAAAATTTCAATCATCGTTGACGACAAAAAAAAGGACGATGATGATGAAGACGAACAAAATTTCGACAGAAGTTTGACAAATTGAAACAAATACAATGACTTACCCCGATCTATATCTTCATTACCAGTACTCTCACCCACTATTTCAGGAACATCATCACCAGTCACAGTTGAAGAAAAAGAAAAAAATGAAGAATTTTTGGGGGATAAATATCAAAGTGACCTGACAAACAACTTACCACCTGGACAGTACTTTACATTTTGACCGATCACAGACCACATTACTAAATACAAACAACTCAATGTTTCCTCCAAGTATAAATGAAACTACTGTAGAAGTAGACTTTCCTTTAAAGAACAGCAGTAATGAGCAATCAAAAATTACATTAATATGTTCAAAGTCAATTGTTCAAGACCAGTCAGCAATTAAATCAACATTCACTCCGATTCATTCCAACACTCAGAGCCAATTAAATAAATAAGTTTACAAGCATGAATATCACTGGACTTGTAAACTTTAGGTGAACCTTTAGACGCCACCGTCCATCTTACGGCTTTAAATAAATTATATTATTATTATTTGAAATTTTTTATAATGTGAAATTTGTGTTTTTGACAAGTTTTTGACAGGTATCTATCCGTTCGAATGTGCTCGAAAGTGTTCCGAAAGTAGCCGAAAGTATCCGAAAGTATCCGAAAGCATCCGAAAGTATCCGAAAGCATCCGGAAGCATCCGAAAGTATCCGAAAGCATCCGAAAGCATCCGAAAGTACATCGAAAAGTGTTCTGAAAGATACTTCCCAGCACTTATAGGCGAGATGCCAGAAAACTGACAAATAACCAATTTCAAGTAGCAAAGTTTACAAGCATGAATATCACTGGACTTGTAAACTTTAGGTGAACCTTTAGACGCCACCGTCCATCTTACGGCTTTAAATAAATTATATTATTATTATTTGAAATTTTTTATAATGTGAAATTTGTGTTTTTGACAAGTTTTTGACAGGTATCTATCCGTTCGAATGTGCTCGAAAGTGTTCCGAAAGTAGCCGAAAGTATCCGAAAGTATCCGAAAGCATCCGAAAGTATCCGAAAGCATCCGGAAGCATCCGAAAGTATCCGAAAGCATCCGAAAGCATCCGAAAGTACATCGAAAAGTGTTCTGAATTAAAACCGTTTCATCTAGCGACTGTAATTCGTACCCTCAGCAACATTCAACCACGATTACAACAACCAGTGGAACTCACTTCGATACTTACGTTCAAAATCAACCAACAAATATACTAGCAACTTCTTTCTCTTACTCAAATCCATATCATCGATCACAATCTGCAGTTACATCAGTAACAGCTCCTACTTACGCTAATAACGAGTTTCAGCGACAAATAACAAATGCACCATCAGTTTCATCTACCTACGCAAAACAATATTCTCAGGTAGATTGAATCGTTTTATTATTAATTACTTTAACTAACCGCAATTCATCATTACAGAACCAATTGAGTACTACAACCGTCAACTCATATTCATACCCTCAACAACAGTCAACAGTTGTATCAACAAACAGCTCAACTTATTTAAGTTCACATATTCAGAACCAATTTACTACTACACCTGCCGCGAACTCACATTCCTTTTCTCAGAACCAGTCAAAAGATACTTCAACAATCGGTGTGACTCGCTTTGATTCTTACTACCAGAATTACCAACAAATGAATGGGCCAAATGTTCCGACTCACAATCACCCGCATTTTTACAACCACCCCCAACATACTTTTGTAAGATATTATGGTGGACCTCAATGGTATCCTCAACAAAGCTTTGCTCCAAATTATCAGCATCAATCCTATCAACACCAGCAACATTTCAGTCAGAATTACAATAATCAATAATGTTAAAAGATTATTTGATTTGATTTATTAATCTGATCATTATATCATAATTACTCATTACCGATGTATCAATTCTCTATTTTTCCAATCATTTTATTAATGTCTTAATGTTTTTTCGTTTGATTTGATTCATTCAACTCAATAAACAATCTATTTTTACCTGAAAGAAACTATTTTATTATTATTATTATTATTATGATTATTATGATTATTATTATTATTATTATTATTATTATTATTATTATTATTATTATTATTATTATTATTATTATTATTATTATTATTATTATTATTATTATTATTATTATTATTATTATTATTATTATTATTATTTTAACTATTTTTTAAAATCTGTTTTTGACCTAAATACGATAAAACCGACTAAAAAATAATTACAAATTAAGTCTGCTTTTGATCTGGAACCAGTAAAAAATCATTCAGGATTAATTACAAAAAAAGTCTGATTTTAATCTGAAGAAGACTAAAAACCGGTCAAATATAGTCATAAAAAAACCTGAAACTGGTCTGAAATGTGAATAATACGGGCAAAAACCGACAAGATGTATATGTAAATTAAATACTAGTTATCAACTAAAATTAAATAAAAATTATTAAAAACTGTCGTGAATTTAAAAACAGATCTAACTTTTTGACCCGGGTATGCATTATGTACGTCAAACAAACTGGGAAAAAGTTACGGGGCTTCAAAGATCGACAGAAATTTAGTCTCCTCAGTGTTAAATTATTTTTTGTTACTTTGCATTTTTACTCGATTAAAAAAAATTATTTCAAGTAATGACAAGCACAGTCTTGTAGGAAATTTTATTTCCTACAAAAAGTATTCAATATCATAGATACGTTAAATGAATGGAAAAAAAGTTACAGCGATTTAGATGTTAACGAAAAATCAATTTTAAAAAATATTAATTTTCTGAACTTGAATGTCAATGAAAAGTGAACTTGATTTTTCGTTGATGTTTAAAATCCTTTAACTTTTTTCGCATTCATTTGACGTATATATGATATCGAATACTCTTTATAGGAAATTAAATTTCCTACAAGACCGTGCTTGTCATTATTTGAAAAAAAAAATCGTTTCGATAGAATAAAAATGAAAAATAACAAAAAATAATTTAACAATGAGGAAACTAAATTTTTGTCGATGTTTGACGCCCCGTAACTTTTTCCTAGTTTGTTTGAAGTACATATTGCATTAGCACTTTTCGGAGAGAATTTTATTTCTTACGAAATTATACCAGGCGGAATTTAAAAAAAAAAATTTTTCATAGTCTTAATAACGAAAAACTAAAATGAAAAATTTCCGTGTGTATTTTAAATGGGAAAGGGGAGCCCTATTTGTGATAATTCAAGTCTAAAGATATCTGGCTAAAATTTAGTGAAGGTTTTTTTTTATAATATAAAGTAATTTTTGGGCCCATGAGAGTTTAAAAACAAAGTATTTGTTTTTTTTTTGGGACACCCCAATATATATGCACGTAGGAGAGGGAAGTCACCGGTGCTATAAGCAACAGCGAAAGTAGTTCGGTGCTGGCCACGAGATCGCGCCTACCACTTGTAGTGTCCTTGGTAAGAAACTTATTTCAGAACTGTTAAATTCCAAACTTGAGACTATTCCGGCCCGGGTAATCCTCCGTTATTTGGCAGAGTGAAAAGTACCTTTTTTGATGGTAATATAGTACATTCTATATTACATAATGACAAAAATATTTATTATCAATGTTTCCATAAATAATTTTTCTTAGAAATTAAACTTGGACTTTCAAAAAAAAAAAAATGATTCAAATAAAAAGTATAGAGCCTCTGCTATACAAAAATTCACAATTTATTTAAAAAATTGCATAGGAATCCAATAATATATAGTTCTACATAATTATATATAATCATATATAGTTATATATAATTATATATAATTTTTTTTACCCGGGATAACAAATTTTGAGCATTTCAGATTATATATAAATCATGAAATTTATTAAAATAATAATAATTTTTACATTGGGATATCCCAATAAGTTCCCAACTGGGTCCCGATGTGGCAAAACCAATGAAAGTTATTTATTTTTGCATTGGGCTATCTCAACGAGTTCCTAATTGGGACCCACTCAAGAAAAAGTAATGCTGAGTAGGTGATTTTTGCGTTGTGATATCCCAACAAGTTCCCGATCGGGTTTCGACTGGGGTAGCCCTACTGGGCATGCCACAGTGATTCCCGATTGGGGCCAATATATGTATTGGGACAATTTCTAGTCGGGAATTTATTCAAGTTATGGAGTAATTAATGAATGATTGATCTTGCATCAAAATTATACTTTGTAGAATAGAGTGGAACCATAGTGTATCCAAAGTGAGTATATACTCAAACCAGGGCATATCCAGAGTAAGTGAATACTGAAAAAAAAAAAAAAAAATTTACCGCAATTTATTATTTTTAGATTATTCAAGAGCATTAATCCCTTTTTTTACTACCCGAAGAGTACTTCATATTTCTGGATTATAAAAAAAAATATCCAAGGAAACAAAAATATTAGATATTGTAGTAACAACGTAATGCAGCATATACTATATTACCATTACAAGAGGCACGTGTCACTCTGTCAGATGACAGAGGAGTACCTCCACCCGAGTCGTTCTAAAGTTTAGAATATATGAGTTTGCAATATATTCGTTATCAGGGACACCACAGAAGGCTGGATCCTTCCGGAGTTATCATTATTACTTAAAAAAGATATAGCTTTGACTATAGTTATGATAATCTCACGTCATGGGGGGTCATATTTTTTTATTTTCAACGCTTTTTTTGTAAAAAAATTCAAAATCAGAAACAAAAAATTTTGTAGTGCTTTTTCGGCCACTTTTAGTCAAAAAATCAGTTCTTCGATCTATGAGGCACTTGATTTTTTGCAAAAAAATTCACGAAATTCTATGTTGAAAAACAAAATTGTTGAGCCATAACCCAAGATGGGCATTAAATATCTTCTACTAAAATAAATTAAAAAACAATTTTTATTTTGTAATTTTAGTTTCTTTTCTTTCCTAAATCCCATAATTTATCCAAATAGTCTTAAAATATTATGTCAAAGTAATATCAGATAAGTACCACTGATAATATCGTAGTAGATTTGAGAGTGATAAATCTGAGTAATACAATGTAACGGTTGATACATTTGAATTTTAATTTAAAAAAATACAATAAATTGCAAAAAAAGTGCTTAACTTATACGTTTTTGAGTAATATATTATATTTCCTACTGAAAATACGTAGAAGAAAGTAATGTTATGTTTTTTGAAACTATCCGAAAATATTCTGTGATCTTAGAAGAAAAATAAATCAAAACAACATAAAAAAATTTGTTTTCTAATTTATTTGACTAGAAGCTATTTGATGCCCATCTTGATTATTGCTCAAAAATTTTGTATTTTAACATAGAATTTCGTAAATTTATTTGAAAAAAATTAGAAGTGCCCCATTGAATGAAATAGTAATTTTTTTTCATTAAAAATAGCCGAAAAAGCATTACAAAATTTTTTGTTTCTGATTTTGATTTTTTTTGAGAAAGAGCGTTAAAAATACAACAAAGTGACCCTTCGTGACGTGAGATTATCATCACTATAGTTGGTTATATCCTTTTTAAGCAGAAATGATAACTCCGGAAGGGGTAGAGATAAAGAGCTGAACATTTAGCCGAAAACTTCTTTCTACATATACAAAAACATATTAAAAAATCACAAAAATCTAAGAGGGTCACCATCGCAACGTCGTTGAATTGACATCGAATGACCCATACATTCTAAAGAAAAAAACTCGGAGAGCTTGAAAATGTATTCAAAAGAATTTTTTCAAGATCAAGGAACTTGAAATCAACGGAAAATTTTTGGACTGGCCCGCAGGGTCAACTGGCAGACCAATTTTTTATCAGTTTATTCATTTACTCTGGATCTACTCTTTCAACGAAATATTGGACTTCTTTAATTACAAAAGTACATTGCAGGTAATAAATAAGTAGTCATATGAAATTGAACTGACAATTTAATCAGTGGTACTAGTTCATTGTGGTCATAAGGTATCTAACTATTTCACAGTCATTTGTATTATTATTGAATAAATCATATGATTGACTTTTAATAATATATTGAGGAAAATAAAGAGTAAGCTGAGATTGTAAAGGGGGAAAATTCATTTATCATCAGGGGAAATCGTGATTTTCTGCGGCTGCTCAGTAACCCGAGCCGTAACCCCTAATGAGTACCCATTAGAGTTTTTCGACTTGTCGCCGGTTGCGCTTACGGAAGCAACTCGGACTCCTGTACCAAAATTAATTAAGTGGAATGGCTATTTCCCGGAAATTGCCGAAAATGACCGAGCTAAAAATATATAACCACAGGGCAGTAGCAAAATCGGAGAGAGTCGGTCGAGCCGACAAGCTAAACGGACGTCCATCTGCCGTGAGCCTTGTCCAGATGGCCGGACACTAAGTGAAGACCAAGGAAATTCAGATAGACGCCAAGGGTGACATCCAGTAAAAAACTGCAAGATTTAGTGTTAACATAGTAGTGCTGTGGGTATAATAGTTCTCGGCAGGAGAGCCAGAATTTATTGTAAAGAAATAAAGTAAAAATTAACGACGTGTTTGGTCAAAAAAATTCTCGGTAGGAAAGCTAAAATTAACTATTAAATCAATTGTTAAATTAATTTCTATAAAATTTTATTCTCGGACAGGAATCTAGAATTATTTATTATTTTAATTTATTATATTAAGAACTTAGTATTTGATTATAATTTATAAGAAAACAGTTTATCTGAATAATTTGTAAAGTAAAAATAAAGTTTTGCAAAAATTATAAAATTTTACCAAGCCATTTTCAGTATACAATTTTGTAAAATTTTATAAAATCATTTTTTTTTTCCGGGATGGGTCACCCATCCATGTCCCTCTTCGATGCTGCTCAACTTTCGTGATCGATGGATTGTAGTTTGCTCCGCTCGTCCATTGGCCACTTGTAGTTGTGATGGAATCGGTGTGCGGACCAGTTTTCGTTTTATTGTGATCTACTTAATACTATGTGTTCGTTTACTTATTTCTACTGTTCGTAATTTCTCATAAACTAGTGTGTCTTATTCTAATTCTCTTATAACTAGTTACTTATGTTACTAGGATTTTTCTTATTACTATTGATTTTCTTATGACTATTATAACTAGTATTGTTTCTTATATCTATGACTATACTTAACCTAACTACAACTATTGTACCTAAATTACTCTATTTCTTATTATTATGACTTAGTTGCTAATGCGATTATTACTACTTATTACTATGTGTGATTTATAACTAGTATTATTATTACTTATGATTAAACCTAAAACTATGTTGATTTATTATTTTACTATGGCTGTGCTTTATTATTAATAAGATTTTGTGTGATATTATGTTTATACAAGTGTATAGTATGAGTATGTAAGTACGCGACGAGTGAAAATTATTCTGTTGTAAGTCCCGAGCCAGCAAAATCAAAGGGAAAGGAAAAAAAATGTGAAAAATAATTCCATATGAATCTTTTAAAAGAAGGAATATAAAATAAGACAAAAATATAAGAAATAATGTGCGAGAGTTGAAATTGACTTAGTATTTTAATCGCGTATTCTTTCATTCTCTTTCCATTCGCTCGCGAGTGTGTAAGCTGCACGGCTAATTTCTCCGTATTAAATGTTTACTCAAACTCTTAAAACACATTCTTTTTCTTTCCAAATCACTTTCATATTTCATTTAAATTATTATTTTTAATTCTTGTTGATATTATCGCACAAAAACTTAGAAGAAAATCAGTCTCTTGAATATTATTTTGTCGTTTTCTGTTTCCCGTTGATTTATTCGCCCAGGGACTTAGAATAATTTCTCGATCGCCACGCTTAAGCAAGCGACGCTAGAGGGCGATGAAATTTATCCCTTTTCGTATGTGTGGCGGATGGGTCAGGTAATAAAAGCGCTCGTAAAGGCCGTAAAAAAACTTAGTCTCTCGAGACATTATCTGGAGGAAGACTATTCCGTGGACAACATCTGGAACTTCGTCTACCCCTAGTCCGACCGGACCAAGGTAAGCGAAATTTGATTCTCGGGGAAATTTAGGTGTCCCCACTCTGAGGCCTCCTGCCAAGGGGTGGTAGGTGAAACTAGCCGATTAGGTGGGGGTTAGACGGAGACCATCCGCTTACCCTCGGGGAAGGGGAATTCGTGCAGGGCCGACGGGGAAGTCGACCAGACACCCCTGAAGCACCCGGGAGTGGGTAGAACCGCGTCACTAGTCCGTGTAACTTTTGTGTGTGTTTTGGAAGGTGTGAATTGACCGCGGAACCGTGATAAACCGTGATTTAAATAATTAAAAACCGTAATTAATTATTGTAGAGGTAGTAGAACAAGGGCTCGAAGCCTATGTAAAAGAGTTGATTTGAATAAAGTTTAAAATTGTTTTATTTAATATTGTCTTTCTTTGAAGACCCCTTTTGTTTTCCACCCTGGACTCCGGCGAGCAGTACCCGAGCCAAAAGGGATAGTTTGTGTTTCTAATTTTGCTTATTAAAAGTTACTACGATATTTTAGTGAACCAATTTTATTCGCCTTGATTTAAAGTAATATTTATTTATTAATACTGGCTCATTATGAAATTCATTATATTCAGATTCTTATCCATTTACTGGTTCATCTTTTCTGGTTCTGTGTGGTTCATTTTCGACTTATCAATTAATTAATAACTTTTAATTGGTGATTGAAATTAACCCCAATTTTACCCGTTACATAGTTATGACAAATTCGTGGCTGCATTTATGATTACACATGAATTCTTATCCGCCATATTTTAAAGTATTAATTTATAATAATATAATAATTCGCACATTATTGCGGATATAACTTATTTCTCAAACACGGTCACGTTAAATAGTATATAACTTTATTTATAGGTATATATAAAAAAACGATTTGAATAATTCAACGATCGATTGTTTGATGGACATAAAATTTAAAAATTAATTAAATTTATTGATTTATGTTTTTGAATTAATGGCGAAATTTTTGAACTTTTTCGTGAGCAATGAGGATTTAATTTTAATTGACGATTGATAAAATGAAAGTTCATTAACATTAAAATTAAAATTGTCACATTATGTATAATATATATATATATATATATATATATATATATATATATATATATATATATATGTAGGGGAAAAGGAAGGCAGGGATAGGCAAAACAAGATACTCCCAAAATTTTATAATAAAAAAATTTTAGTTTTTAAATATATTTTAACCATTCCAAAATTACTTTTGTAAATATAATTGAGCATTATTTTGAATTTTTTTTCGTTGAACTTTTCCAAAAATCGAATATCGGTCAAAAAATGTTAATGACTTTCTTATTATGATAAAAACTTTCAAAAATTTTTTTATCTTCCTTTACATCCAATAATTGTGTAAAATATAATTTTTCTAAAGGTAGATAACTTACAAAATGTATTCCCGGGTCGAAAAATTTGATCGGCTTTTAATCGACTAAAAATTGTAAGTTATTTTTATTCAATTTTATTTTTCATTTATATTTAATTAGTATGTGAATTTTAATCTAGTTTTGCACTTAATATTCCTTATTTAGACTATTTTCAGACTTATTTTCATTAATTTTTGGTCTGTTTTTGTTCTAATCTAGATCAAAATTAGACTTTTTCTGTCAATTATTTTTAGTCTGTTTTTGTTCTAATCTAGATCAAAATCAGACTTTTTCTGTCAATTATTTTTAGTCTGATTTTGCTTTAATCTAGATCAAAATCAGACTTTTTCTGTCAATTATTTTTAGTCTGATTTTGCTTTAATCTAGATCAAAATCAGACTTTTTCTGTCTATTATTTTTAGTCTGGTTTTGATGGTCTTTAGATCAAAAACACTTTTTTTTTTCAATGAAATAATAATAATAATAATGCTAATAAATCATTAATTATATTTCTAATCTCATGACCCATACTCAATAGAAGCCAATCAACGATTTCCAAAATATTGCTCCGAGAATTCTTCCAAAAATCGTCACACTCTATGCCGACTTCAGTAAGCTCAGAATAGAGAAAAAAGGTTTACCATAAGGAATCAGGAATCATCACAGAAAAATAAAAATTAATTAACATTATTAATTAATTTATTTTTGAACAATAATAACGTAACAAATTGAAAAAATTACTTATTTTGAAACAATAAAAAATTAATATAGAAAAATCTTAATTAATAACTTTTTGTTATAAACAATATTGAAATCCTACTTATTAAGATGGTGGATTTTGATGATTGTAAGGAAAATTTTCATAGTATATTTTTCCGTTACTTGGACCGTTTTGTTGATATGAATAGTGATTTTCGGAATAATATGAGGGGTGGTTTTCAGAAAACGTTTGTCGAGGTTGATTATGAATATTATGATGAGCACTTGAAGATGGTGTAACTGATGGTTGATACCGAGTGTATGAATTGGAGAGAGGAGTTGGTAATGATTGATGTTGAACGTATGGATCTGAATAGACAGGTCTGACTGTTGATGAGTACTGGCTGTGTGGATTTGAGTAAGGTCCAGGTGTTGATGAGTACTGACTGTGTGCATTTGAATAAGTGGATGTGACTGTAGATGAGATAGTTGGTTTGACTGTTGGTTGATACTGATCATTTGGATTTGAGTTAGCATGTGTGACTGTTTGTGTGGTACTTGGTGTGATTGTTGATTGATACTGGCTGTGTGGATTTGAGTAAGGTCCAGGTGTTGATGAGTACTGACTGTGTGCATTTGAATAAGTGGATGTGACTGTAGATGAGATAGTTGGTTTGACTGTTGGTTGATACTGATCATTTGGATTTGAATAAGTAGTTGTGGATGTTGTTTGATATTGAATGTTCGGATTAAAGTTACCAAGTGTGACTGTTGATGTGAAAGTTGGTGTGATTGTTGATGAGTAGTGAACGTCTGGATCTGAGTAAGGAGCTGTGATTGTAGATGTGACTTTCGTTCGGTACTGCAGGACTGAATTGGAGTATGAAGGTGTGTTCATTCGTGTCGATGGTGGTGTGACTAATCGTGTGAATGTTGATGCGGCTGTTGTTTCGCATTGCATGGCAAGATCGGAGTAAGGTGTTACACTCCGTGTTATAGTTGGTGTATTCGTTCGAATGAATGTTGACTTGACTTCTCGTGTGAATTCTGAAGAGACTTTAGGTTCTTCATCAACTATTACCAAGTCTGTTGATAAAATTGATTTAGGTGATGATGATAAGGAACGTGGTAAAGTTCGAGTAGGAGATAGATTAGCAAAATCAAATTTTCCTGGATCATCTGAGTATTCACCGGATTCGATTTCATCGACTTCGTTTTTTTCGTCTAACGGGACTATTGTTTTATTGAAGATTAACTTTCTGGTGGAAAACACCTTATTCATGGCTGAATTAAAAGCCGATGCATTTATTTTAGTTTCCATTTTTTGATTTACCAAATCTAAAATAAAACGATTAAATTAATATTGTTTATTTAAGTAAACAGAAATTTAAAATGTTTGGAAATGATAAATTTTTACCGAAAAGTGATCGCCAAATTTTTGGGTGAAGTTTTAAATTGCCCCGAAAGCCTTTAACGGACATAAATTTGCAGTTATCACCAAACATTTGCACTAAAATATTGCTTATCAATTTTTTCCAATCACCATCTTGCTCGAAGAGAAGATCAATGCTAGTAAAAAGCGATTTACTCATAAAACAGCCTGAGTTAGGATATATTTCTACCTATAAAAAAAAAGATAAATTAATATTTAAGCATGCCATATTTGGTTTTAATATTTTAAACATTAAAGAGATTGAATTTATAAAAATATTTTATATTTTATACCTTCTCGGCAGAATTAGTTAAAACTTCTTTAGTTAGCTGTGAAATAAATTTTATTAAAATAAATCTTAACAATAATATTTGTTTGAAAGAATGTATCATACTTTTGACATTTTCTGAACAATATTCCCCCGTTCTGATTTCAAGGAATACTCCATTGATGCTAAAATTAATTTTTGGAAGGCCAAATTCTCAGTTGTAACTAAAACAATAATAGGAAATAAGTATAGATCTATTGTAGTTTAATCTATAAACGGAAAACAATAGGCGCTGCAACAGAACGCAGTCCTGTGGGAGCAGCAGGAAAAATTCTGTGGGAGCAACAGGACAAAATCCTGTTGTAGCAACAGAATTTTCATGTGACAGCAACAGAAAAAATCCTGTTGCAGCAACTGGATAATTCCTGTGGGAGCAACAGGAGCAAAAAAAAAACAAATATACAAACCACCAGGAATGAAACAGACATTTTTTGATGATACCATATCTAATATTTCATCGTCTTCATTATTTTCATCATTAAGACTTGAATCTATTTCGCGAGATTTTAATTTTATTGATGTAGTTTTGTCTTCAATAAGTTCACTTGATAATTGACGTTTATTAATACTTTTTTTGGTCTCTCCTTTACATACTCTGATGTTAGCCGTTTTCGTTCCAGTCCTACCTATTTTACTTACGTTTGTTTTTGATTTTATTTTTTTTTCCGGAACTGAATCGTCTATTAAAAATGATTTGTTTTTAATAATTTCTTCTTCACGTTTTTTTTCCACGCTTCTTTTCCGATTTATCTCTTCTTTCTTTTCTTCTATTAAAGCTACTCTTTGAGCTAATATTTTTTTAGAGAATGCTTTTTTAGTGCGATCTATCACTTCTCCTGTCTCTTCATCGACTTCCAACTCATCCAGTTCCTTTTTATCATCTGTAAAATATTTTTATAGAAGAAAATTGTTATGGTAATCTTTACATTTTTTTTAGAGAAAAGAAATTAAATTCTATCTACTAAATAAATAAAGCTAAACAGAACTTACTGCTCATACGAATTAGTTGGGCATCAAGATGCAGCGTTTTATTTTTATTTTCTTGATATTTTAATCGCACAGTTGCTCCTTCATAACGAGATGCTACTGGAATTTTTGTAGTTTCTAATGTTTGGATATTTTTGGATTTTATCCAATAAACTAAAGTAAACTTTTTTGACATTTTAGTTGAAATTAAACTTTATGAATTGAATATTATAAATGTTAAGTCAAATTATTTAAAAACCAACTGTCAAATTTTAATCGACTGTCAACTTTTCGGACGTAAAAAACAACGCGCGTAATAACATTATTACATATAAACAAATAAATAAATATATAAATATATACATATATATATATATATATATATATATATATATATATATATATATATATATATATATATATATATATATATATATATATATATATATATATATATATATATATATATATATATATATATATATATATATATATATTTGTAGTCTTCTTGTTTATACACATTCTAACCCACATGTTTTAGTGAGAGTAAATGTAGCAGTCATCAGAGAAATTTAAAATTTCAAATAAATAGAGTAAATAATTTAAAAAATAATATTTATAAAAAGGGCACTTGTTAATTTTTTTATTTTTTGAATGCGATGTCTGCTAGATTCACACTCATCATGTTTTAACGGATTATTAATTTAATAAAAATGCGGAAAAGATTCAACGAGCTTACTGAAAGTGCAAAAAATAAATTTATTAAACGTATAAAAGTATTAGACGCTAAAAAATCATGTGGACTTAATATCACCGAACTAACACCGAGAGGACAAAATGTAACTGCATTTAGGCATCGTGAAAACAGGTAAGGCCATTGCATTATGACTTCGATATCTTGTTACAGATTGGTTTCTGCTATATATATATATATATATATATATATATATATATATATATATATATATATATATATATATATATATATATATATATATATATATATATATATAACTCACAAAAGTACTCAAAAATTTTTTTTACAGAATTCTAGACGACACTGAACTTCCGTCTACGTCAAAAGAAAATGATGTTCAAGTAGTGATTGAGGAGCCAACGGACGAAACTCTATCTGATGGAATGCTAATGGTCGATGATAATTTAAATCTAGAAAAAGACATTCATTATCTTAATTTAGGGGTTAATAACTATCAAGAAACAATAGAACAAGAAGGCGGAGACGATAAAGATGACCACAACTATGACGATAATGGAGATAATAACAGAGCTGATGAAGAAAAAGAAGAAGACGACAGCGGTGATGACGAAAACGACGACGGTGATGACGACGACGATGAAGAAGAAGAAGACGACGGTGATGACGACGACGACGACGATGAAGAAGAAGAAGAAGAAGGAGAAGAAGATGACGGTGAAGGAGACGAAGAAAGAAGAGATATTAGAAATGATAATTTATATAACAATAATGATTTAAATTATGAAGATGAATCGTACGAACGACCTGTTTACGAAGGTTCGCCGATAACAGTTGCTGAGAGTATGATGGTTATGATGAGCTTAGCCATGAAACATAATCTTTCTGACTCATGTATTGATGATATTTTTGAAGCCATAAGTTTACACTGTCCAAAACAAAATTTACGAAAAATTAATTTGTATTATTATAAAAAATTTTTCAGACAAGGGGATTCCACACAAAAACGATATTTTTGTCCCACGTGTACTTCTCCACTAAAAAAACAGTCGGACATTTGTGCCGTTTGTAAAAAGAAAATGAAAGCTCGATATTTCGTAACTCTTTCTATAGTAGAACAAACTCAGATGATTTTGAATAGACCTGATAATTATAATGCTATTTTTCAAAATTGCAATCAAAATGAAATTAACCCGAATATTCTTAAAGACTTATCTGACGGCCTTGTATACCGAAAACAACAGGAATATTTTTCAGACTTAGGTGCATTATCTTATACCTGGAATACTGATGGTGTACCGGTATTCAAGAGTTCGCAAGTTTCTGTATGGCCATTTTATTTACGGATAAATGAATTGCCATATGAGATGAGGATTCGCAGAGAAAATATTATTCTCGCTGGGTTATGGTTCGGGAATGATAAGCCGATACCTAATTTATTTCTTAAAGCGTTTAAACCGGAATTAAATATTTTATTTAAAGGAATTAACATAAAATTAACTTGTAGTGATCGAGTAATTTTCATTAGAGCTATATTATTATGTGGTACATGCGATTTACCGGCAAAATATTCCTTTTTAAATTTTCAACAATATAACGGAAATTATGGCTGTTCAATATGTAAAATTAAGACCGAAAAAACAAAGCTCCCAACCGGTAAATTTGTTCGTGTCTATCGGCATCAGTCAATCTTGAATTATCGAACTTTGGAAGAAACTTTAAATTTCGCCGAGCAGGCTGTGGAAAACAAAAACGACCCAAAAGTTCCAAAGCGTTTACATGTGATTAAAGGAGTGAAAGGCCCTAGTACTCTCAATAAATTAATGCCTAATTACGTTATTGGCACAGGCATTGATTCTATGCATGCTCTATATGAACGTGTCACGAAGAAGCTAATTTTTTTATGGGTAGATCCATCTTTTAGTGATAGCCCTTTTTCTCTTCGCCCAGTTCTTGATGTAATTGATAAGGAAATCCTGAAAATAAAGGCCCCAAACTTTGTCCATCGTCACCCAAGAGAATTATCTAAATATAAATCATGGAAAGCATCTGAGTTAAAGGCTTGGTGTCATCAATACTCTGCAGTCGTTCTATCTACGGTAATGCGGCCAGAGTATTATAACCACTATTTATTATTTGTTTACGCAATATCTTTATTAAATAAAGATGTAGTTTTGTCTAAAGAAGTTGACATTGCTGGAGAATTGCTGGATAAATTTGTTGACAATTTCGAAATTTTATATGGAGTAAGATTTGCGAGTATCAACCTTCATCAGCTTCGTCATTTACTGAATGACGTCAGAAATTTTGGACCACTATGGGTAAATGATTGTTTTCCATTTGAAGATATGAACGGAAAAATAGTCAGTATTGTGAATGGAACAACAAATATTGAAACGCAAATCATGAGTGGACACTGGCAATATTTAAAATTTCACACCAAAGCTCAAGCTTTACCAGAAGGATCCATGCAAAATTTCATTCTACGTCGTAAAAAGCAATATAAAATTTGCGAAACTTTTAACAGTGCTCAAAGCATCGGTGCGTACAAAATTTATAACCCGGTAAATGATTCAGCTGTACAAACTTTCGTAAATAATTTTAATAATACTACAACGCTAAGAAAATACTTTCGGTTAATGAAAGATGGCTTATTATATACTTCTGAATTATATAGTCGATCATTACGGACAATTTCATCATTCGTTCAATACCGATCAGCAGAGACATACAAGTTTGCTCAAATTCGTTACTTTGTTAAAGTTTCTCATTGTCGTTGTCAGTCCAATCAGTGCTTATGTGAAGGAACACATTTCGCGGTAATAAATTGTATAGACATTAAAAATAATATTAAATTCACATTTGAAGGTCATGATTTTAAACTTCCGTATTTATATGAGTGTCACATTACAAACAAGATATCGTCCATTCCTGTAGAAAATTTGATAAGTGTATGTTTTTGCATATACAATGATGATAAATTATTTTTAGGATTTCGAGTTAATAGTCGTCAACGTGAATAAATAAAATCACGTAAGAGTACTGATAAATATCTGTAAATATTTTCTTTTATTTGTTAAAAAAAAAATATATTGATTAAATAAATATTTAAACTTAACAAAAATGAAAAACTGGTATTAAATTATAATTTCTATTAATTAATTTTAATTTATTATGTTTTAATTTGTTAATTAAAAATTATTTCAATGCCCTCTACGCTTACTTCTATTTTGTAGAAATGAATTTTCTACGGAAAATTCAAGGTTATCACTAAGTCTAACATTTAATTTCAATAAATCTTATTGTTAATACGAAAAAATTCTAACACGACTAGTTACTGTCCACCACTCGACTAAGTTGTGTGTTAGAAAAAAATAGCTGAGTACACGACTTGTTCGTGTGTTTACAGTAACAGTTCATGTTCAAAGTTTTCCGTGCATATATTTACGCTTGCATAGTAATACTAACTTTTTAAAAAATTTACGTCAGTACGATTTTTAATTAAAAACTAAAAATATTTTATTATTTAACAGCTCCGTATCTTTTCTTCTCTCCAGTCTCTAAAAATAAATTAGCGACATCCACTAGTAAATAGTAAATATTCACTAACTTAGTTTTCGAGAGTATCCTTTTGGCAGTCGATTTTCGTTAAACTCATTTTTGTTACAACCTTCCACCTCTTATTATTGTTTACAAACCTCAGTTAGGAGATGACTGTATAGTATGTAAAACATCTGCTAAATTTTAAGTTTGTAATCTTATGATTTCCGAGGGTGAGTGATAAGTAAGTGAATAGTACGCAAAATAAGATTAATCCGGGAACTTATAATATTTTTTATAAATATTGCCCATAAATAAAAATATTACAAGTTCACGATTTAATCTAGTTTTGTCCTTGCAAATTTTTTGAACTAAAATTTTTCTAAGTTCCTGAATTAATCTAGTTTTGTCTTTCTATCATGTTCAGGATTAATCTAGTTTTGTCCTGGTATAAAACATTAGATCAAAAACAGCTTAAAAATTTCTACAATAGTTCAAAAACAGATTAACTAGTTCAAATACAGACCAATCAGACCAAATACAGTTCAGTTAGATTAAAATCAGATCAAATTTTTCGACCCGGGTTAATAAAATCAAACTTATTCAATATTCAGAATTTTTTTTTTTTATAAATTTTTTAGGGGGTACCCTACATATTGCCCGCAAAAATGAATTTTTTTTTTTTATGGCCATTGAAAATTTTGTCTATTTACTTTGAATTTCTAACAACTCTTATAATAATTCGCTATAAATTTTTTTAAATTGTGTGAAATTTTATCAAATTTTACAAATTGCTACCCCACACGAGATGCAATAGGGACATTAAATTATCTAAAGTTTTATGAAATGTTATAAACTTTTATACAATTTTATAAAATTTCATACAATTATATAAAAATTTATCTAATTATTACTTGCTTTTTAAGATCTTACTATATAAAATTTTATAAAATTCTATAAAATTTTATAAAATTTCATGAAATTACATTTATTTATTGCGTTCTTAACTTAGATCTGACTTTATAAAATTTCATTGAATTTTATAAAATTTTATAAGATTTTATTAAATTTTATAAAATGGTATGAATTTTTATAAAATTTTTCTCTGAAATTTCATAAAATCTTACAAAATGGTATAAAATTTTATATTATTTTATAAAATTTTATAAAAACATTTTTTCCCGGGTAAAGCCGTAAAGTCTCATAACAGAGGAATTAACCTTATCAAGACTGGTCGCACCTTAGTATTATAGTCGAATGTAAGGGTGCACTGAAAGATGGACACAGCTTTCCAGAACCGGATGTTAATAGATTTATTGCAATAAAATTGATCAATCAGGGTCGTTTGTTATATTTTGTGAGAGAGGAGAAGAATTGTGTAATGGGGTAGAATTTTGTATTTTTATTATTTAAATTTGAATCGACTCGCGCCAAAAACGATAACACAATAAACTACTCATCGCTGGGGCTACTGCTATCGAGTTTCGGCCAATTGTTATTTTTTAGAAGTTGGCCAGCCTGCAAGTGAGGGGTATGAGGCTCTGAGCTGACGAGCAATCGGTCTCTTAGCTAGTGGCAGGCATCGTGTGCGGACGCTTTTCCCGGCAACACTACTTACTACTTACTCTGTAATTTTCATCAAGTACCAATGATATATGCCATTTAAGACATAGCCAAGAGCTGATAAGCCCACCTGAGGTAGAAGCTTATTTTTGTAATTACCGTTGGAGAATCATTGGAAGATAGATTGGTTGGATTTGGACCTAGAGTTGAGTGCTGAGGATCTTGGCGGATTTGAGGACTTGGAGGATATTGGATCGGAGAAGGCGGCGTGTGGTTGAGGTGAAGAAGGTTGCAATTAAGTTGAAGTGAGTGGAGTTGAATTGAATTGAATTGGTTTTAACCGGGCACTTAGCTTGTGTTAGCCATTGTACCCGGGCCCATTGAGGACAATTTTATAGCTATCGGAAAGGATTGCGGTCCTGGCGATCATTGTTATTAGGCCTTGCGTTTTTACCAGTCCACCTAACAACGAACTTAGCAAGCCCACTGTCCTTCCGACAACTATTTATAATTTGACTATTGTAGATACTATTGCTTGTGGGTTGATATGTGGAGGAGGCATAGCTTTATTTCGGTGATTTCCCGCCCCGAGTCCAAGGTCACATGTTGCGGGACACAGCCACTGTCAGCAGTCCCCATTAGTGCAGGAAGAACCGGGACCTGGCGTTAGCTAAGCCCAACGTCGTTCTCCCGTCGCTATGAGTCCTAGCCTTCAGCTACAGTGGCCATCTTACGTCGCGTCCTTGTCATCGGGGGGTCTTGTCATCCGAAATCATGTCTCTTAAGAAGTTAATGTGGGTGCAATTATGGTCCATCCTTCAGAGCCCACTGTGTAGGATAAGGCACTTATACAATGGAGGATCCCTGTTATCCAAGGACAACGTTGATGGTGTAGGACTTCCTCTATCATTGCTTTGAAACGTTGGCTTACACTAAAGCTAGAGGTTCTGCGAATGTTTATGGGCTTCTGCCGCCACCAATGCTTGGCCGATACAGGTGTTCTTCTTTGATAAGAAGCCCCATCCGCTAGCCTAGTCATAGAGACAGCAGAGCCCTGCAGATTCGATCGAGTTTTTGTGTTCTGCTATCATTTTGTAATGAAGTTGGCGCCACTTCGATTCGGTCGAAAAATTGTCGGTATTCCACCACCAGGGGGCTGCCAATGTAATGCACATAAATAGTATTGTGAAAATAAAATTCATTGTTGCATGCAGGAATTGAACCCGCTCCAACGCTTTGGTACGCAAGTACCTTGTTTGATAGGCTATTGCCAACCCCTATGTGAGTGGAGTTACTTGTCGGCTAAATTATTGTTACATTTACTTGTTAAATATTCAAAGCATTAGAGTCATTTAGTTAATTGTTGAATATTATAATCAATTGAGTCATTATTAATAATTAAAATAGTCGAGTCAGTAATAATTTGTCAAGTCGAGTCATTTCATCAGCCATTTTATTTCATTGTCCACGTTCATTAGTTTTGTTGGTAAGGTGACTTCGTCTACAATAAATGCCAGTTTAATTAACTTTATTATAACAGGGCTAGGCTGTTACTCTAGTCGTCCTTAAATTACCATTTTAAGGGCGCCACTGGAAGTGATAACGGCCTCCCAGAACCGGATCTTAGATCATCAGGGTCGGTGTAATTTTAATTAATTGTAAGAGAAGGATGAGGAAGGATAACTTATAAATAATTTACTATTTCAATTCACCAATTAAACCTTTTTATTTTCTCATGACCTAATTGACCTTTATAATTTTAACTTCACTTATAACCTTTTTATAAATCTTATTTTATACCTTTATAAACCTTATAACTTCTTATCTAAACCTTATGACATTAAACCTTATAACCTTAGAACCTTATGACCTTATAACATTAAACCTTATGACATTAATTGACCTTAACATAAAACCTTATAACCTTTATAACTTCATTGAACCTTATAACCTTTTATTTATTTACCCGCAATAATTTTTATTAATAAAACCAGCCAACTACCTTTGGCGTTACCACACTCTCACACTCTGGTTAAAAATCGCTTTACCTTCGCGACACTTAATTACTAAATTAGCCAACTACCTTTGGCATTTCCACACACTCACACACACAATGATTAAAAATCGCTTAACCTTCGCGACACTTAATTACTAAATTAGCCAACTACCTTTGGCATTTCCACACACTCACACACACAATGATTAAAAATCGCTTAACCTTCGCGACACTTAATTACTAAATTAGCCAACTACCTTTGGCATTTCCACACACTCACACACACACTCAGTCCCCTGGACTTTATTTTTACACACACTGAATTTTTATAATAAAATGTTCCCGCAATAATTAAATTAATTAATTTTGGAAATTAAATAATTATTAATTAATTAATTATTTACTTTTAATCTTTCTTTATTCTTATTATTCCCTTTTATCACTTTCCTACTAGTTATTTTTACGCCAATAATATCACGACTTTTTACTCAGTAATTTCATCACCACGTTTACCCAAATACTAAAACTCAAAGTTCCGCCATTACAATTTGTGCGTTTTTCTACATGGCCTATTTCAGGTACTTTGATTATTACAACAATTATTCTTAACTCATTTACTTAATTCCTTTTATTTAATTATCTTGTTTCAGTTAGTTAAATATTGTTTTATTAATTAAGTTAATTTTTACTTATTTAATCATTTTATCGGTGATTTTGACGGCGAACCTTTTACATTTTTCCTGAGACAATTTACTGTTAATTTTATTTACAATTATTTTATTTGTTTTATCATTTAAATTTACTTATAATTAATTAATTTTTTGACTAGCAACTATGACTAGATTTTACGGTTTCCGGTACGTGAGTTACACGACCTACCTGGAAACTTCTAGAATATTTCCGGCTACCTGCCTGGAAATATTTTACTACGCAATAGCTCCGCCTACCTGCCTGGAGTTTATTAATTAATTATTTTATATAGTTTAATTCCAGTTTAATTTATCGATTTTAATTTACGAGTAATTAATTAATTTACGAGTACTAAATTTATGACGATTAGACGCGACGCTACCGGACGTATACTATGTATTAAAATAAAATTCTCCGGCTTACTGCCTGGAATAAATTTTATAAATACCTTTACAACAATTCCTCTCCCGTTTCTTTCCTCGTCGTGTCTTTGTCCTGGTCTCGTCCTAGTAATTGTAATTTTCCGTCTCGTACTTATCTCGTTTGGTCTTGTTACTCTCCTCTCTATCTCTCGTCTCCACAATAACTCGTTCCCTCCTTCACCTGATAAGTTCAGCGTCTATTATTGTCGAAGTCTCGTGATGGCGTCTCCCAGATAGTTTACTTTACTCGCACGTCTCGACGGTTCGGAGGTGCCGATAGTTAATGCCCGATTCTCGTTCCGGTCCCCGTTTTTAATTGCTCGCTCACTCTTGACTATAGTTGTCCTTTTTCCACTCCTACTTAACTCTAGGTGGGGTCGACGGTCGAGCAAGTGAAATTTCCATTTCCGGACGACTAGTCGCTACCTACCCAGAATACCCGAAGTGGTAATGTCACATGACCGACAGTGCGCATAATAGATTTTATTTTAAACTTAATTGAACGCGGTAAATACAAATTTACCCCGTTACATTATATTAATTCACCAATTAATTAATTTCCTAACACTATTTCTTTTATAAGTATTAGACTGTTTCAAATTAGGGGACTACTTTTATTTTTTTGGTGAACATTGAAAAATTGAAAGGGTATCTTAAAATATAGTGACAGTTAAAATTTGAGCTCTTAATATTGATATTTAGAGGTGGCTATTGATTATTTTTGATTTTTCATTTAGTAACATGGTAAAAAATACATAACCTTCGAAAAAATCAAGTTACAAAAAACCTCTGCTTAAACATTTTGTAGCAAATTTACTGAACTACAAAAAAGGTCTATAATTTTTGCATAAATTCAACCATTTACAAGATAACCGGCGTCAAAGTTTAATAAAATTCAAAGAACTTGTTTTTGCTCGTTCTTAATTTTATACCATATCAACTAATGAGAATTCAGAAATTTTCAATATAGTTTTTTTATAGGAAATTGAATGCTCTACAAAAAAAGTCTCTTATCATTTTTTGATAAATCCATCTGTTCGAAAATTATTAGAGCTCGAAGTAAAGTTGAAGATCTTTTCAGTTTTCCGGTGAAACTATCGGACTAATCATAAAATGTCATAGAAGTTTTTTTGTAAGAAATTTTATTTCTTACAAACTACCTCTGATAATTTTTTTTTGAATTCGGCATTCTTTTCTAGTTATTTCCATTTTAATGCCAAGCTCCTAAAGAAAGTGTTCTGATGGATTTTAAGAGCTTAATATTAAAATGGAAATAACTAGAAAAGAATGCCGAATTCAAAAAAAATTTATCGAAAATAATTTGTAGGGAATAAAATTGCCTACAAAAAAGATTCAATGATATTTTATGATTAATCCGATAGTTTCACCGGAAGAGTAAAAAGATCTTGAAATTTACTCTAACTTGACTTCAAGCTCCAATAACTTTTGAACAGATGGATTTATAAAAAAATGATAAGAGACTTTTTTTGTAGAGCATTCAATTTCCTATAAAAGAACAGTATTGAGAATTTCTAAATTCTCATTAGTTGACATGATATAAAATTCAGAACGAGCAAAATCAAGTTCTTTGAATTCTATCAAACTTTGACGTCGTTTATCTTGTGAATAGTTGAATTTATGCAAAAATTATAAAAGACCTTTTTTGTAGATCAGTAAATTTGCTACAAAATGCTTAAGAAGAGGTTTTTTGTATCTTGACTTTTTTGGAAGTTATGTATTTTTTACCATGTTATTAAATGAAAAATCGAAAATTATCAATAGTCACTCTAAATATCAATATTATGAGCTCAAATTTTAACGGTCACCATATTCTAAGATACCGGTCTTTCAATGCTCATCAAAAAAAGAAACATAAACCCCTAATTTGAAACAGTCTAATAAGTATGAGTTAACAATAAGATCTCTCTCTGAAATTTAGTACTGCGTTGCCCAGTACGGAGAAACCCTGTTTGGAGGCTGAGTAGCTGAGCAAAAGGTCGTAAGACGCCTAAAGTCTTGCATATGTGTGGACCCTTTCTTCATTAAGGCCACATCTTGATTAGTTAAGATAAGTGGACCCATTACAATAGTGAAATAGGCAGAAATAAATTATCGATGAAATTGATTTCAATTATATTTAATTACGCACCTTGCTTTTACGTTATTTTCCCTTTTGACAAAAAACTTTTCCTATGACAAACTAATTTTTCTTTATGACAAACTAATATTTTCCATATGGCCAACTAAATTGTTATGGCAAAATAATCTTAAGCTTTTTCTGGACGTTTCCACACTCACACGTTATAAAACCGACCACCGGACGTTAAACCTTATTTCCTTAATTCCTAAATAAAAAACCGTCCACAGGACGTCAACCCTTAATTTTCTTTAGTACTATTGTCCCCTGAACATAATCTTAACCTTAACTTAATATTGTTCACCAGACCTAAATCACAGACACTGTTTCTTTTACTTAACATAAATTTGACTCTGATTAAGACTTTACTTTCTTATATTATCAATACTTTCAATATGATCGCTATCCTTTTCACTCGATATTTTTTACTCTAAATTCTCAATATAAACTTTCTATATAACATTTCTACATTACTTTATTCTATTGCAAATTTATTAATCATATCAATTCACTTAATTTTAATTTATTAATTAATTAATTTTGTTGTAATTTAATTATTAATAAACTGTTTCTTCCTCTTATACTTTTTACCAATAATTTTCCACTAATTAATTTTCATTATTCTTATACATTAATTTACTTCACAATAAAATAATCCGTTTTCTTCAATTTTACTCAATCACAATTCTCAGCATACTCTTATCTTCAATTTATTTTATTTAGAAATTTTATTTCTAATTATTTCAAGATTATTTTATAATTATATTAAAAACTAGAATTGAGTTATGATTTGACTAGAAAATTCGGCCAGTGATTTGGCATCACTCGAGGCTCGAATTTACGGACGGAATAGATTAAATGATTTATTAAATAATTAATTTGGCAAATGGAATAAATTCCGGCCTGAATTAAGAGGACCCGGTGGTCTAGAGGCTGAAAATTTCATGATTTCAAAAAAAAATTTTTTTTTTATATGTTAATAAATATCAAACCTTTTGAAATTTTAAGGGATTATTTTATTGTTATTAATATATACAATAATGCTTATTGCCAAGAAAAAAAATTGTTTTTAATATTTAAAAGATGGCGTTGAAGCCAGCTCCTTTAAAAAAAGGGACCCGGGCGGCGTAGAACAATTCAGCTCTTCTATGGGATTGAAACAAAAAAATTTAATGGATTTTTAATCAGTATAAATATACCTATCGCTGGTGCTAGAATAAAAAAAAAAAATTTTTTTTAAAGAAGTGGCACTTTGTTGAAATTTTTAGTCCAGAAATTGCCTTTTTTTCGTAACATTTTGCATATTAAAAAATAGGAATATTAAACGCAAAAATTTTATTCTAGTACCAGCGATAGCTAGTGGTGTATCAAATAACATATTTAAATTTGAAAGCAATCGACTGGATAGTTTTTTTTTTCAACTACGCCAGGCAGAAAAAAGTAGTTTCAAGATAAACGCGTTTAAAGTTTTAGTTAAAGAAATTCTGAAGAAAACTAGATTTGAATATATACTAACAATTAATCAGCTATTCCAGCACCATATTTTTTTTTTTTGCACTTCTTCGGTTTTTCTTGTTTTTCATTATATGTTGTTTATCATTATTATAACTTAGGTATAGAAACCGAAGCAGATGTTTTCCGCTGCACAATAGAATAAAAATTACTTACTCGGTCGGCCTGCTAAATAGTTTTTAGAACATGAAATACTGGGAATATCATCACCATATTTTCACAGTATATTTTTGAAATACTATACTTTCGAAATATGCAAAAAAAAATCGATTTTTCAAAATTTCTAGACCACCGGGTCCCCTTAAATTATTTCGCGATAAGAAACTTAATTTATCGCGGCCGATGGACCTGGAATAAATTAATAAAGTAACAATTAATTTTATGTAATTATTTACCGAATTATTTACGCAGGAAATTATTTTATTTCGGCCGAAAGTCCTCGAATAAAATAATACAGAGACGTGGACAAAATGACCAGACTGAAAATGAGACGCGATCGAACTTTCTAGGACGTTATACGAGAAACTACACGTGGTTGTAACGGCTGACCGGCCTGAGACTTCTAATTAATACGTGAGACCAATTTAATTTATAAATAACAATTCACAATTAATAATTTCATCCGGGGCCTCAATTAATTGTAATTTACCTTGATACCATATTTTGTAATTACCCGACGAGCTGCTAGCTGAGGCTCTGCCTTTCTTCTCTATAAGCTGATGGTCGACTGGATTTAGCTGATGTTCTGCTTTTCTATAGCTGATGGTCTGCTTATCTTTTTGCTGCTTATCTTTCTTGATTTTGTTGGTCTCGTCTCGTTTTCTCGTCTCGTTTCAATTGAATTACCCTTAATATTTACAATCTGACATTGATCAGTACAAATTAGTAATTTAATTTATTAAATTAAAATTTTATCGCCTCGTTACACGTGAAGCGGACGTAGACTACAATAATTACCTGATCTCTTGATGCGTCCTGCACTTTCAGTTGTCCGACTGACTCTCTCGATTTTTGGTTCCGCACACACTTATATCTTCTTCAATTCGGGTCTCTTCGATTCACGTCCGGAAAACTCATCACCACTAATTAATTAGACAAGAAGAGGGACAGATGTTCGGGTCTCACTGATTAGCGACACCCGGTGACACGTCGAATCATTTCATTAAATAGACCAGGTAGTAATTAGGACCCGTTATCAACCGTGAACAAATTCAAATTTAGATATCAATATTTAATCATGAGAACTTATTTTACACTGTTACAGTCTTTTATTTAAACCTTCCTATGAGCTTGTTTAAATTGCCATGTTTTTAAATCAATTGAAATTTGGTTGATTCAAGTGTGGATAGGCTAAGTACGCAGCGTATTTCGGTAGAAAACACGATTTTTATTAGTGTGTCACTTGTAAGAACTCTGTAAAGTTATTTGGTACTACGCGGAGTGATTTTTTTTATTGCTACGGAATCTGGAAAGACGGAGTGAACATTTAACCGATTTTTTGCAACGTGAATATTTTGTATATTGTCTTTAATTTCAAACAAAATTCTTAACTTCTGAAAAAAAAAAAAATCGAAAATTTTCAAAAAAAAGGAAAGTTATTGGTTTTGGTCCGATTTCCGTTGTCAGGAACACCACATAAGGATGGATGTGATCTAGCGGCGAGCACCGAATTACTCGTGCTGCTGCTTCTTCGAGTTCGGAGCCCACCGCTAGATCGCATTCAGCCTTTTGTGGTGTCCCTGAAAATAAATATATTTCGAACTGATATATTCAGAACTCGGGGACCAATCTGGCACGGCTACTCCACTGTCATCCGAAAGAGTGACAAATATCTCTTTTAATGGTAATACAATATATTTTATATTATAGTGTGACAACAAAGTCTAATATTTTTGTTTCCTTAGATATTTTTTTTATAATTCAGAAAGATAAAATACCCCCCATGGAAAACTTTTATAAAAGAAATATGTTAAAAATACATAAATATATATATATATATATATATATATATATATATATATATATATATATATATATATACATATATTTATATTTATATTTATATATATAATACTCCTAATGTTATTTATCAAATGTTTCAAATAATTTTACCAATGAAAAAGGTCAGAAAACTGCATGAAATGCCGAAACCAATAACTTCCCTTGTTTTGAAAATTTTCAATTTTCTTAGCGGGAAGTTAAAAAACAGCGATTTACTTAATTATTATTTTTTTTTTTGTTATTGTATATTTACTCAAATTTTTGCAATGGAATGTGTCAGGTGGTTCACAGATTTCTTTTAACCGATTCTAAATACTTTTCGAATTATATACATATTGTGTACTTAAATTTATATTTAGCAATTATTGATTGGATAACAGTGTGACCTCTCTTATAAATGAATACACGACAGGAAGAAACAATATTTCAATATAAAGAAATACAATTTATTTACGAAATGACATTTATTGAACAAATCAATACTAAATAAAATAAAAGGTTTCTTTTGTAGTCGACTTTACCCTTGAAGATATTCATAACGTAATATATGTGTGGCTGCAACATTCGAAGGCAGTGTGTAAATTTTTAGTTGAAATATTTATATCTCGACTATGTGAAAATGTAGTAATTTTTTTGTTTAAATAAAGTGAATCTTCTGTATAGATGTTATTATAGTCATTTTTTGTTTTTATTGCACAGTTTTAGACTATCAATTTCAAGATGAAAGAAACATTAGAATATCAAATAGAAGAAGATGATAACTTTTCGTGACTTTAAAAAACTTTAAGCAATTAAGTTCAAATAGTTCTATCAAGTTTTTTTTTTTTTCATTATCACTACTATTATTTTTTACTATTATCATTTTTTAATGTTATAATTTATAATAGTATTCAAGGTGTTGAGGCGTTCATTAAAAATATAACAGGTCGTTCCTTATTTCCCATCTTTCAAGATTACTGAAAAATTCTCCATCTATATCATTCTATCTAAAATTTGTTTCTTCAACAATAATTTTTCAAACTTTATCCTTTTTGCTCTTATGCAGGAGTCTAATCGTTGAGTATAGTATTTGAGCTCTTAGTTTAGCCACCCTTAATGCTGGTAATACTGTGGAAGAGACATAGTGGCGCCAGACTCTGGCTATATGTGTTCACAATGTATGGAATCGAATAGAAAACAGGTCGGTAGACGACAGACAAAAGGATATACGGGCAAAATCTTCGGCATAGTGAAAAAATGAGGGTGTGGTTGACTTAAACTAAGTGAAATATCAAACAAAATATATCGTAACAGGGTGGAAAAATTCATTGTTATTTTTTTCATTATACTTTTACATTATTATATTCTCAATTATAATATTCATCGTAATCATCACACGAATAGTAAGTATTTTCTAGCTTTATACATGTAGATCAAATATTCAATGTCAAACTTATTTAAAATATTCTATGAACGAAAAAACTTTTCTCTTGTATTAAATTATGATGTATAAGTTGTGTTCATCGTATTTTGATTCGTAGGAATACTTTTCTCGTTTTTTTTTTTCGAATTTTTTTTCTTTTATTTGACTCAATAGATCAAAAATAAAAGAAAGAAACATATTTTTGATATTTTTCGAAATTGATAAAATTTTACTAATAAATTAGAAAAAAAAATTTTAAGAACTTATTTACCGATGCAGAAGTCCCAAGAGTTGGACAAAGGGGCCATGCCTGGCCCAAAATTGAGAAACCCAGCTGGGCTTACTTATACTGGCCCATGCTTGGGGGATAACTGTGTACTTAACCTTGGCCATTCCTATGATTATCCCACTTTGGGCCAGTTCTGGCTAACCCAGGTTCGGCCATGCCGATGGTTACCCAGCATCGGGCCAATACTGGCAGATCACGCATTCGCCATTCAACGGCGAGTCAAAATTAGCCCAAAGCTGGGTAGCGTAGCCTTGGTCATTCCTGTAGAGACCCATCCTTGGGACGGACCTGGCTAACCCGAATTCGAAAATACCAATGGTTACCCACTCTTGGACTAGACTGGCTATCCCAAGTTTTTCAATAATTATCGAAATAACTAATTATTATAATTATTTTAATCAATAATTAGTTATTTTTGAATTAAAATAAATTTTAGTTAATTAATATTTTAACTTTTCAAATGCAATAATTAACAACTAATAATTAAAATATTTTAAGTTCTTGTTTAAGAGCCAGTGAGCAGATACCTGTATGTATTTAACCAGACTTGGGCTTTTGTACATTGAGGCTCCTATACCTACCGTACATGAGGTTGGGACTCACCAAGCCCAAAGTGGTTGACGCAGCTACAGCGCAGGTAAGACAGATATCAATTTTTGGCTAATTATGAATGTATTTGACCACGTTTGACTTTTTGACATTTCAAAATATATTATTATTATGAACGGAAAGTAACAATGTCAGACCATTATCGCGCGTTCAATATTTTAGCAAACAGTTTTGAAAATGCAAAAAAAAAAAAATTTTTTTGAAAGTATTTAACCAGATCTGCCATTCATACATTTTATTTATTATAGTTTGAAAAACTCATATTGATTACGGTAGACGTATTCATGGTGGGCAGACATCAGCAGATAAAAAAATCTGAGATGCTACCCGATTAGATGTCTATGTAGTACGATAGCTGTTTTACATAAATATAATTTACTTAATCACTGAATTTATCGAAATTAATATATTTTATGTAGTCTATATACTAAATTTAAAAGTTTGACGATAAAAAAAGGAGATATATTACGAAAAAATCTTAAATATTGAGGTATACTGCTGATAACAAAAAAAATTTTATTTTTATTTTATTTCTCATTTTCATTTGTTTAATACAAAATTGATAAAGTTAGATAAATAAAAAAAAATCGGTCTGTCGGTTGACCCTGCAGGCCAGCCCCAAAACTTCCCGCATATTTCGAGCTCCTCGAGCTCGAAAAATTGTTGCAGCTACAGTTCTGAGCTCTTCAAGCTCGAAAATACTTTTGTATCCTTTTGTTTTCAAAAAAAAAAAAACGTTTTTTACAATTATTTCTAAAACGATATCTCCCGAACAAATAAACCGTCTGCCATTGTTATTTTATGTTAATAATAGTAATATATTTTGCAATGACAAAACGGCAGACGTGGTCGAATGCATTTATAATAAACCAAAATTTGATACCTGTCTTTCCTGCGCAGTAGCCGCGTCTACCACTTAGGACTTAGTGAGTCCTCACCTCATGTACGATAGGTATAGGGGCCTCAATGTACAAAAGCCCAGGTCTGGTCAAATACATACAGGTATCCGCTCACTGGCTCTTAGACTATTTCTTATTTGTAATTAAGTCCATTCAAATTCCGCTTTTTTTTTTTGTAATTATTTTCGTTTTAATGTTAAGTTCTCAAAATAGATTAGAAGAATATTATTTTTACGAGCTTGGTATTAAAATGAAAATAACTAGACAACAATGCGGAAATTGAATAAACTTCATCGAAAATAATTTGTAGGAAATAAAATTGTCTATCGAAAAAGTCGTATGATATATTTTAGTGACTGATAGTTTAACTGGAAAAGTAAAAAGATCTGCAAATTTATCACAGATTTGACTTCCAGCTCCAATAACTTTCGAATACATGGATTTATCAAAAAATGATAAGAAACCTTTTTTGTAAAACGTTAAATTCTGTACAAAAATATTTTATAGACTTATTTACATGAGGTGCAAATGTCGAAAAATTAAAATATTAAAAAATTTTTTACCATGTTATTACAACGGGAAATGAAAAATTGGACATAGGCACCTCTAAATATTACTATGAAAAGCTCCGCATTGAACAGACTTCTTTTCTCACCTTCCTGCAAGTTTTCAGTCTGTTTTTTTGTTGAAAAAACAAGGCACCTCAAAATGTTACACCCTAATAATTATGTATGATTTTTCATAATTGCATATAATTATACATAATGCCATTAAAAAAATCACATGGTTTTATATAATTTTCCAAAATTATATATGGTCATATATAATTAAGAAGCAATCTCCAGATTGTAACAGGGAATTTTGAATTTTCCGCGCTCAATTATCATGATTTTCTATCATACACACGGTTGATATAATCTATTACTGCCCCAGGGTTATCCGGGGTAGAGTGCGACTGTCGTCCCGAGCGGAAATCGTAGGGGCTTATCTGTCAGTCCCACTTAGTGATAAGTAGGGGTGTCGAAGTTTCCGGAAGTTGCCGAATTCGGTCGAGTGGGTGTACAATTATATATGAAGAGAAAACTCAGGCCGGGACACACAATCAGACAAGACGCCGAACAGCTAAGACGCTCTCTGTTACTCAGGTAATCAATAAATTATAGACTTGGATTCTTCTGTGGAACCAAGCGATTATATAAACAATTATTATAGATACCAGGCCATTAGCCGGTACCTTTGATAACAGCATATTAATTGTTTGGAAAAGCAGGTGAAGGAGCCAGCAAAGGAATAAGGGAAAGTACCAGAAAGCATAAGACGAAACAGGAGGATAACGAACGAGACAACCGGAGGACCTGACAAGAGACGGTGGAAAATAACCAGAGGAAAGCACACCGAGAAAAGAATCAGGTTTTAATTAAATTAATTATTTTGTGATGGGATCGGTGTGCGGACCAGTTTTTTTTATTACGATTGTGATTTATCATTATTATTATTACTACTACTACTATTATTATACTATGGACTATATTCAACTATTACTACTATTTATGATTTCTTATTACTACTGACTAATTATTTGTGATTTTCTTTTTACTATCATTATTACTATTATGATTTATTACTATTCTATTGACTACTACTACGAGTATTAGTTACTATTTTATATTAATATTTCTATGACTTATAACTAGTATTATTATTAAAAAAACTATTTTTTTTATATTAACTATGACTAGATTAACTACGATTATAGCTATTACTACTACGACTTAATTACTACATGTTTAACTATGATCTACTCTTTGTGATTCAATTAGTATTGATCTCTATTTCTTTTTCAGTATACTTTACACTATTACCATAATTATGTGATTTATTATTTACTATGGCTGTGTTATATTATTACTAAGATGTTGTGTGATATTACATTGGTACAAGTGTACAAGTATGAGTATAGGGATACGCGCCGAGTGAAAATTATTCTGTCCCGAGTCGACAAAATCAAAGGGAAAGAAAAAACGTGAAAAATAATTCCATGTGAATCTTTTAAAAGATTCAAGAGATCGAAAGAAATATAAAATAAAATAAAATTATGAGAAATAATGTGTGAGAGTTGAAATTAACTTAGTATTTTAATCGCATATTCTTCCATTCTCTTTCCATTCGCTCGCGAGTGCGTAAGCGGTACGGCTAACTTCTCCGTATTCAATATTTGCTCAAACTCTTAAACACATTCTTTTTCTTTCCAAATCATTTTTATATTTCGTGTAAAGTATATTTTTCAATTCTCATTGATTTTATCGCACAAAAACTTAGAAGAAATTCAGTCTCTTGAATATTATTTTGTTGTTTTCTGTTTCCCGTTGATTTATTCGCCCAGGGACTTAGAATAATTTCTCGATCGCCACGCTTAAGCAAGCGACGCTAAAGGGCTATGAAATTTATCTCTTTTCGTATGTGTGGCGGATGGATCAGGTAATAAAAGCGCTCGTAAAGGCCGTATTGACAACTTACTTAATAATTACATGTTTAAACATTTAGTTAACATCGAATATACAGATAACTATACTCTCTATCCTTACAATGGAACTCTACCTTCTAATGTAGACATTATAATATATTAAAACGTCCAAAAAATCACGAAACCCATTACAATGAACGAACTCGACTCAGACCACTTGCCGATTCTAGTCACAATAAATGATAAATTAATTAAACAGATATATCCTAAATATTTAGATTATAAAAACGCAAATTGGTCCAGTTTCCGAAATATTATTAATACTAAGCTTGAAATAAATAATGAAATAGAAACAACATTAGATGTAGATAATACAATTGATAGTTTTACCAAACTTATACAACATTCCATCAAAAAGTCGATTCCAACTAAGAAACTAAATAAATTCTGTCAACTTCCTCAACATATAATAGACTTAATTAAAATAAGAAATTATCATCGCCGTAAATTTCAGCAAACACGCAATCTTCAATATAAACAGTTAAAAAATCATTACAGTCGCATGATAAAATCCGAAATATACAAGTTTAATGCTGAAAAAATAAGCAATAAATTAAAATCATTAAATATAAAAGATAATTCTTTATGGATTGCGGTGAAAATATGAAAAAATACAAATAATCACATTCCAACGTTGCATGGCGAAACTGGACTAGTTTACAATGACTGTGATAAAGCAAACGCCCTAGCTGATGTATTTGAAAAAGTACACAAATTAACTGTAGATTTAAGTGATGACCTCACTGAAAAAATTGTACATCACCACTACCGAGAAATGAGTGAAATCCCAATAGACTCCGCTGAATTGCCTCACATCTCATCTACCGAAGTTTATTCGGCTTTAAAACAAACCAAGAACAAAAAAGCTTCTGGTTTTGATGGCTTACAAAACTTAATCTTAAAAAATCTTCCTAAGAAAGCTCTTGTTCAAATTATATACATATTTAATGCATCAATAAATAAATCATATTTTCCAGATTCATAGAAGGAAGCCAAAATATTGGCCTTCCATAAACCTGGAAAAGACAAACAGTTTCCGCAGAACTACAGGCCGATAAGCCTATTAGCTACGATGGGAAAAATTTTAGAAATAATAATAAACAATCGAATTAAAGCTTATCTTTTGAAGAACGATCTCTTAATACCTGAGCAATTCGGTTTCAGACCGAAGCATTTTACAACACAACAACTAGTCAGACTAACTGACAGTATTAGTACTGAATTTAATAAAAACAGAAGCACAGCTTTACTGTTATTAGACATAGAAAAAGCCTTCGATACCATATGGAGAAAAGCGCTTATCTACAAACTTAATGTTCTCAATATACCTATTTATTTAATTAAGTGGATAGATAATTATTTAAAAAATAGAAAGTTTTCCGTCGTAGTTGGTGAAGGCCGTAGTACAACGAGAAATATAGCAGCAGGGGTCCCACAGGGCTCGATCCTAGGTCCAATTTTATTCCTTATTTATATTAATGACATCCCAAAATACTCAAAGATCAATTTAGCATTATTTGCAGACGATACTGCAATATATACATCGTCCTTCAGTAAGGACATGGCTTTAAAGAATATTCAAAATCACATTTTACTTCTTGAAAAATACTATAATAAATGGAAGATTAAGATCAATGTAGGTAAAACCCAAATTATACTATTTTCACACAAGCAAAAACCAATTAAGACTCAAGTGCACATGTACGGCCAGCAATTAACACAAACAAATGAAGCGAAATATCTGGGACTCACCGTTGACCCAAAATTAACATTCTCAAACCAGATCAAAACAATTGCCCGAAAAGCCAATTCAGCGGTAGCGCTATTGTACCCACTCATTTGTCGAAAGAGTGATCTAAGTCAATCTAATAAGCTAATTATTTACAAAATGTGCATACTACCTATCATGCTCTATGTTTGCCCAGTCTGGAGTAACACTTGCTTTTCTAATTACAACAGACTACAAATAATCCAAAATAAAATCCTACGCATGATAAGTAATGCACAATTCGATACTCGCATAAGAGAAATGCACAATCAATTATATATTAATTACATACATGATATTGTTAAACTACACTCAATAAAATTCTTCAACCAAAAATTAAATCTAAGCATACTGTCAAATGTCTGTAATGCAAGAGAAATTAATTCTTACTATAAGTATAAGCTACCACAACATATCATCATGAAAAATTCATAAATATGTCATATTTTTTTACTTTTTAAAATAAACAAATTCTAACTGGGTTTTTCTCGCTTTTTTCCCACTCAAATATAACAACCACTTGTACTCACAACAAATCACAACAACGCAAACATCTTTTTATAATTGTGTAAGCCCAAGGGCAGGGAACAAATAATTAAAAACATTGTATTGATATACTTAAAATAATTGTATATATTTTATTAAAAATCAATAAAAATCTTTGAATTGAATTGAATTGTATTGGCAACTTAGTCTCCCGAGACGTTTTCTGGAGAAAGACCATTCCCTGGACAACATCTGGAACTTCGACTACCCCGAGTCCGACCGGACCAAGGTAAGCGAAATTTGATTCTCGGGGAGATTTGAGGGTCCCCACTCTGAGGCCTTCTGCCAAGGGGTGATAGGTGAAACTAGCCGATTAGGTGGGGGTTAGACGGAGACCATCCGCTTACCCTTGGGGAAGGGGAATTCGTGCAGGGCCGACGGGGAAGTCGACCAGACACCCCTGAAGCCCCCGGGAGAGGGTAGAAACGCGTCACAAGTCCGCGTAACTTTTGTATGTGTGAATTGACCGCGTAACCGTGATGTAAATAATTAATAAACCGTAAATAATTACTGTAGAGGTAGTAGAACCAGGGCTCGAAGCCCATGTAGAGTGTTGATTTGAATAAAATTTAAACCGTCATATTTAATATTGTCTGTCTCTTTGAAGACCCCTTTTGTTTTCCACCCTGGACTCCGGCGAGCAGTACCCGAGCCAAAAGGGGTAGTTTGTGTTCTAATTTGCTTATTAAAGGTTACTACGATATTTCAGTGAACCAATTTTATTTGCATTGATTTAAAGTAATATTTATTAATTCTGGCTAATTATTAAATTCAGGTTCTTATCAATTTACTGGTTCATCTTTTCTGGTTAAGTTTAGTTCATTTTTTTGAATTATCAATTAATTAATAACTTTTAATTGGCAACTGAAAGTAACCCCAGTTTTACCCGTTACAATTTTGGGCGTAGCCAGAATATTAATTTAATTTAACAAATACTCAGTCATTCGTCGAGGTAATCCGCGTCTAGGCCCATAGTCAATAATTAATTAGTCACAAAATTTATTAATAAAAATTAAGCTAGACGGTTGTCTAATCGGATCCAGGTCCAATTGCCGGGTCCAGGGCGTCGTCTTATAATTTCAGGCCATTGCCGGAATTATATACGTCGTAGAAAATTCTAGGCCGATGGTGGACGCCACAATCCAGAATTTTTCACATTCTAGTCCGCGTGATATAAATTAATTATTAATTAAAATAATTAAATTAACCAAATTAATAAAAATTAGTTTCCGTAACTAAGCAAAGACCTAAGTTAGATTTATTAAATTAATTTACGTCGAACAAGAAAGAAATTGAATAATTAAAGTAAAGTAATAAACAAAATTAATAGTTAGAATTCGTTAATAAAATTATTATAAAAATATACTCAATACAAAAGGAAAATTATAAAGTAAAAAGTCGAGTAAGGCGAGTGTCGAGTCAAGAAGACAAAGATGAGATTTCACTGACTAAACTGAAAATATTAAATCTAGTAATTTTCGATCAGTATTAAATGGAAGAATTAATGTTTAGTTTTTGTAAAGGAGTTAATCTAAAATTAATTAATTAATAATAATAATTCATCTCCAAAAATTAATTAATTAATTTATTAAGAGTGTGGCGGGAATAGTAATTTTAAAATCAGTGTGTGAATAAAAGTCCAGGGGACTCGAGTGCGCGTGCGTGTGTAGAAAACGATTTTAAAATGTATAGTATAATTAATAAATAATTTGGGAGGTAACCGATATTTTAATTGCAAGTCCAAAGGTAGTTGGCAATGATTTTAATCGAGGGTGAGTGTGTGTGTGATGCCAAGGTAGTGGCTGTGTAGTTTAAGTAAATTAAGTCGCCAAAGGTAATTGGTAGAATTTTATATGGTCAAAAGTTATAAGGTCGAAAGGTCAAAAGGTATAATAGTTATAAGGTATAAAGTTATAAGGTATAAAGTTATAAGGTATAAGTTATAAGGTCTAAGGTCAAAGGTTATAAGTTGTGAAAATTATAAGGTTTTAATTACAAGGTTGTGAATTAATAAAAGTGAATATTGTGATAATAAATAAATCTAGTTTATTTATAAAATTATCCTTCCTCGCCCTCCTCTTACAATTAAAATTTACACCGACCCAGAGTATTAAGAACCGGTTCTGGAAGACCGTTTAATCCTTCCAGTGGCGCCCTTAAAAAGGTAATCTAAGGACGACCAGAGTAACAGCTTAGCCCTGTTATAAGATTCTATAATAGGTACTTGTGTTTTACTACAACTTGAATTTTGAAATAACTCGTCATTTTACTATGTTCTGCTTTCTATTGTTCGATTAAAAAATATAATTCATTATCACTTTTAATGAAAAAGTTCCATCAAAAAAATATCTCTCATAGGGTGAGTGTGAGTATTTCTGCGGTTTTTTTGTAGGTCTTATTTCAAAAGCAATTTCATGAAGTTTATGCCAAGATGTCGATTTTTTTTTTTATACCCAAGTAGTACTTATTATTAACTTAAAAAGAAAATCAACAATGAGATAAACTAATATTTTCTTTAAATAATAAGCATTTCAAAGACAAGTCTATCCCCGGGAAACAATTTTTTCATGCAATATTATGCTGAAACTGGCCTGATGAAATTTCATCAAAATTTATGAAATTTCATAAAATGTTATAAAAATTCATAAAGTTTTATAAAATTTTATGCTGAAAATGGCCTGATAAAATTTTATGAAAATTTTTAAAATTTTACAAAATTTCATAAAATTCTAGTCACCATTAATTTAAAAAAAAAAACATTAGATTTTGAAAAAAAAAAATTGCAATTAGATCTTACACATTGATCTAACAGATAAAGGCATTACTGAGACAAACTAATTATATTTTTTATTGACGAAAAAATCCTGGTGATTGCTGGGCTCGAGCCTACGTCCTTTCGATTTGAAGTCCTTGCTGCTATTCACTGCGCCAAGTCATGCACGTGATCGCGAATAAATAGATAGTATATTTATCAAGATATGGAGTTTTAAACTTTCATACGAAATTTGATATAATTTTATAAGATTTTATATAATTTTGGAAGAAATGATTTCATAATGAGGTATATAACATATCGCGATACAGATGCCATAAGGGCATATCAAATTTTTTTTTCTCAGAAATTGACGTAATTATATTTTATAAGTATGGCAGAGACAAAAAAAATTGTTTCTTAAAAATCAAATTTTTTTTATACGCCTTTATGGCTCCCGGCGTTGGTACCGAGAGCCATGAGAGCGTATAAGAAGATTATTTTTCGGGAATTGGCGTTTTCATAAAACTATATAAAATATAACAACTTTACATATTTACTACCAAGATCCGGAGAAGTGTTGTAAAACTTTTTTTTTAATTTTGAAAATTTCTTGAAATTAGATGAAATCATGTAGTTTTATTGAACTAGTTCATAGCTATGAAATTGAAAAAATATTTTTAAAATTTAATAAGAAACCAAGAAATAATTTTTATAAAATGTTACATAATTTAATGAAATTTGACGAAATTTTGTAACACTTCGCAAAATATTACATTTTTATCAAATGTTGCGAAATTTTATGAAATTCCATCGAATTATCTCATTGTTTCTAATAAAATTTCATAAGTCTTTTTCAAATTTTATAAACTTTTGTAAAATTCCATACCAATAACTTTTTGGGTTCTCAATAACAATTATCAAAACTTCATAAATTTTTCTAAAATTTTATGAAACTTTATAAAATTTCACAGAATTTCAACAAATTTTATTAGTATAATTTCATAAAATTTGACAAATGTTAGTGAAATTTCATCAAATTTTATAAAACCATAAAATTTTATGAATTTTTATAAAAAATTTTTTTCCCGGGTTTGCATGTATTACTGTGGGGCCTAAAGTAGCATGCCCTTATTACTGCGTGCCAATTACTGCGGCTAAATTAATTATGAAAGACTTCGGGATCAGACAAAAAATGAAGTTAAACAAGTTTGAAAGATAATTATTAGCTGAATAAAATTTATTAATATAATAACAGATTTATATTAATTTATAAAAATAAATATGACAAGTAAACACTGCACAGTGCAATCTACTGATGTTGGCTTCAGGCTTATGTGGAAACTCCAATTCAATCGATATTAAAAATTCGTGTAGAATCGATTTTTGCAATCTTCGTCAGAAAAAAACTCAGTGAAGTAGTTAACAATGCTAGTGAACCATCCTCGTATCTGATACTCTGTTACCTTAGCCCGGGTAACAGATAAATTTTCAGAAATTCTTTCTGAAACATTTGGATGGCGTTCTTACAAACTTTCAAGCCAAGATTTTCCTGGTTTATTATTAGGGAATGGGGTTTTCGTATTATCATTGTCACACAGTATTTTTAAGTTTTCAACCAATTTATTTTTGCTACTGGGAAACCTTGTGTCCAATAGTGAAAAATCCATTGAACTTAGTTCATTTTCTTCTTCATTACTAAGTACAGTTGATGGTCCGGGTGGTTTGTCACTGTATTTGTGAATTTTTCTTGCTCTTATTGTTGATTTCGGTATATTATATTTCCTAGAAACTTCAGCAACTTCCATGTTCCCTAGAACTTCAGCTAAAGCTAATTTTACCTCAGCTTTATTATAATTATATGTTGTTTTTTTAATCACTTTAGATTTATTTTTTTACTAAACTTCTGTTCATTATTGACTTTAGGCATTGTTAATTTTTAACAAAACACAACTAACAGGAGGCTTGACACACGCACTATTTTTATAGGTTAAAATAAAAAAATTTACTACCACAGTAATGGGTACCAACTAGTGATGCGAAATGACGGTCATTTTTAACTTTGGTCAAATCACGAGCAATTGACGAGCAATTGCTCGTCAATTGACGTCATTTTTTTTTGGTTAGTCACAAAAATTCATGAGCATTTTATTTTCTTTTTACGAAAATTCCTCTTAAAAAAAAAAAAAAAAAAAAAAAAAGCAACCTATTTTATATGCAGCCTAAACATTTTAAATATTCAAAAAAAAATGCATCCAAAAATTCTGACGATAATAAACAAATTTGGCTTGCTCAACTACTTAAATGGAAAATGACCGTCAAAAATTTTTCGGTCATTTTTTGGTCAAATTTTTAATAATTTTTTATTCTCATTTCGCGGGAATCGACATTAAATTCAAAAAATGACCGGCGGTCATGTTTTTTAGTTGGTCAATTGACGTCAAATGACGAGCAATTGACGAGCACATGCTTAGCTTTACATCACTAGTACCAACGCATACAACTAGAGGCGTTTCTATTACTGCGGGTTATTGAGAGAACCGCAGTAATGCATACAGTTGTTGATACCAGTTACTGCTTCCGTAAATAAATAATATTAATTAATCCAAATTTAATTTTTATTGAATTTTTGGTATTAGAAAAATTTTATCTTCCTTCTGTAAACAATAATAATATAAATTGAGTCATTTATTTCCGAAAAAAGGACCATTAAGTTCCACGTTTTTTCGCACAAGAACTCACAAAAGAGGCATAATATTCAATCTCTATAACCTATCAATTTTAATTAATTAATCACAAATTCAAAATTTATTGTACATGTCAAACTACTGTACAGTTGATTTCTTTTAGATTTCAATTATTAGCAATAATTTTTCTAAATTAAAAAAATTCAGTCATCGTTTATTTATAATTAAAACAAAAAAATCCGTAGTAGTACCCACACTTACTTTACTAAGAAATGAAAACCCTTTAAGCAATTAAGAATTTTTCAATTTAAGCATAAAAATATGTCGATTTGAAAAAAAAAAAATTTGACTTAAGATAAAAATATCAAGATAATTATTAACTTGGTGTAAGATAATCAGATAATTGCAAAATGTATTTGTAATCAATACTAAGAGTTGGAATTTTTTTGTAATATAAAAATTAGGGTGTGCCGAAAAATAACATTTTTTTTTGTAGTACTATCAGAAATTGATGAAATATGTCAAAATAAAAATTCTGTCAGGAGATTGGCTCTTAAATTCAAGTTTTAGAGGTAGACCATCACATTTTTCGATTTCCGATTTGATGTTATGTCCTCAACAGCCTCAGGTGCCTCCACCTGTTAATTAATTAGTAAACTTGAGATATATAAGAAGCGCGCATTTAAATTCCATTTGAAATTATATATTAATTTCTTACAACACTTATTGCGTCTTAACAATATGGAGTAAATAAATTAAATCACAAATCGTCGTGGCACATACTCATTAAATTATATATTTTTATTATAAGAAAGTTAAATAAATAGATGGATAAACTTTATTTTATATTTAGAGAAACATAAATACAGTTTGAGTGGTCTTGGAACGTTTTCTGTCACCTGATACTTAAAACCTAAACAAAACACACGCATAAAAATCATGAATAGGCCCTTGTTCTATAGTTAACAGTAAATATGGTTATAAACAAATACATACTCTATAAGCAAACAAGAAAAGGAAATATATAATAAATAAATCTTATTTATAAATGAAAACCATATCACAGGAACTTAACTATTATTGTTAATATATATATTTTTATATTAAATAAAGAGTGATTCATATAATAAATGAATTAATAGAAATATTGAAATATAGCATTAGAATAATTGTAATGATGTTTCACGATAAATGATAATGTCAATTGTAACGAATAACTAAATATAGAATAATTATAGAACACACCTCTGATAGTCTAGAATATTTAACCGAATGATTGTATCCAAGTACGGGAAAATAGAATATAAATAATATAAGTAATAAGAAGATATAGAATGGATAAAGTAAAGAACGTAAATGTATAAGCTTATATCTCAAATTTGTATTAGTAGAAAGTATAAATGTATAAGTATAATATTTAGTAAAGAACATAGATATATAAGTATATATACATATAAGCATGAGTGTGAACATGAGAGTAGTGGGGAGAAGTTGGAGAGTGGAGGTCCGAGATCTCTCTGCCGTCTGATGTAACTTTACTTCTCTCCGAGAACTCTTTACGAATACAACTGTTATTACTGATCAAGTTTTATTCATACTTTATAATAAAATTCAGTCTTCAGATAAAAGTTATTTTATCAATTACATCTATCCTTAATCATAGTTTAATTATTTCATTAAATAACAATCATAATCATCATCATCGTAGTAAACAATAAATTTATCCACTGTTTTCAAATTCAAAATTTGGTCCCGCGTGACAACGAACTGCCCACTGTCCAGGAGGTGGCGTCAGCTCCGATCCTAGTAACCTCCCAGGACATAACATTGAATAGCATAGGAACAATTGTTTTTACAGTTTAGAATTTTATCACTCACCAGAGCATTAATGTATTGAAAAAATCAATGGATACTTATGTTGAAAATTGAACGTTTCACATAAAAGGGCTTTTATAATTTTTTAATAAATTTAATTTTTCGAAAGTTATTCGAGGTCAAAGTTGGGTTCATAGTAAATTTTAGCAGTTTACACACCTCAAGCGCGAAAGCGCTGAGGGTACTTTATGATCGCTCTAAATTTTTTGACTCATTCACTCACATTAAATTATCTCTAGATTTTTTACTTTTTCGGCGAAACTATCAAACTTATCTTAAAATGTGATAGAGTCTTTAATGTAAATTATTTCACTTTCTACAACTTTTTTATCACAAAATAATACAGTTCACTTGAATCAAGAAAATTAATCTTGATACAAAATTTTTTTTAACGAATCAGAAAATTAAAATTTTCTTGCACCTAGTAAATAGTTATCTTGAATCAAAATTTTTTTTCCCTCAAGTCAATATATTTTTATGCTTTAACAAAAAAAAATTTTACTTGTTTTAAGAGTTTTTTTCCTAAGTATGAGAAATATTTTTTTTACGAGAGATGTATTAGTTTTTTGAAACAATATAACATTTTTTGGTTTCAAGACAATAAATTGCCTGGGAATTCATACTATTTTTTAAACACAAAAATTTTTGTATGCTCCTACCAAAAAAAAAAAAAAATGCTTAAACTAAGAGAAAAATAACTTGGGAGTAAAGATATATATGTATATATGTAGGAGAGAGAAGTTACTGGTGATATAAGCAACAGCGGAAGTAGTTCGATAATCGCCACGAGATCGTGCCCACCGGTTGTAGTGTCCTTGGTAAAAAAATTATTTCAGAACTGTTATATTCCAATCTTGGAAGCAATTTTGGCATGAGTACTCCTCTGCTATTGGACAGAGTGATAACTACCTTTCTTGATGGTAACATAGTATATCCTATTTTACATCGTGGTATCACACAGAAAAATAGGATATCTTGGCGCAAGAAATTTTTTCTTGCCGTAAGAATATTTTTTGCAATTTTGAATGGAAACAAAAATTTTTTTGGTTCAAGAACAAAATTTTTTTAAATTTATTCATCTTTGCATAAGATTTTTTTTTTTATTCAACCGATATAATATATGTTTCTTGAAATAAAAAATATTTTTTTAAAGTGAGAAAAATAAATATTTTGCCCTGATATAGAATCAATTGTCCGAAAAGTAAAACATTCTTTCTTCAAGAATAATTTATTGTGAATCGAGATGACTTGTGACTCAAGCCAAGAATTAAAAGTACTCGACTCAATGATATGAAATATCTTGGTTGGAGTATTTTGTTGTATTGCGGCGAGTAAGCGTGGACATTTGAGCCAACAGCAACTGCGCTCACGGCTCAACGCAAAAATTCTCTTGGGGAAAGCTAACTGCACTATACTAAAGTGGCGCTAGTGTAAACGGTGTAGACTCTACATTGTACAGTGTGCTTACTGGATATGGGTAAAGTAAACGAATGTTTAGGGAATGATCGGATAGCATAACTGGTAAAACTCTCGTGTGATGCCGAATTGGTCTGGGATTGATTCCTACCATGAGCAAACCAATTAATTTTTCTCAAGTTGTTCATAAACCATTAATCGAGCATGTTTATTTCTTATCCCCTCTACCGCCGTATTGTGATACTTTAAATATACACATCTAACTTCCTGCTTCACAACATTTAATATTTATACAAGCTTAAATTCCCTCAAAACTATAGGACGATATATTTTTTTAAGTAGAGTCATTTATTTTCTTGAATCGAGACTACGTTTTTTTTAAGTCAAGAAGAAAAATCATCGATTGGAGAATCTTATGTCTTTTGTTAAGTAAATATTTGCATGATTCAAGAAAAGTTATTTTATTAAGATAAGATTATAATTTATTTAAATTAAAATTAAAATTCTCTCATTCCAAGAGACCGTTGTCATGAGTCGATAATGTAGTTTTCTCAAACTGAGAGTAAATGTTCTTCTGCCACGCAAAAAAAGTTCTTAGTTTGAGATGTTGATATATATTGTGACAATTTAATATACTCACCAACCAAGACAGAAATGTATCTTGTTTTGATAGTTTTTTTTACTTGATTAGAAACAAAATAAATTTGACTTAAAATAAATATTCTTAAACTAAGATTATTTAACTTGAATTGAAATTTAATTATTCTTGATACAATATTTTTATAATATTAGTCGCAGAAAATGTTCTCAGATTGAAAAAACCCAATTATTCAGGCCAAGAGTAAAAACATGAAGGAAAAAATTATTTTGGGCCAAGTCAACCTTTTTTTCTGTGTAGTATTTATTATCAATGCTTCTATTGATAATTATTTTTAGAAATTAAACTTGGACTTACAACAAAAAATTATTTTAATAAGAAGTATAGTTTCTACTATATGAACAAAAATTTACAATTTATTTAATACATTGTATAGGATGTAATTTCAGCGTACATTTTAATTTTTCACTGAATCAGCCATGGTGTAAAATAAGTGTAGTTTTAGTGTACTCCTTCTTCTATTGAAGCTTTGGTAGGAATAACAGGTAAAAATCGTGTAACCCAGTGGAGTACAGTGTAATGTAACAGTGCGTTTTTGACTTTCGACTTGAAAATCGAGCGTGAAAATCCAACTGATCTCACAGCCATCTATTGTGACAATTATACTTTACTTAACACTCTTTAGTCACTCGGAGTCAGGTCAGAGGCCCCCTCGATCGAATTCTATTGAGACAATAGTGGGGTAGTTTCACGCCTCCAAAATTTTCCTACAAAAGGGCCAGCAAACAGTTGCTCGAGGACTTAGGCTCTGACCACCACCCAGAGTGGACCGGTAGGGTAGTGGACTGATGACGCCTAGCGAGGTTCCTACTCTGCAACCAGAGATCATTATAATTTACTTTAGCCGGCCTAAAGATAAGTCTAGTCATATCTAGTCATTTAGTCCAGTGATCATTTTATTTAATTCTATACACTTGAGTTTGTTTGTCCGATATTAATAGCCGCAGTAATTATTTTAAAACATTTATTTGAAGAACCGTAGAATGAGCCATATAAATATATTTCGAGTAAAATTTCTACAAGCGATCATTTAGAAAAGTTAAAATAAAATTGAATTGTGCCGATAAAATCTGTGAGTGTTGCTACATCGTTGCTGTTCGTTTCCTGCAATTTTCTATCATAGAAGATTAGGCCTACAACGTTGCTGCCACGTTTGCTGCCTACGCTTATTGAGGGTCATTTTCCATCTACAACTACAGGAATGGAGCACGCAGTAAGGTACAGCGTAAGTGGGATTCCATCTTCTCCAAATTAAAATTATACTTGGTCTACTCCCGCGTAAATTGAGATAGTAAAACTTATATACTACATTTTATCCTAATTAATTCTATTGGGGAAATTTTCATATTGTAAATGGGTACTTGGTTAAATAAATGTAATATTTTCTCTTTGATAATGCAAAACCAAATTTTTCACTGAATAAACCACCAGGCATTCCTTTCCTTTAATAATTAATAAGCGCAAATTTTCAGGGAACAAGGCGACCAAGCCCACCGATTATAGTAATTTAAGTGGATGTTGTGTGGAAATTTTTTACATTTACACGGTGAGATTTTCGGGGATTCAATGAAATCGGATCCACAAGGGAACATAATCGGGTTGCGAGATTTATTAACCACTACGACAAATTCAGATTCTCGTACACCAAAAAAAAATTCTACCAAAATTTACGATATTAACATCGTAATCGTAGACTAGACTTTTGTTAACGTCACTTTGTAAATGTCTTATTTCAAAATTTACTATGTGGATTATATTTTTTACTATATAGCATCGTAATTTTAACAAAGACTTTTAGGATTAAAAATTACTTCAAAAATTACAATTTAACATCGTAAAAACAAAGAAATAAAAATTACACTTTAAAAACTATATTTATTCGTATTTTTAATATTTCTATTTACTTTTTAATAAATAAATATTACAGTGCAGCTTCTGTTATAATTTGATAGGAGCTATAAACAGTACGATGTTAGATCTTTTATTTAAGATTTCTCTTCAAATTTTACGATATTCACATCGCAATTTATATTAAAGAGCTTAAGACTTCATATTATTTATCTGAATTATTATTTCTTAAATGAAATTTCCAACGCTACATCGTAAAAATTACGATTTTAAAAGTCTACTCCACCAGTACAATAATCAATAGGACAAATTACGCTGTTAGCATCGTAAATTAAACTAGAATTTTTTTTCGTGTACGGTCACTCAAGCTCGTATCGTATTTTTATTTAAGCTACGTATTGGTTACTCAAACAGATTGATATCAGCGACTTTACAATTGGAGAATGAACAGTTGGTTTCAAAATATTGTGACCAAGTGATACAATCATTGGAGAAGGATATTTTACCTCGGTATTTTGGTTTTCGATCTGTGTCTCGAGATGATCTCATTCAAAATAATTCATCACCACTTTTAAAAAGTTTGTTTGCTGATTGCAGTGATGAGCTTTTCTTGATTTGCGATGGAACGTGTGATCGTCACTAAAAGAGCCCAAATAACACATATCAAAGAAAGTCTTACTCTGGGCAATAAAGAAGTACCGTTATGTAAGCCATTTACTATTTTTACGACGAATGGATATATAGTAGATATGTTAGGGTCCTATCTTGCCAACATGAATGACGCTACTATAATGAAAGACATTATCGATACTCCTGACGGTATGTGCAATCTACTGGAACCTGGTGATGTTTTTGTTGTTTATCGAGGATTTCGTGATGTTCAGGCGCACTTGGAAGAAAAAGGTTACCAAGTGTTGATGCCAGCATTGAAAGGCAAACGAAATCGTTTAACGAATGCTGAATCTAATGCGTCAAGATATGTCACCAAAATTCATTGGGCAGTCGAAACAGTACACGGAATGCTGAAACAAAAATATCTTCTGCTTGACCAAAAATTTGACAATAAAATGTTACCCCGAGTCCGTAGTTTTCAAAAAATTGCATCATTTCTTCACAATCAGTACAAGAAACGTCTAACTTCTGATGCAGGAGATTCAAAAGAAATTGTTAAAATGATAAAATCTCGGAATAATACTGATAATACATTAGCTAAAGAAGAAGACAAAAATGGTTGGCAGAGAAAAAAACTTCCATTTGAGACAATTCTGTCTAGTGATTTGATAGATTTTCCAGGAATGACCGAAAAAGATTTGAAACTCTCATTTACGGTTTCCTATCAATATAAACAAGCAATATCATACTTAGCAGAGACGATGGATAAATCAGATAATATGACTATTCGGTTTGTCAGAGATAAAACCAATATATTGAATGCTCAAGTATAATCTCACCATATTGATAGAAAAGTTTACAGAGAGTTTATTGAATATAAATCAAATACAATTGGATGAAGTGGAATATCAAGATAGAGCTGTGAATGTGCTAATGGACTGAGAACAATTGGTTGTTGTTCACACGTAGCTGCAATAATTTTCTACCTGGCGCACGGACGATATTTGGCTAAAATCCCCGACCAGCAACTATACTTAATACTTTATTCAATAAAGACAATATCACCACTGAAATTGATGAAGATAGCGACGAGGACTAGTCATAAATTCATAAGAAGATTCTTATCATTAACAGATGAATTTGATTGATACATTTTTTAATAGTTTATAATTAAATGTCAATATTGAAGTTATTGAATAAACAACAATTATTTTAATATGAGTAATCGCAAAAGTTCTGTATTTTAATATTTCAAGAGCTAAATCGTATTAAGAAATCGATTTTGGAGCGAAAAATCGGATTTTAATTTTTTTCAACATGACGTACCGTTTTAAAAAATTCTCGAAGCTCTTAATTTCATCGGAAATCGAATGAAAAATTAAAAAAAAATAGTTTCATATTCTTAGCGCTATTGTAACATGGTTAAAAATTAAAATTAAGAAAATAATCTTGTTTTTTTTTAAGGTTCTTATGAACAGATATTGCTTATATTTTTTTTCTTAGAAGCTACCATCATGCCCCAAAACATATCCGGTATTAAGATTTAGATTCATAAATTGCTGAGAATAACAATTTTTATTAATTTTCAGTGTTTCTTGATTTATTCAGAAACAGTAATAGATAAAAATCTGAAACTTGCAGCACCGAAATATTTTATGAGTACCAACATTTTCTAAAATTATAATCCCGATTCCTTTTTGGGGCCGATTTGGTATTCTTATCGTCTCATGACCTTTTTGATAAAAAAAAAAAAAAACCTCACAATCAGTCGAATTTTGAAAAAGCTATTGCTATTCAAAAAAGAAAGCGATGTTTTTCAAAAATTCAGAACTTTTTTTTTTGTTGCGTGAAAAAATTGAAAAATTGTTAGAAACGCTTTTGATTGTGTAGAAAAAGAGAAAAAATTCTCAGCCAAATCTAAAGGAGTCAGGTTCCAAAGTCGACGATTTGGTTTGGAATGCCCTTTACAAACCCGACTGGAATTTCAGTGCGGTTGCTGAAACACCAATTCGTGAAGAAAGAGGCTTTTTGAAATACGGCAAGCCTAATTTGAACCTTGTTTGATCCTTACGTTGGGCGTAAGTTCAGTGTACTTTTGGAATTTCTGACTTAAACGCAACGAGGATGATCAGAAGCTTGCCAAAGTCAGGTATGTCAAATTTGGCTATTATTAGGACAGTCTTCGTCATTGCCTAAGTTAGGTACATCTTTAGAACTCCTGGCTGGTACCAAATACTATTTAAATAGCATAAATAAACTTAGGAGCTACAATTGGTAAGGTAGCGTAGTAGTTAATGCGTTGGCCTTTCGTGCGTAGGATCCCGGGTTTAAATTCCAAGTTTGGAATTTGGCAAGCCTTATTCGGGCATACTCACTGCCTAACTAAAATTTCTACTCGGGTTCTGGCCCAAAGTTGGCTAATCATGAAAATGGCCAAGGTTGAGTACCCAGTCATGGCCCAAGCATGAGCCAACATAGATAAGTCCAAGCTGGGTTTCCCAATTTTTGACCAGGCATAGTCCTTCTGTTGAACTCTGGGGCCTTCTGCATGGGGCGGTATTCAAAATAGTAAATATTATATTAACCCTCCAGCACTCTCGTGATACGCGCTACTATTATTGCTCTCGTGATGAGAAAAATTCTCACACGTTCTACGCAAGCGCGGATCAACTTTATTGTAAATTTTTTCAAATCTAAAAGACTTCAATTGTCAAACAAATTAACTTTTTTTTGGACTAAATTATGAGTGACCACGTTTCTTAATGATGAAACATGATTTTTAAATATTAAAATAATAAATATATTGAAGAACATAACAATAACTTTCATATAAAACTTAACTTTAATCCGATTTTCATATTTATTTACGAATAATTTTTTAACATTTCGAGCAATTATTTATTTATTATTTTTTTTTCTATAAATAATAGATAATACGCCTAAGAAAATATTTTTCATCTATTTACTTATATTAAATAAGTTCTGATAATCATAATCTTATGTTTAAGCTTTGAAAATTAAATGACATTATACATTACATGTTTCAAATTTAACAACAACAAATAATCTTAGAGTATGACCGATTACTGACATAAATAATTATTGATTAACACTAAAATATTAATTTTTAAACTTTGTAAATTATTTTTACACGCTGATAAACGGAAATTAAGGTGAGAATGACAGTTTATTATATACACCTCGTCCATAAATAAACTGTTCACGAAAACATCCGAATCGTGCCGACCATACTCGATTACGAAATTTTCACACCTTATCTTACTACAGTGATGAGAAAAAAACTCATAGAGCAATAATAAATATTTTTTTTTAATATTATACAAGAATAATTAAATAATAGTGTTGTAATCTAATAGAGCATTGAATTTTGAAGAGATAGAAAAAATATTAAGCATTCATTACATTTGAAATTTTAAGAAAATTTGAAGAAAATCTCACAGCGAGAGTGCTAGAGGGTTAAAAACTAAAGCTAATAATATAAACATCTAAGTGATTCATTGAATTTTTCGAGAGATATTGTGTTCGCATGCGTACAGACCAATTGGGACCCATGAAAAAAATTTTTCAATCAAGTTTTGTTTAATAGTAGTCTAAGCAGAAAAACTCACAACAATGTCGAAATTATTCATTGGAAAGCTCCATTGCTATTAGCGTACTTTTTTTTACTGTATGTGCAATATAGAGTTAGTGAAATTTATTTAATTAAGCTAAGTTAATCGCGATTTTTCATTCTGGAGATAATAGAGAAATATTACCTCGCCACTTCGCGTTCAAGGTGTAAAAAAAAAATAATTATAAAATTTTGTAATTTGACAAAAGAGTATACAATAATAACAATAGTGAACACTTCAAAAGAACGAATTTAGAGTTTAACACAACATGACGTTATTTGCATGCAATATGACGAAAATATATAAAAAAAAGAGTCAAGTAGAAAAGCAGTAGTCAATAAATAAAATGCATAGCAGGGAACTTAAGTTTTATAGTAAAATTCTCCAAGAAGATACTCTTTTGAATACGAAAGCAGTTAGTCGTGTTTACACTACATTATATCCGGACAAATGATTACAATGTATATTACATTCTTCATTGTTATACACTACAACACTTGCAATTTATTATTTATGTTTACAAAGTATGTGATTTAATATTTATAAATCAATATAGCACTTTTACGAAATAATTATTTGGTGTACATATTTAAATATGTACATCAGCATCCATTTGATATTTTTTTAGTTAAATTTTAAGGAGCTAAATGAGTCCTTAGAAGTTTATTTTTTAAATTCAATATACAAGTAACACGGACGCCTTGAGTTGATTTGGACAATTGTTTACAAAAATTTCGAAATCTTAAATCGACCTTTCAAATTTGTTTTAGAATAATTTGATTACAAAGGGTATAGCCGGATTAATATGGGAATTCGGCCACCATGGCTTTTTTGACTCATACTTAGAGGGTCGATTTAGTATCGAATGAAAAAAAATTCACCTCAAATTTTAGCTCTTTAACTCAAACGGTATTCGAGAATTTCAAAAAAAAACCTTTTTTTTCGAAATTATTTTTATTTTTATAGTGAAATCCAGAATTAATCAATGATGATTTTTTTCCTAATTTTTATGAGTCCAAAACATGAAAAAGTCATATGATCATGATTCTCAAACGGAAATCCGACTTTTAACGAAGAAAAGAAAATTATAATCTTTTTCTTTTGCCTTTTTGAAGTATGTCACTCACCAAAATTCGTCAGAAAATATCTTTTATACTCCTTTATACTTAGCAAGTTTTTTGAATTTTTTGAAGTGGTGGAATAATTAAAACAAAGTTAAAAACTCATTTTTTTCTTAAAATCTTGCGTTTTAACAAACTTATATTTTTAAGCTATTGCATAGCTTCTATCGCGGGCCTTGAGCGCGGGGACCGAATCCAGAAATTCCGTAACGAAAAAACCTCACGCTCCCCACTCTGACGGGCACGGAGGTGTGGCTTGAAGGCCGTGCATCGTCTAACGTCGTTTCAGTTCGGCAGTCTTCGACACGGCGTTGTGTGCGTGCGATTAGACGTATTGTACGACTCTACGAAACTCGCACGAATCGAGACGAGCTGCTCCGAAATCGGACGAATTCATAAGCAGCTGTTTATGAGAAAGTATATAGGTGTATAGGTATTTATGTACAACAGTGAATAGCTGTACTTGTAAAATTTGTGTGTAAAGTGTTTTGAATATGAATGAACAAAGTGCATTTATTATTAATGAAGAAAGTAACGAAAAATAGTGAAAGAAAATGAGTGAGTACTCTATATACATACATTTTATTATTATCACAAATGCAGTATTAATTTTGAATTGAAAATATAATACTGCTATAAAGATAACCTAAATTTTTTATATTAAAATGAGTGATATTAAAAGTAGCCCTCTTTTATACACACAAACACACACACGCGTATAGTTTAAATTCTCAATTTAGATTCTCAATATGTATATATATATATATATATATATATATATATATATATATATATAAATTCATTCTTCATTATGTATATAACAGAAACCATCAAACCAAGCACGTGTACTATTCAGTACCTTTGTTTTTGGTGTATAGATAATGCACATGAATGCCGCGCAGAGAAAGTATATATGATATTATATCTATATAAATGTACATCGCGCGAAATTCGATAATCACTTCTTAATATTGTTATTTTTTTATAAATGAATAATTTTGTTTTGGTGTGTCATTACACTATTTATACCTAATTATTTATACCTATTATTTATACCTAGATATTTTCGTTTTATAGAGAAGAAAAGCGTAAAGAGCTAAAAAGAAAAAAAACTAATGCACGTCAAAGGGCATATTATCAGCGTCAGAAAGATTTGAAGAAAAATTAAGAAATAATAAAAACAGTACCAAAATCAAATGCTGAACGTCAAAGGAAATTTCGTCAACTTCAAAAATTTCGTCGATTTCAACATTAACTTCGCTGATAAAAAATCAGAGCGGTTGACAACTTTTCTATCAAAAACATTGAATTTGAAAATGAAAAATGATACACAAGAGTCCACAACAAAATATGGGACCACCATTGACGCGGTATTTTCTAGGTATTTAGAGGATATTAAGTCGCAAACTTATGTTTCTTATTTCAGTTATCATAAACCTATAGTTTCAATGATAAATATTCCTGAATAACCAACAGCTACTGTAAGATAATAAAACCCACATGTATCGTAAAATAATAAAAATATTTTAAACAATATTAACTTTTTATTTATTTAATAAAAGAAAACTTTGTTTCCTTATCGGTCACCACGCTCAAAAAGTATAGCTTGAATTAATATCAAAGAAAAAAAAATACTGCATAAATAAAAAATAAATAAATAATTATGATTGCATAAGTTGATAAAAAATGCTGTGCAATAGCTTTACCGCGGCAGTCCCCGAGTGCCACACGTCTTTTTTTTTAGTACAAATAACACGACTATAAATTACTTTGGGATCGCGCAGTGTATGTATCTAGACATCATTGGTCCCAATGAGGTATTCCCAATAGGGAAATCTTTATGAGGGCCCAAACAGACACTAATCGGGAAATCCTAAACAAAAATAAAATTTTATGGTCAGTATTTCTCAACGGGGTCCTAAGTGTGGCCTAAGTAGGAATTACCAACATGTAAATAAAAAAATTACTGTCATTATTCCTAATTGGGTTTTGTGTGGGACCTAAGTGAGAAATCCCAGCGTGGAAATCTAAAAAATTATTGTCATTTTTTTCAATTGAGTTCTGTGTGGGTCCTAAGCGGGAAAACCCGACGTTAAAATAAAAAAAATATTTCACCTTTTTTAGGAGGTATCCCATTTTGGCCGCAAAAAAAAAAATTTTTTTTTAACGGTAATTATTTTATTTTTCTGTACACTCCGAATATCATTTTTTGTTTTTTCATCTGTTACTCTTTGGTATGATAATAAATATACTTTTTACACACGCACGTCCACATACGTGGGTCAGCGCAGTGGATAGCATCAAAGACTTTGAAACGAAAAGATGCAAGCTCGAGCCCAGCAGTTACCAGTATTTTGTCATCAATATAAATCATGTACACTTCTTCTAAGTAATGCTCCGAGTATATTAGATTACACTTCATATTTAATTACAATTATCTTTTTTTTTTTTCGTATTTTAATATATTTTTAACAGGGGTTCCCTAGTGGGATCGCCTAGGGATTTTCCTATTGGGGCCAATCAGTCATTGCCCAATAAGGTCTCTATAGCTCTTTGCGTGACATCCCTATGTGGGGTCCCTATAGGACAACTTAATAAGGACCAAATAGGTCTCAACTAAAAATTTTTAGTCGGAAAAAACGTAGAAAATTTTTTTTCTACTTAAAGATCACAATTGCATTACTTATCAAATATTTTCAATCATTTTACTAAACAACGATCACGTAAAAACTATTTTTTCCGAAATTTTTTGAAACCTTCGAGTGTATTTTGAATCATTAATAACCCTTCTAATTACTTTAGGCTACTGATTCTTTTTATTTATCTGCTGCAAAGATGTATTTTTAGTAAATAAAAATTTTATACGTATTTATTTGTACTAAAAAAGTATAAGTTTGTTAAAACGCAAGATTTTCAGAAAAAATTGAGTTTTTAATTATTTTTTTAATATTCCACCACTTCACAAAATTCAAAAAAATTCCTGAGTATAGAGAAGTATAAAAGACATTTTCTAACGAATTTTGGTGAGTGATATATTTCAAAAAGGCAAAAAAAAAGATTATAATTTTCTTTTCTCCGTTAAAAATCGGCTTTTCGTTTGAGAATCATGACTATATGACTATTTCATGTTTTGGACTCATAAGAATTTGGAAAAAAATCATCATTGATTAATTCCGAATTTCACTATAAAAATAAAAACAATTTCGAAAAAACAGTTTTTTTTTTAAATTCTCGAATACCGTTTAAGTTAAAGATCTCAAAATTGAGATGAATTATTTTCATTTGAAACCAAATCGACCCTCTAAGTATGAGTCAAAAAAGCCATGGGGGCCGAATTCCCATATTACTTCGGCTATGCCCTTCCACAATTCATAATGGAATATGAATTTCATATTAATAAAACTTGAGCGAAATAATGACAAGATAAAATTAAGTGTATAAAACTGCGTTTGTCAATTCAAATTTCTATGTCAGGATTATTTTCATCATGGAAAAAAAGTAAATTTAATCTTGAAAAGAAATTTAAAAAAGTTAATTTTTTTAGGAGAAGCTTATTTTGCTTAGCGACTAAAGTAAAGTAAAATCCGGTAAACTGAGAAAACAATTTTCTTCTGACAATTAAATTTTAGTTATGACAACAAAATGATTTAATTGCCCATTGCCAATCATATATTTGGTTGTATTAACTAAATATTTTATATTCCACCAACAAAACAAATTATTAGAAACTATATAATATTTAGTAAAGACCCTGGTAGAAAGTGCCCGACAACTGCCCGATTGTCGACCAGCACCCGATCGGGGAGTATAAGTAGGGCTCGATGACATGTACCCGAGAAGGTGCCAGAGACCAGGGACGATTTCGTTGCCCGAACTATCGAAAACTCAGTTAGGTAACTAGTCAGGGAGAATGTTGTTAGCCTCATTTCTTATACCCTGTCGGGAGCCTGTTAAGTTTCAAAATATGTCTCCCGAAAACTATTAACCCGATCAGGCAACTAATCGGGCAAAATATTATGGGTCCGATTACACTAACCCGCTAGGGTGCCCGAAGTAGCTAAATATCTATATCCAGATATCTTTTTACCCGATCGGGCAAAATGTTATGAGTCTGACTACATGAGCCGAATCGGGTGCTCATCGTGGTTAATGATACATGCCCAAATAGCCGCCTACCTTAATTGGGCCACAATCCAGGTAGTATATATTGTGAACAATATTCTAACTGTCCAATATGTATTTAAGTCTCATTTAGTATACATCCCAAACAGGGAATGGGAGGGAGGCAGGTGGGGCACTCCCCAAATTTTATATATTTTTTTTTAATTCTTTGAAAAGATTTCATTTTCCATTATGCAAAATACTTTAAAAGAAATTAATTCAATCAAATTTATTTAATATCCAGAATTTTTTTTTCACTTTATTAGGAGGTATCCCATTTTGCCCGCAAAAATAAATTATTTTTTTTTTTCAACAGCAACCGAATATGTATCATTTAAAACATGTGGCAAAAGACGTCAAATTTACAGGTTGTAGTTTAAGCGAAATAAATGCATTTCCATTTGAAAATTTCTTAATGAAAATCAAACATTAGATACGTTCTCCACACCTCCCTCTACAACAATTTTGCAGACGACTTCATGAGCAATCCTCCATACAACAAAAAAAAAATCTTCAACAGCATCAACAGTAATATTAAAAACTGAAAAAAATAAAACTGACATTTTTAAATTGCAATACAAGAATACAATACTCACAACCAAAAAACCAGATAATGTCGTGTTGCTACGCAATAAATAAATTATGCAAATAAAGTGAATTTTTTCTGACGGCGACTTTGTAATGCTTGAAGGCAATATTTTAAAGAAAAAAAAAAGTGTATCCGCTCAACCGATTGACTCAACACAGTTGGGAATATGGGAAATAAAAAAAAAATAGTATTTCAATCGTTAAAAATTTCGTTAAGTGAAATAAATTGTAAAATGATGGAATTAGCTATGAATTATGAACCCGACGGCCTAATTAGAGAATTTGTGATTCCATTGCTCCATGAACAATGAATTTTGAGAAACTAATGTTTAAGTAGTGAAAGTAATCGTAGTGGAATATTTGTGTGGAGTGTAATTAAAAAAACTTATAGATTTATATTCTTTAGAAAACAAATAGAGTAGATGAGAGGAAGGAAGAAAGGAAGAGAGAAAAAATATATATATATATATATATATATATATATATATATATATATATATATATATATATAGAGAGAGAGAGAGAGAGAGAGAGATTAGATGAGATTAGATAATAACTTTATTATCCAGGGTGTTCGAACAAAAGTACAATTGGTATACAGAATAATAAAATAAATTGGAAGCTAATAATAGCGTTATAATCTCAGGGCTTCTGGCAAGCCGTTTCAAAGATATGGGGCAGCAACTGCAAATGCGAATTTATAAGCCTGAGTGCGATGATTAGGTACGACCAATTTATTTAAGTCAGCTTGATTCCTCAGCGACCTGGATGCCGAGTACACTGCCAACAGTTCAGCTAGGTAGGAAGGTGCACGTTCTATAAGAGCCATACGTACGACTATTAGGACCGCACGTGCTCTGGCCATATTAACAGAGAACCAACCAAGACTGGCTTGGGTGATAGATGAGTCCCAGGGCAGACCCAGAATATACCTAACTCCTTTGTTTACCAACCTCTGAAGTTTAAGGTCAAGACCAGAGCCTATGCTATGATAAACAGCTGCACAGTAGTTGACATGAGGTAGCAAAAGAGCGTTTACCAAAGTTTTACGCATGCTGACATCAGTTTAGTTACGTAGCCCATACAGTTGGTAAAGAGTGGAGTTCTTTTCAGCCGAGATATGTTTCACATGTTCCTCAAAAGTTATCTTAGAGTCCATGTATTCACCAAGGTCTCTAACGGTAGATTCGATAGGTATCACTGCACCACTGCAACCAAGTTTGATGGTCGACTGATCAATCATGTCGATGTAAGAAGCAGAATCAAACAGGATATCCTTGGTCTTGCTCAGATTAAGTTTCAGGCGGTTTGCAACAGCCCAAGCATGTATGCCAGCGATCGTTATTTATTAGCTGAACAAACCCGTCCAATTCGTGCGGTAGACATCCCAAATAGATTTGGAGATCATCAGCATACAGAAGACGTTTACAGGACCTGATGCACATTCCAATGTCGTTGATGAAGAGTGAAAACAGTCGTGAACCCAAGATTGAGCCTTGGGGAACACCAGCGTTGGTATGGATCCAGTCAATGATATTTCCATCAGGGTCTTTGACAGCTATGGATCTGCCAGTTAAATATGGAGCTACCTACTTAAGAGCTGACTCAGAGAAACCTATCATCACGAGCTTGCGAATTAAAAGATCAGGATCGACCGTATCAAAGGCCTTGGAGAAATTAAACAGAATCAAAAGAGTGAACATGCGTTTATCCATATTGTACCGGATGTCATTGACCAGTTTGATAAGAGCCGTCTGTGTACTGTGCCTAGTTCTGAATCCACATTGAAGAGGATCAAGAAGATCGTGTTCAGCTAAGTACTTCGTAATCTGGTCAAAAACTAGTCTCTCCAAAACTTTGCTCAGGACTAAAAGTAGCGCAATAAGTCTGTAATCTTGTACACTCAGAGGATTTGACACCTTGTTAACAGGAACAATGATTGACTTTTTCCAGAGCTCCAGGAAGATCGATTCACGCAGTGATCGATTTAACATTACAGTGATGTGAGTCAGAAGACTTGCGACAGTAAGATCAACCATTTTTTTTGAGATACCATCAGCATCAACAGCATCAGAGTGCATGGAGAGCAGAGCACGCTGCACCATTTCCATATAGACTTCATTGATGACGAGTTCAGGGTGGTTACCCAGTTTTCTGGGCAACTCAGCAGGCAATGTGTGAGTATAGTCAATGATCGATATCACAGCAAACGCCGGGCATAGTTCAGTGGCATCAACAGCTAGTTTTCCAGTGTGAGGTGCCTGAAGAAGACCAAGTTTGCGCAGCTCTCGCCACATGGCTCCACCGCTCAATTTTGATAGCCTAGACTGATAGCAGGCAGCTCGAGCTTCTCTCACAGCTGTTCGGTGAATTTCTCTGGCACTGCGTGAGCAGGGTCAAAGATCGTTTACGACGAAATTGTTTGTAAAGCGTGCGCAGAAGATGATCTGCTTCTTTTAAGCCGTTAGTCATCCAAGGAGCATGCAAAGGAAAGTTTACAGTAACACTTTTAAGAGGAGCAATATTGTTGACATGCATTAAGAAATGATCCGTGAAACTCTCAACCACCCGGTGTATATCCAATTCAGCGGATACAATCGAAGGCCAGTCCATGTTGTCCAGAAGAACCAATACGTAGGGATCAGCAAGCCCAGTAAGCTTCCTAGTCTGGATGGTACATACAGAAGGAGCTATGCAATTCAATTGCAAGGTAGCATAAATGAGTAGGTGACCACCACCAATAGGAAGATCTGTTTTACCCCAGAAGATGACGCAGTCCATTGTATCAACAATGATGAGGTCAAGCAGTGTTTCAGAGTGTCTAGTAATATGAGTTGTACCATGGTCTATTAGCTTTAAGGAGTTTGTGGCCATAAAAGATCTTCTAAAGTCAGCATCTGCGGTATCACTCAGTTAATCAGCATTGAAATCCCCAAGTATTAGTTTCTGGCTATATCCATCAATAGCAGATCTAAGGGTAATAGCAAGGTCACCAAATGGTGCATGTGGAGGCCGATAGACAATAGCAGTAAATATAGGTAATTACCCCTTCGGATAGAGAGCACGAGTCATTTATTCCGGTGAACCAGTTTGACCAGTCCAGACAATCGCAGGCTTGAGGATGACTTTCAAGTGTAAAGAAGCGTGGTAGTATAAAGCAATGCCACCCCCATGAACGTTGCGATCATTTCTGACTAAATTGTACTCCGGCAAACTAATAGTAGAGTCAGGAATATAATTATCAAGCCAAGTTTTAATGACTGAAATGATATGATACAAGCTGTTGGAATCAGGAAAGGATCAAAGTTCATCCAGATGAGCTCCGAGAGAGTTGGCATTCAGATGACATACTCGAAGCAATGCATTGGTAGTAGGTGAATCTGTGCTGCTGACGATACAAAGTAATGGACGGGAAGTTAGTTTAAATTTTTTTTTGAATAGTCTTCACGTATCTTGGCAATGTCCCCAGTGGAGTTTACAACCTGAATTAAAGAGTTATCATCTTTTTTTACCAAAACTGAGTCATTTCTGGACCAAATGTATCTGAAGCCAGCTGGTTTTAGCACTTTTTTCGCTTCACCAAGCAACTTGAAGGTTCTGCTAGAGAGAAGCTTATTAACATATATGTTGAAGCTAGTAGTAGGCACTGAGATGAGAGAAGAAGCAATGTTAGGCTGAGTTTTTACAGCAGTCCAATGGAGCGATCTATACTTCTTCTTAACTGAGATGACCTTGAACACAGTTGCTTGCTTGGAATACTTCACAGCAATGGTGGAACGACTCTGGTTATTAGACACTGTACAGCCAGATGCATTAGTTGAAGACTCAGTAGAAGTACGTTTGGATAAGTGTCTCACATTGACAATTTCACCAGGATTCAATGCGACATTCAGCACAGTGAGCACAGAGTTAACAAGGCACAATAGTTGTACTTAATCATGACTGATATAACTGGTAGGAAAGCCAGATATAACGAATTCCATGCAGCTAGTATAAGTGTGAAGGGGCTTTTGGGGATTAATCGTGTTATTGTTGGTAATAGTAGTAAGAATGGCAAATTCTTCATCACGGTTGGTAGATGCAGTGCCAGTACTACTACTTGCTGCTTCCAATTTTTGCAGCCTGCTCTTGACATCAGCAACAGATTCTTTAATGGAGACATTGTCAGTTTGGAGCTTTACTGTGGTTTATTTTAAATCAGAAATGTCAGCAGAGAACTTTTCAAGATTAGATTTGATCTCAGGCACATCTTTGAGCAAAGTACCATGCTCCTTGAGGGTCATGTTAATCGAGTTAATACCTGACATAACTGCAGCTAGAATAATCTTGTTGGCAGCAGGTTTTTTAGTTTGCGGATCCATATTCTTTTTATCCGTAGCACGAGTTTTCTTGCGAGAATCAGATGATTTGGACGAAGAATCAAAACTAGGAGGTGAGACAGTTGGTAAAGTAGGTTCCGCGCCTTCCAAGTTATCCATCATTAGTAGTGTGGTGTCACTAGCGTGCAATTCTGGCAGAGTGAAAGTGAGAAAACAATAGCCGCTCCCTATGTCGAATCCAAACAGATGGTTACTCAATGCGCATACGCCGAATGACTGAGAGAGAGACGTTGGTTGAAAGATAGATGACTGATAACCTTGAAGATTCTTCCAGAGTTTAATTAATTGAATAGTTCATTAGTACAAGCCTTATCACTGGAATCAATCACCAAAACACAAAACCTACACTTTTTGCTTGCAGAAATCTACAAAATAAAAAACGCCCGAAGGCACACAACACAGTAAATAGTTCTTAAATGCGGAGCAAAATTTACGTGACACTTTAATACACAGAGAGAGAAAGAGAGAGAGAGAGAGGGATTTTCAGGAATTCCCAAGGGCCGAGCTATCCTACAAAAATACCCAAGAGTCCCTCATCTTCTAACAGTACAAAATACCAGCATTTACTACTTAATCCTCTTTATGATAATATCTCCTTCAAATATGAGCTTAAAATTTAAACTTTCTAGCTCTTTTATAACATTAAAGGCCAAACTTAATAGTACATGAAACTTAATATATTTTGAGTAACTTTTCTTTCCATAAACGAATCATAAAACAAAGTATATTTCAAGGAGTATTCTGATGAATGAACTATTTGTTAAGTGTGTGGGAAAGTTTGTGCCTTCATTCGTTCTTTTCAAGTCGTAGTGTGAAATTCAGCTCCTTAAAAAATCTAAGTGAAAATGAATTCTATAATTTATTCCAGTAAAACTGTTTATTGTCCAAGTTCAAAATTAATTATTAGTGAATTAATTTAATAATAAAATACTTAATTAGAGTTTTATAAAAGCAAGAATGGAATCTTCAAACTATGAGGTAAAATTAACAATGAAATTTTTGTTTTTAATTTGGTTTAATAGAAAAAAAAGTGAAGAAAAAGGCAATGAAGAATCAATAAAGTTTTAAAAATTTTTTAAAATTAAATATCTCATATGAAAAACATTTGCATGAAGTTTTTTAAATGGGAATAAGGACTTTGAAATTTTTTTATTTTTGAAATGAGACTTATTTATATAGTTCTAAATTAATTACAATTTCAAACTTTTATTTTTGTAGAAATTTATCATTGTTGAGTTCAAAAAACGTGTTCCGCAAACGGGAAGAAATTTAGAAATTGTTTTAAGCAAATGGATCACATATGACTAGAAGAAAAAGAAATTTTTTACGAAATTTATGCCTGGATCTTCAAATAACTTGTACACTGATGAGGATCGGAATCGATGAATATTTGCAAGCTGATTGTGATCCACTGGAAAGTTGGCCCGAGTATCTTTGTTACATAAGAGGTGTATCAGGTATGTGATGAATTATTGTGATATTTATTATCATCAATTAAAAAACAACAGTCATAAAAATATGTTATTTCTTAGAAACATTTGATGGAGCCATCAAAAGAATTGAAATGCTCAATGAGAAAAATTATGCGTTTACATCCGATACTAATCTGGATTCAAGACACAAAGCACAACAATTTGCGATTTTCACGCACGGTCACGTAATAATTTCACTCAATTTCTTCTTTCAGAGCTTACAGCTTATCCTGAAGAGATAGAGCTGAAAGATATGGTGGCTAGAAATTCTAGGAAAATAAAAAAAATTAATGACACAGTAGTTGCTTTTTTAACAACAATCGCTGGTCAATTAGCTGAATTAAGAGGATCGATTCAAGTGCAAAAGTCAAACGTGCATAATAATAATTTTCAGTTAATTGCAAATAACTTATGACTTGTGAAAAATATCGAAAATTTTCTCTGAGATAAGTTATAGGAAATAAAATTCTCTACAAAAAATGTCCAATAAAATTTTCCCATAAATTTGATGGTTGCGTCCAAAAATTTAAAAAATGTAAAAATTTATCATCAATCAATTATAAGAGACCTTTTTTGTATAGCGTCAAATTTTTCATAAGGACATGTCTTGACCATTTAAGAGTATTGTTCCCACCATGAGCTACAAAATTCCAAAGCTTAAACAATAAATTTTCCCATGTTATTTGAACGGGAAATAGAAAATTGAGATGCGGCAGTTGTTAATATTAATATTAAGAGCTCAAACTTTCACACTATTTTTTTTTTCGTCATTTTCAACAATATTTTCGATATAACGAAGAAAAAAAAAGTAGTTGTTTTTTTTTGAAACAGTCTAATATATATATATATATAAATATATATATACTAGCCGCTACCCGTGGCTTCGCACACGTAAGTTCTACAATACATATATTACTATTATAATAAGATTTACTAAATAATTCAAGTAAATATATATATATATATATATATATATATATATATATATATATATATATATATATATATATATATACATATGTATGTATGTGTATGTTATTTTATGTTCTTTGAGCTTATTTCGATTCATTTTCGAGTATTATGTTTCCTATATTCATCATAGTCAGTCTCATTATTATAATTATACGAAAATCATGTCAATAGCAATTAAAATATTTTTATGAACAATTAATTATCACATAACGTAATTCTTATTAAATCAATTATTTTTTAATTAAACTTCTGTCATCGAATCTTTTTCCGTTTCCTCTAAGATTTTATTACTAACTGTAGCTTCCACCATATCTATATTAAATATCAAATGTTTATATTATGATAGCGATTAATTAATTCCCTGATTAAAAGAAACGATTCAAAATAATTCAAAACGATTTAATCTTAATGCTATATAGATACATATTTATTATTGAGTAAATCGCTTTGTTTAATCAGGATTAGTTCTTATTATTTTATCAATAGATTATTACTTTTTTTTATCCAATCATTTTTTAATTTTTTTTGTTTTTCTAATCTTTTTTTTTTTCTTCAATTTTAATTATCAGTTCGCCAAATTCTTCGAATGATAGTAATGTCCTATATAGGGCATCCGTGTATGATATCTATTATTTAAAAATTAGTAGTTAATAGAGTAGTTATTATAATAATATTTAAGATTACAAATAATATTTTAAATGATAGCAACTTTTCTCGCATCCTCGAAAGCTTTCCCAGTGGACTCAGACACGCCTTCATGAAACCCTACATTTTCATGAAATCTTCCAGATTTGAGAAGAACTCTTACCACCGTCGAACACCCAACATAAACAATTTTATTATTTTCATTTACAAAATCTAAATAATAAATTAAAAAATTTTAATTTATAAATAATTTTTAGATGAATAAAAAAAACTATCAATTACAGTTATTTCAAAAGCAAAATATTACCAATTGTTTGATCAATTATTTCATGAGCCCAATTATCTCTACTGAATAATTTATTTGCTTGTTCCAATAAAAATTCTAAGTCATAGTGATTTACCGCCATTTTTTTCAGTTCAAAATTATTATATTGAACCAATATTTTATGTTGATAATACTATATGAATTAGTAAATAAAAATAATTGAAATGTGATAAATAAATTTTATGAAAACGTGAAGTTAGCTAATTAAAGTAATTAAAAAAAAAACTGTTTATTTACTAAATTATATTTTCATAACGTCTATCACACATAAAAGAATTAACAAAATAATTTTGTGCATCTGGAAATAATTATAATAAATGAATAAAATCTTATAAAATAAAATTTAAATTTAAAAACTAATTTATTTAAAACAAAATGATGAAGCAATATAATATTGATTTTTCTAAAACCGATCCTTATGGAATTATTTATCCTAGAAAAAAGAGAAGGTAACCATATATATACAATAATAAAATTTATGTTTATATTATGATGTATATTTTACATGTATATATATATATATATATATATTGATAAATATATATATATATATATATATATATATATATATATATATATATTTTACATTTTAGTTTTCGCTTTTTTTTTTTTTTTTTAGTCAATTCTCATTTACACAACTAAAAATATTTGTTTGATTGGTCAATAAAAATTGATTATAAATAAAATATCTACGTATAGTTATAAAAATGATAATAGCAATAAAATAATATAAACTTTATAAATTTTAGTTTTACCGGGTACGTTTCAATGATTGTTGGGTCAAAAATAATAAATGGAAAAAATAAATTTATCTTTATTATCAACGAAGGTTATAATAATAACTATCAAATAATAGTTAACGATCGACCGTCTGAAATAGAAAATAAGATTTCTTTGAATCAAGTAAATAATTAATAAAATAGTATGCATCTAATATTTTGCAAATTAATAATAGTTAACTTTTTTATGTTGATAAAGGTTCTCAAAATCAAAGATGCATATGCAACATTCAGAATTGATTTTAATTTAGACATTTATCCTCTGTCTCATTTCAATTTTGAAGTCGACAAATTAGCAAATGTTGAAATAACACCCATTTATTTACATACAAATGATTTCCGTCAGCCGTTAAGCAATTTTCAAATTATTGTTGAGACTGAGGAAGATGAATAATTTTTATCTTAAATTATATCAGGTAGATACTTGTATTGTTTACAGTTATTTATGAGTTTAATTTAACTTAGAAAATGAATACATATATTTAATTATTTCTATTTTAATAATGATGTGGATTGTACGAAAACAATAAAAAAAATAATCAATGAAAATAAAATAATATAAATATTTTAATATTTTAATTATACTTTATACATATAAATTTATGATTATATAAATACATACATATGTATTTATGTAAGTTATGCATACATATATGTTTATATGAGTTGTGTTACTTATAAATAATATTATATCGAAGTTTATATTTTTCAAATATTAATTTATTAATTCAGTACTTCAGTGTAGACTACATTACGGGTTTTTTCTCCATTGACACAAACATATACATTTTTATTTGATCTTACTCTTGATAATGATACATATAGTTGTCCATGTGAAAAACAGGGAGTTCGAAGATCTACTCCAGTAATGCTCATCGTTTGTCCTTGAGCTTTGTTTATTGTCATTGTAAAAGAAAGACTGACAGGAAATTGAATGCGTTTGAATTCGAATGGAAAATTATTAGGTATAAGAGGTATGCGAGGAATGAATACACTTTCACCCTTTCCTGATCCAGTTAATATAGTAGCTTCTATAACATTCTTTTGTGATTTTGTGACTCGTAATCTTGTACCATTACAAAGTTGAGGTGGATTTAAATTTCTCAATAAAATTATAGGAGCGCCAATTTTTAATTTAATTGTATGCGATGGAAGTCCTGGTACACTTATTGAATTTAAGAAGTCAACAGTATAGTTTGTTGCGTCATCTGGATTAATCGTGGTATTGATTGATGCATAAACCATCTCATTTGCATCAAACTTATCTATTATAGTATTATTAATACGGACTACTATTTCATTTTTAGGACATAAAATAGCTCTCTCTGATAACCACGAGTCCTCTTTATTTTTAATATCTCTTATACCTGGATATACTTTTTCTATCAAATCTTCTATAGATGGTACTATTGAACATAATTCATCAGGCAGAGATACTTCTCCATTTTCATCGTTTATATTTCCACCCCCTACATCCAACAATAAATTAGAAAATTTTTGAGAAATTGGATCACCTCCTTGATGGACTCGCATGTTTACAGTTAGTGATAGTTTTTTAATATTATTCCATAGATAAGATCGTTTAAGAGATGCATTCACTTCATCAGCTCTTGTACCTCTAGTAATTACCGGTAAAGTCTGACGAAAATCACCGGAAAATAAAAAAGTTATGCCCCCCATTCTTTTTGTATTGTTTCGTAAGTCTTGTAGTGTTCTGTCAACAGCTTCTATTGCTTTCTTGTTGGCCATCGTGCATTCATCCCAGACTATTAAGCATGCATCTCTCATCACTTTTGCTTTATCACTATTCCTAGAGATATTACAAACTGGTGATTCATATCTGTCAATGTCTATCGGTATTTTGAACATGGAATGGGCCGTTTTACCACCAGGTAAAAGGGTTGCTGAGATACCTGAAGATGCTACTGCAAGCGCAATTTTACCACTACCTCTAACTTTAGATAATATCAAATTTATTAAAAACGTTTTTCCTGTGCCCCCAGGTGCATCAATAAAAAACATTCCCCCTTCTAACGTGTCTATGCTATTCATAATTTCATCGTAAATTTTTTTTTGGTCTACATTAATTTTGAATTCATTTTTTTTTACAAAAGCCATTAGTATCGATTTGTCATAACTTGTTTCAGCTAGATATTCTCTGTTTATCTGAAAATTATCATTAATATTCGGTATCGGCATTCCATATTGATCTAAAGGTTTTCCCCCGATAGAAATAATTGTATTTTCTAAGTCTATGAGACAACGATTCTCAAGCTCTTCTTTATGTAAATTTAAATCAATATCAGGAAAACTTCTTATCAATTTTCTTCCATAATCTTCATATAAATATTTTTTATACTTTGTCCATAATTCTTTAGGGTCAGAAGGGTGACAAAATACTACAATAATTGCAAAAAGTTGCCTTAGTTTAAATGGGCTATCGGTAACACACGCTTCTTTTAAAGTTTCATCCCAATGGGAGTCATCTTCAATAAGATCAAGAGCTTTGCAAGCTGCTTGATATGATTGATATACCACACCATTAACTGTTCTTATATCTTTAAAAGATGTTGGGCCTCTAACGGTGTGAAGTAATAGACGTAAGAAATAACACTCTGTATTACCAGGATGAATTGTGTATACTCTTCCAATAACGTGTTCTTTAAAAATACCAGGATAACCTTCAACAGGATTTCCTCTTTTCCTCCTCTTGAATACTTTAGATTGTTTATCAAATATACAATATGCAGGTACTTCGTCATATAAAAGTGTCTTTGCGAAAATTTCCTCTCGGCATAATTGAAAATAGGCCAATAATGTTGTGTTTTTGGGATTAGTAATTTGATCAATAACATTTTCTGTGTTGAAATATACTCGCTGTCCATTTTCTAAATGAACATCCAAGTGAACCACGGGAGGAAATCTCTCATGTATTGGGAAAGACATTATACGCCAAGTTGCTTCTGAGGTACTAATGTATCTCCCAGATTGATATTTCGTTATCTCATCGTTTTCATTTTTAAGTCCAAACGTTGCTTGATCACTTCCTTTATTCACATATTTACAAATGTATTTTATAGATTGCACACTGCTACAATACTCGACATTTAAATGTGTTTCAAAAGTTCGGGATAATACTGGTGAATAAGGGACGATCCAACGATTATCTACTTCTATATTATTTCCATTTACCTTAACTTGAGCGACAAATCCTCCCGCTTCCGTTGATCTCCGCCGGTAAGATGGATAACCATCCTCTCCAGTTATCGTTTCATTTACAAATGCTTTCGGAAATCGTTTACTACAACGATTGTCTTTCATACACGGAGATTTTGAATTAATTATTCCACATGGTCCATGAATCATATGTTTTTTAATAATATTATATAAATCTAAATCCTCCTGAGGATTAGGAAATTCTGCTTTTATAATACTATCTATTCTATTAGGTGTTACTTTATCTTCAAGCCATAAGAGAATATGAGCATGAGGAAGACCTCGTTTCTGCCACTCTACAGAATACATATAACATTTAACGGATCCAAAAATTTTTCCTTTAAATAATAAATCAATTAATTTTTTCAACTTCAAGTGAAAAACTCTAGATATAATATCGTGCCGGTCAGATGCAGATTGCCCTTCGTACAGCTCTCTTGTTATTTCTATCCAATTAGGATTAGTGGTCATAGTTATAAAAAGATCAGGACGACCATACTTCTTTACATAACTAAATGCATCTTGTGTTCGCTCATGCATGTATCTTGGGCTTCCTGTAAAACTGGATGGGAGAATAACTAAACGACCTAAATGATCAATATTACTTTCAACGCGCAAAGCATCTTGTAAGTGAATATAGTTTTCGGCTCTAAGTTGTTTTTGACTATTTCTTATAAATGACAATCGCTCGGTTTCAATTTTCGCATACATATCAACCCAAAATTGATTTGAAATTTGACGATAACGGTGTAAATTATTAAACTCATTAGATCTCATCATAAGTCTGTAGCAGTAAAATTGTAAAGCTGAAATTTTTTTATTCGTGTCTTCTGCTTGTTGTCCAGAATGAAATATATTAAAATTATAGCCGTCTTCTCCACGACAAAATATAAGTGGATATTGAAGGGCATCATACGACCGGTGAGTCTCACTTATTCTTTGAAGATCTCCTGTACGCAAAGATAGAACAATATCTCTCTTTTGACACTCTTGATCAACTAACACTACAGCTACTTCATTTGTAGAAGGCTTATTATACCGGCCTTTATGATCGGAAATTGGTTTACGGTCTGCATTGATTACTAATTGATAATTATCTTTGTTTTCGAGTGGAATAGATTCTAAAGCCGATTTAAAGTCATGCACATAAGGATTTACTTGAAGGAGCATATTTTGTAGGTCTGTTATGAGATTTTTATTTAAATTATTATTATAGGACATTCGAAGATTAATTTGCTCATTATAATCAGCTATAAAATATATCTGTAAAAATTTTGAAGGTTGATCACTTTCAGGAAACAATGAACCAATTAAATGGTATACTTGTCCCTGGATTTTGAAAGTCGGCATAAAGTTTCCCTCAGATACAATATTTGCACCGAATGAAGTCATCTGAAAAGCATTGTTGTAAGACCTTACAGCGTTCAAAAATGATTTTGATTGAACGTGTTTTCCATCCAGCAGAGATTTTAAAGGTTCGGGAGGTTCAAGTAAAGGTGTTAATCGAATTTTACCTGATGAACAGCATAATCCAACAGATTCACCGACCCACTTTAATGCATTACAGTAATTACAAACCTTAGTCATTGGACCAACATCAGATTCCTGTTTGTAATTAATAGACGGATCGTAGGAGAAACCACTATTCAATTTTGATTGCCAACGGATATTTCGTCTCTGAGTTTGTCTATTCTTATCAGCATTTAATCGTTGCTGATGTTCTGAATCAGATTCTAACTGTCTATGGACGGTATGCCATTGGCGATCCAAAGACAATCTTTCTGTTCGTCTGTCGTTAAACTCTGATTCACGAAGAGCCGAAATTCTTTCGTTTTCCATCATTAAATTTGCTTCTTTTTTCATCTTTAACCTGTAGTATCTATTTCTAGCTGCAGCTCTACTTTCATCGCGTTTGAATGCAGATTCTGATCGTCGCTGAAGAGCGTGATGTTCTCGGTCGATCATTAGGCGAGTTTCACGATCAAATATAGATTCCTGTGAGCGAGATAAAGTATGGTGTTCACGATCGTGAGTCAATCTCTGATTACGATGTTCATCTGATTCGTTATTGCGTGCAATAGTGTGCTGTTGACGATCACGTGATAATCGGTGGATACGTCGTTCATCAGATGCATTATGATATGTAATAAGGTGGCGTGCACGATCATCCGCCAATCTTCTTTCATAAGCTATCTCTGATTCGACTTTCCTCTTATTAGCATGTTGCATTCTATCAGAAGCAAGGCGAATTTCAGATTGTTCTGGTGTTTCATTAGCTCGTAAATTACTTTTCCTTTCTTTCTGAATTTTCAGTCTCTCGTCTCGTTCACATTGAGTTTCAGAGAGGCGAAGAAGTTTGTTGCTTCTTGCTTTGGCTGATGATGAACTCAAGTTTGATTTTCGTTTTTTAGGCATTTTTAATGAAAATATAACGAATAATAACGATACATATCTAAAATATAAAATTATTAATTACGATAAGTTATATTGAATTGGTCAATCTTGGTTACCTTAGCATACAAAAATATAAATTACTATAGATAACTAAGTAAAATCAAGTACTTATCTTTATCTTTTGAATCCAATTTTTTATATAAGTTAATGCACAAAAATTGTTTATAAATAATATAAATGATTATTTATAGGTTATGATCTTCATTTATTTTACATATTGCGTAAGATACGTAATTTTGTCTTTTTAATCCTATATATCATACAATAAATTAAAAAAATTCAAGTAATAAATTTAATAGATTTACATTCTTACTTAGTTACAAATAAGTCAGATTAGACACTCTTATTTTGACTGCTTAATGAAATGTGATAGACGATTCAATTGACAGAAACAATTGATAAATGAAACAAAATCTAATCTAAAAAAAAAAATATAAAAAACAATTGATACGCGTTATATAAAAACAATTGACGCTAATGGAATAAAAACAATTGATGGCTGTAATTTAACTGTTTTTTTCTTATACTTTTAGAAAAATAATTTATATACCCGAATTCTGATTTATAATTGATTTAAAAAGTAGCCTATATTTTAAGTGACAGCATCTTGTATATGTATAAAAAATTTCATCTCAATCAGATAAGTGGTTGATTAGTTATAAAGGTACAAACCGACAGAGAGACAGACAGACGAAAATTCTAAAAAAGGTAGATACAGTATGAGTAGGTCATAAAAATGATATTTGACGCATAATTCGAAATAAAATCACCATGTACAGACAGAGCCTATAGATTTATATATTAGTATAGATATAGATATATATATATATATATATATATATATATATATATATATATATATATATATATATATATTAGGGTGCTTCGTTTCCGGCGAAAGTATTTTTTTTGTTGCTCATCAAGCAAAGTATTAATTTTTATGCTAAAACAAAAATTCTTGCCAAGTTTAAGCTGTTAATTCCAATCCTAAGTACTTTCCATTTAATTTTCAAGATTTTCAGTTTAAAATACACGTAAATTAAATTACTTTTGCACACCTCAAGCGCGAAAGCGCCGAGGGTGCTTTATGATCGCTCTAAATTTTTTGACTCATTCACTCACATTAAATTATCTCTAGACTTTTTCGATTACACTAAAATGGGTCAAATTGTATACCAAGACAAAAACAATTTATTAAAGAATAATTTGGACCCAACATTAAGACGACTAATTATTCCATTAATTAAATATAAATTATTTTAATCCCAGTGACACGAGTCGTCAATTGTCCTGTAGGAAACTTAGTAAACCAAATAACTCTCGATAGACACAATCAATCGGCCTAACTTTTTTTTATTATCTTTGTATTCTTGATCACAAGAACCCTATTGAAAATTACTGTCTAAATCCTTTTAGTTAAATTTAAATTAATTAAAAACGTAAAACTGATTATTCACGAAAAGTTGAGTGGCCATTTTTATTTTTACTGTTGTTATTATTACAAAAGTAAATTTTTTTTTTCTTTATTTTTCCCCATCAACTACTAGCAGCAGCACTAGCGTAAAACTGTAGAATTGGAAGAAAAGAGCGACATCTACAACAAAATGTGGAATATTTAAGAAAAATTTAAATGAAAAAAAAAAAATTAAACTGGAATTAAGAAATAAAAAAATCAAATCAATAGTTTAAAAGTTGAATAAAAATTCATAATAAAAAAAATGTAAGTTATGATTCATAATAAAATAAAATGAGCGATTGAGGTGTGCAATTTTGGATTTTCCAGCATTTTTTTTTTTTAACTTTCTAATACTCAGCTGCGTTTTATGATATCGACGCGGTTTTGGTCGTAAATTGTAGGGCATTTGGTATTCTTCAAAAGTGCCCATAGTAACTTAGCTGTAATTTCAGCTGTTTCACTGATGTCCGCTGAGGAAGTCTATTTTCGTATTAAATTGACCTTTATTGGCTTGCAGAACATAAACCAATGATTGCACACCGAAAATGTGAACGGAACTTTTATAGGAAATTTTATTCCCTTCAAAAAAAGTTCAGAGAGTCAAGTCGCTAAAGTCCATAGTTTCCGATTTATAGGAACTTTAATAATTTGAAAAACCAAATAGCAATTGTCATTTTTTTTTTAATATTATATTTTTTAAATTATTAAAAGTCATATAACTCGGAAACTATGGACTTTAGCGACTTGAGTCTCAAGACTTTTTTAAAGGGAATAAAATTTCCTATAAAATTCCCATTCACATTTTTGGTGTGCATTCATTGGCTTACGTTCTGCAAGCCAATAAAGGTGAATTTGATACAAAAATAGACTTCCTCAGCGGACATCAGTGAAACAGCTGAAATTACAGCTAAGTTACTATGAGCACTTTTGAAGAACACCAAATGCCCTACGATTGACAATCAAAACCGCGTCGATATCATAAAATGCAGCTGAGTATTAGAAATTTAAAAAAAAAGTAATTTTATTTATGTGTATTTTAAATAGGAAATCTTGGAAATCAAATGGAAAGTACTTAGGATTGGAATTAAGAGCTCAAACTTGTCAGGAATTTTTGTTTTAGCATAAAAATGAATATTTTGCTTAGTGAGCAACAAAAAAAATACTTTCGCCGGAAACGAAGCACCCTAATATATATATATATATATATATATATATATATATATATATATATATATATATATATATATATATATATATATATATATATATATATATATATATATATATTTATTTTCGATTGGTATATTTTATTGTGTCTAAGTAATATTTATTAGAGTTAGTATAATAATATTTTGCTTTAATATTTGGGTTTCTTGGGATTACAAAATAATTTAGTTGTTCATTAAATAAATTTTTTTCTTAACTTTACTAAATGATTTTATTGTCACAGCAAGAGAAATATTAACGTCAAACAAATAGAGTCTATTAAATCATTTGTTAAAAATGACAAAATAGATTATTTTGACGTTATAAAATTTAGTTGTCCCAATCAAATGTTAGTTTAACAGAATTTAACGCAACCAATTTAATTGTCTGAAGAGAAACTTTTTTTTAGTGTAAAAACAATCAAAGGGTTCAATTCCTTTTCTAAGGTGGAATATTTACTTTGGCATATTTTTTTTTTTTCTCAATTTTGAAGGGGGTCTATTTTGCTCCAAGCTTTGAATTTTTTTTACGACTCGGTTAAATTGCTTTCGAATATTTATTTAAGGATTCAAGAAATTAGAATCGTTGAAAAGAACATTATTAAAAATTTTTTCTTATTGGGTGACCTTCTCCCCTCCCCACCTATTCCTCAATTATTTTTATATTTTTTTATAAATTATTAAAAAAATATTATGATCAATACAATTAATTACGTTAATTTTTGTACTTCTTTTTTAATAAAAAAAAGGATTGTAAGATAAATAATAAAAAAAAAATGTTTCATTATTAAATAAAACAAAAGTACTTAAACGAATGAATTTTCTGCCTAGTTTGCGGCATAAGAATAACCTCTTCTCTTGAGATATATATTGGATGATGTAACTAGTCGTTCGACAATACCTTTCGAGATATTTCCGCTTTTTTTTTTTTCAATTTCTCTATTCAGTACATCCTTTACTCGCACGGTTGATGTCTTAGTACTCTTTTAGGCGCCACGTCGGCTGCCTCTTAACAACATCCATACGGCCTATTGACTAGACTACAGTCACTAGAGGTCGATACTCTATGCTCATCTTCCCGCCAATGTCGTGCTTGAACATCACCAACTTTCATTCTCTCTGTTCTACGCTTTTTTTTTTTTTACTTCCCGTGGGTACACCGAAACTCTTTCTGACAAATATCATGGGATTTGTTATCGTATTGTCTTCTATTTGACTGCGGATATAGGAAATAATGCTGGTGATTTGCTATTTCTTCGGAACACTTTGAAAAATTGACACATATTTATCATAGATTCTATTTGTTTTTTTCATTTTTAAAAAAAAATAAACTTTTTGGTTTCATGGAACATACAATTAGTAACTCTATTGATTTTTTTTTCTTATCAATACGTCGAAATAATTATTTTAATTTTAATTCAAAAATAAAAATGTGTAACTCACTAAAAGTTTAAAAATATACATCTTGATGCAGTATCTGCGTTATGTATTGATCCAGATGCCGGATAAGAAATATATCATTTCTGTAACATAAATTTGTAGTTGTGAATTAGAAAATTATAATTAAGTTTTTGATGTATCAAACTGAAATAAACTGAGGAATAGCTATCGAATTTATCTAAGATTTATTTTAGTTAATTTAAAATGTCTTTATATTCAGACATGTAAATATTTTTTTTTTCAATTTTTGATACTCATGCAACGATGTGAATTTTCATTTCTATATATATATGAATCTAATTTTTTAACAAAACTGAAGGATGGTGCAAATCAAATTTGATGAAAAAAAAACTAATAATATTGATTACTCAATAAAAACAAATAAATAAATAAAAAAATAAAAGAACAAAAATCGTTGAAATAAACAGAATAATATAAAATGTAAATATTCAAGTTTTTGGCGTAAATGAATAAAACGTTGACAATTATTTACTCACTGACAGTTGCTTAGTATACGTGTAGATACATGAGTGAACTAACAAACGTATTCAACATGCCGGTTTACAAATGCATGCAAGTAATGGTTGTACTTGTTAACTTAAAGTTTATTTTATATTGTTCTCTTCTCTAATAACTTTTTGGCCAAATTAATTGTTTGGCCCAATTTTGTTAGATTACATTTAGTGCTAATACACATACAGAATTCAACTATTAGGGTAACAAATAATTAATTTATTATCCCGTCGCTAGTTGCAGTTTAGAAAACAAATAATTATATATGAACATAGATATACAGGGTGATCCAGAATTACTTTCACACTGAAAAAATTCAGATAGAGGAGGTGATTCTAAGCATAAAGTTCCTTTCTCACTTTTAAAAATTTTTAGTAGTTTTTGAGTTATTCAACATTTTAATTGACCAATTATATGCGAGAACTGGAATTTAAAAAAAAGTAGAATAGAATAAATGTTAAATTGTGCAACGACGCAATTATTAACTTTAAGTCATACATAAATTTGTTATTTCATAAAGTTCGAATTCTGCAAAAGTTCGACTAAGAAAACACGCAATCGCAACCTCAAATATACTCGTATCATACATTTTTCAAATTTACTTACTAAGAATTGTGAATAATAATTATGCTTTTATCATTAGCGTCAAGACCATGGACAATTAAAGCACGATTATGTTTTTAGGGCATTCTACGCTAAGTCGATCAGTTTTGAACCCGACCCCTTTTGATTTCGCGAATAATTTTTTTTTTATTTTTTATCTCGCTAAAGGCTTCACTCATAATTTTTTCAAATTTTCTGACCCAACCAAAACAAAAAGCTACGAATTTTTTAAAAAAATTTTTCTTTGATGTTCAAAATTCCATAACTTTGGCAAACATAGACTTATCGCGACGTTTTTTTTTCAAAATTATTGTGTTTTTCACACCAGTCTAGCCTAGACAAGGTAACGTTCAACTCTTGGCAGAAAATGTAACTTTTTCCTAAAGAATCGGATTTTAATTACTGATTTTTTCATATTCTTTCAAATTTCGTGCTGGCAATCTAGCTCGTGAACTTGCTCATTACTGACAGTCATGCTGGTAATCTTGCTCGAGATCTTGCTGACAGTTGCTGGCAATTTTTCTAGTGATCTTAAATGTGATCTTTCTGACGGTTTTGCTGGCAATCTTGCCTAAAATCGTGCTGGCAATATTCCTGTAGATATTAATGAAAATTTTGCTGGCAATCTTGCTGTCAGCCTCACTTGAGATCTTGCTGACGATCTTGCTTGCAATCCTGCAAGATCGCGAGCAAGACTACCAGCATGACCATCAGTAATATCGCGGAATTTGCGTTCTTCCCAACTTTTTTCTTGAATCAAGCTCACATTTTGTTTTTGATTTAGAAGCAAATTTCTTTACTAAATGTCTCTATTCGAGAATAAAATTATTCAGCTTGAGAAACTTTAGTATTCGTTCATAAACATTTCAGACTTATTTCAACTATTTTTTGCCTTGGTTTAAAGTATTTAGATTTTTGATTCCAGTATTTTTTTCTCGGCTTAAAATAATTTAATTTTCGACTCAAGTATTTTTTTTCTTGGCTTAAAATAATTTAGTTTTCGACTCAAGTATTTTTTGTCTTTGCTTAAAACAGTTTAATTTTCGAAAGTATTTTTAATTTCCCGCTAAGAAAATTGTAAATTTTCGAAAATTCGGGAAGTTATTGCTTTCACCCCGATTTTCGAAAATCAAGTTTTCATCAGATGTCGACGTTTTGAGGTCCTAGGAAGCTATTCTGACTATTTTCAGAATCATGTCCGAGTGTGTGTATGTATGTGTATATGAGTGTGTATGTATGTAAACTCTTTGTAACTTTTTAACTAATGAATCGATTTGGGTGGTTAAGGTAGCAATCGAAAGGACTTGTTGACCATCAATTTTTCAGGAAATTTCAGATCATTTGAGGAATTTAGACGACAGTGGGGTAGTTCCTACCCTCTAAAATTAACATATAAAACGGCAAGAAAACACTTACTCGAGGACTTAGGCCCTGGCCATCGCCTAGAGTGGACTGAGGACGCTTAGCGAGGTCTTTACTCTAGCACCAGGGCTCATTGCAATTCATTTGAGTCGGCCTAACGATAAGTTCGTTATATCTAGTCATTTAGTCCAACACTCAGTTCCATTTCGGTCAGCCTGTTACCTGAATAATTTTATTTATCGAGAATTTTCTTTTTATATTAAACTAAATTATTAATTTTATTATAAGTGATATTTGTTTTAATCGAATTTATTAAATAAGGAGATTTTGAAACCCCTTTGTTTGGTTAAGGAAAAACCAAATTTTTTTATTAAATGAGTGTGGTGGTTTGGTGTACAACGTCTGCCCGTGAGGATTTCACGAAGAGGATCGACATCGAATCCAAGGAACCCGCGAGGATTCACTGAAGAGGATCGATATTGAGTCTAAGGAACCTGTGATGAACCGGAGACCGATATCATCAGTAAGCCCACGTACAATCAAATAAGTCAACACAAAATTGTAACAAATATTTTCTCTCTCTTCAACGTAGTATTTATTTTAATTAATCATAAATCTTATTCCCCACGTCCAATAATTCTTTATGCATTTTAATAATATATTAATTTAATGCTGGACGCTAAATCTCAATTAATAAAGTAATAAATAAAATTAATAAAAATGGGGAAACTATTATGTAAATAATATTTGGGATTTGGTTAAATAAAATTAATTATATATAATTGAGTCTCTTTGAACAAATTTTCTTATCACCAGCGTCATTTAGAATAAGTTATTTTTCAGCCGCGTGTCCGGTCAGAACGAGTCTACCTACATCCTGAGATCTATTTTCCCGTTTTCAGAACTCAGAATAAAATAATCTTTAATTTATAATTATATTTAATAATTTATTATTAATTAAATTAATTTATTTGGGAAAATTCTTTAACTGTAGTTCGTGGTTATTGGATACGCAATAGCCAGGGCCCACCATTATAAGCTCTTGAATTTGATAAAACGCGTAGATTGCCGTCTTAGCCATCTCAATCGGTTAATTTGTTCGAGAGAAATCGTTGGAGAAAGAAATAGTAAAAAATGGTTTTTTTCGAATATTTTCAAGACGGCTAATTCGATCGCTTTCAAATTCTAGTCAGCTCTAGAATTCAATAAAACGCGCCTATTGCCAGCTCAAACGTCAAAATCGGTTTATTAATTCAAAAGATATCAGCGTTGAAAAGTTAAAAAAATAACATTCTGTTATTTTTTCCAGATAAATTAAAATGTACTGTACTAAAATGTGTCTATAATCTTACAAACTTGACCTTTCTATGCTCTCTTTTGATCATCATATAATGCCATCAAACTTATTCTTTAGTTAAAACCATATTATCAACTAAAAAATCGAAAAAACACAGTTTTTAATCATTTTCTCGGATATTTTATATTGCACACCTCAAGCGCGAAAGCGCTGAGGGTGCTTTATGATCGCTCTAAATTTTTTGACTCATTTACTCACATTAAGTTATCTCTAGAGTTTTTTATTCCTCTGACCTAAGCCAAAACTCATTTAAATCTTGATTTCGATCACTGACATTGATTTCTGCCTTAATACATATAGTTTATTGAACATAATCGGAAATTAAAATTTAAAAACCGCTTGTTCATTAATGATTTTCGATTCTTAAACTTTTGAACTTAAGCATAGAGTGTAACTTGATAGAGTTTGAAAACCTCATAAAAAAACAATCGCATGCAATAAGATTTTCGAGCTCGAAGAGCTCGAAAATATAGTCACATTAATATAAAACAGCGGGAAGTTTTGGGGCTGACCCGCAGAGCCAACCAACGCCCGGATTTTTTAAATAGTTTTCAAACAGCAATATCGTAATAGATCGTAATAGAAAGAAGTCATGAAGGAATAGAAATATCAGTTTTTATATTTTACATCTTTCAGCTAAATATTTTTCCAGTCCATGGATCTTATAGTATATTTTTACATTTGATATCACAAAAAATAGATTATTTTCGATTCCTCGTCAATTTTTTCGTTCAGATATTTGGCTTTGAAAAAAAGTTAATACTTTTTATTACTAAAAATTAAATAATTTGAAATAAACTACAAATAATCTTTGGTATTTGTTCATTAGTAAGTAGGGGAGTTAATTTTTCAAAATTAAGTTATTCAATCAAACATTTCAGTAATTCTCAATATTAACAAGATCAAATCGTTTGCTTTTCTATTTAAGTATAGCTATATTTTATTAACTCGTTAATTGTAACAAAATATTAGTTTGAATAATCACCAACATTCATTTTATGATTTAATTGTTTGTTTTTAATTTAAGTTGAGCATAAATAGCTGGAGTGAATTCTTGAATTTACTTCAAGATTAAAAAAAGTTTAATAACTCAGAAATTTATTTTTGCTTATCATTAATTTTTAGCAATTCTTGAAAAACTACAACGCCACAAAAGACTACGCTTGGATGGAGAGAATAACCCCATTGCTAATATCCGTCGATGGGCAGGAGACAGACTCAAAACAACTAAAAGCGCCAATCCAGATGTGATGAATCGATTTTTAGTCTCTCAAGAAATCGAAGAAGCGGAAATTATCGATAGCGACCTAAAAGACGGAGAAGAGAATGAGAAAGATGACTTAATAGAGTTGTTGAACGATTCTGTCGCCGAGTTTGTTGAATCATACCGCAGTGATCAGGAGTAAACTTTGCAATAATGCCTCACTCAATTATTATTTATTAGTTAAATTAAAACATGTTCTAATTTTTCAATTGTTACAAATTATTGACTAAATCAAATTAAAACATGTTTTCGTTTTTTGACTTTAATTAAATTGTTGAAAATGATCTATTTAATTTAATAACTTATTTAATTTGACTTGATTTGTTCAAAATGATCTTCTGTATAGAACAGTAATTAGAAAATTAATCATTAGTTTTTTCAATAAAATATGGTTTTTGAATAAAAAAAATTGTTACGTCTAGCTAAATGCTGAACTTAATATTTTATTGCTACATTTTATTTAACGTTTATTTCCTAAATTAAAATTTAGCCGACGACCAGATTTTATTTTTATTATTTCTATTTATAAAATTCTGAGCGATAAGACATAAAATGCTTTTAAAAGATTTAGACTTGTTTGCTTAGACATTTGTTGAAATGCTAGAGCAAACAAATGAATGTAATTTTAACGATCCTTTAGGTAATTGTAAAGGCCCAGAGGCCATCTGGAAACACTTTCCATAGAAAAACCAAAATAATTATCAACAAAAGTGTAAGTGGAATAAGTAAGCCGTAAATAAATCTTAGTTATAAGTAAATAAATAATCTATACACAATCTTAATCCCTTACTTTCACTTGGAGTGCACTTTTGTCGAGACATCTCGGTATCAATAAGCAAATAGACAAAAATAGATTTTTATGACGAAAGAGTCATTAAGGAAATAAAATTCCATAAGCAATTTCTAAAAGCAATAATTTTTTTAAATAGACAAAGAAGCATTCAAATAAAAGAATAACTAAAAATTCAATAAATAATCTCGAATAAGTAAAGAAATATTAAAAATCTAAATAAATAAAACGTATAATAATAAATAAATTTGAACTAAATAAATTCAAATTATTATTAACTATAAATAAATAAAATAGGATCAGCGCCAATCGATAAAATTTATTACCAAGTATAATAAATAAATTCAAATTATTATAACAATTATAATAAGTAAAATTTAAATTATTGTAACAATTAAATTTAAACTATAACAATAAGTAAAATTTAAATTATAAATAAATGTAAACTATCACAATAAATAAATTTTGATTATTATAAATAAATTTAAAATATTGTATTGTACATGTGGGTGTATGTGTGGGTGCGTACGCACATAGGCCCACATCGGGGTGTGCCTTTACTACTTTCCTAAGGTGAAAATCATAGAGAAAGGGAAAGGACCCATAAGAACTGTGCTCCGATTGGACACAGTCTTCCCCCAAAACAATACATCGAATAGACCAAATGAGAAATTATAAAAAGTGTCGTTGAACTGAAAATCAACGCTGTTCGGCTCAGTCCAGTTTAGTTCCGGTTCAGTAGAACAGGAAAACTTAAGTGTCCACACACTTAACTTACACACTAGCTCAGCACTAGTCCTTTTTGTGTTATACACGTGTCCTCACACGTTAGTTCATCCAATCAATTTTACAAGTGTCTTCACACCTACGTTTATCGAGTTATTTTACAAGTGTCTTCACATTTAAATTTATTCAATATTTCACGAGTAATTTTTATTAATATCAATTCAATTAGTAATTGTCTAAGGAAGTAAATTCAACAATAAAATAAAATTATATAACACAAATAGCAAATTTGTTCAGTCACGAGCTTGACTAATTTGAATCAAGCTTCGTGCATTTCCGCTAAGTCCGGGAGTTAACGAACTCGCTACTGACTAAAGGTCAGAATAGTTCCGGGTCACTCGCTATTTGGGCCCGGTACATACAATTTCTAATTCAGGACCGTGTCAAGACGCCTTGAGAACCCGCTACAAACTGGCCAATTACATAATTCGTTTTATATTGGTCAGCTAATAAGAGAGTTCGCTATCAACTGCTACCTGTTGGCGCGCTTTTAAGCCAAGGGGAAAATTCGTTATATGCAGCAAGGCTGCCAGGTCGACACCAAGCTTCTCGACGACTCAACGCCGCTACCATAATGATTCTCCAACGTGCTTTGCTACTTGTTACATCGTGCTCTTGAAACCGGTTCGATTATTAATTCTTGTGTGATATTATATCAACCCGCTACGCTAATTTCTCTCTTTATTTAGTCAGTATACTAAGGCTGCTATTTACTGAGAGTAAATTAATTAATTGTGATTTATAATTATATTATAAATAATTGCCGCTTAGGTAATCGCTCTGACCACGTGTCAATTCTATACGTGAATCTTATCAGTAAAGTTGCATTCGCTATCGCGTGTCTGTTTTGTCGCATTCGCTATTAAACATAATTTCTTGCAATTTTTCAGTGTACATAGTGTAAATAAATCTCTCATTTATTTATTAATTGATAACTGTGTAATTTTTGATTGTTTAATTCCTCACGCCTAAACCAGATCCACTCAGTTTATTCGCTCATTTAACAAAATTAGAATCAGTGTAATCAACAAGAAATCTATTCAGTTGCTGCGACTCCAGGTAATTTTTTTTATTCTTAAGTAATTTACTTTTTATACGAAACAAATTATTTTATATTCAAATTAATGAGTCTTTGAGTTATTGAAATCAATCGTATGATTTTTATAATAAAATTCGAACTATACGAACTAGTGTCGGCTGGTAGCCACTTAACCTCTCAGTATAAATTTAAATTCGTGGTAACTAGTGTCGGCTGGTAGCCACATAATAATAATTTCGAACGCGTAGTAATTAGCATCGGCAGGTAGCCACCTAATACTTTTATAGAATAATCTCAAGTTATCGTATTCATAGTATTAAAATTTTAATTTGTAAAACTTTTAAATTGTAAAACTATTTTTTGGTCTCAATATATAAATATTTAATTGTAACTCAAGTTTTGATGAATGATTAACCCAGACAAATATTTTCACAGATTCCCAGTCAATAAACCATTGGCTTCGACTAAAATAAATATTAAATTAAGTCCAATAATCTGGACGTAACAGAATTAAAAAAAGGAAATTGAAATTTTTGACTTACTGTTTAATAATTTAAGGTGAAATTTTTTTTATTCAATGGACTTCAATGATAATGAAATCAAAAAAATTATCCTGAAGTTCTGCTTATCATCGAAAAAGTTTGAGAGCTTTTTTTATAATGCGACCATTATAAGTTTTCAAACACTTTGATAGCTATCAATTTGAATATTTGTAATACTCTCAAAATATTTGTTTTTTTGATTTGTCATCGATGAAAGCCATTAACTAATCAATTATTTTGGTAATTATTAATTATTATTTTCCAAATGATTTAAAAAATATAATTACTTAATTATCGGTATTTTTAGCCAATGGTTAGTAAAAAATTTTCATAGAGAAGCAAATTCAATTTTTTCACTATACGTAAGTATTGATAACATTAGATAAAAAAAATAAATATTATTTTCTTGCAACAAATGCTTTTATCATATTTTTTTTTCTTAGCGAATTCAGCAAGTAAAAACTACATAAAGATATCGTAGTTCTGTCTTATTTTTCTCATAAACCGCTAATAATAGTAAGAATGAAAACCTGCCTAACTTTATACAGCTTTCATTGTAGTTTAAACTGAGTCTTAAAAAAGTAAATAGATAACAGATCAACATCTTTTTCTATCGATTAAAGTGATGGTGTTCTTATAACATAATGACAATTTTTTACAGTTTATTTAAAGTTTACTTGATATAAGTTGGAAAACCATTATAAAATCATTTAGTAAGCGTCCATTGTAACTACTAAACAACTATCAATTTATAGTTATTAAACAAGTTTTTATTTTTGATAGGGTAGAAACTAAATTTTTATGAGTCGGACGCCTTTGACAAAAATGATGACATTAAAATATTATGGTAAGCTCATCGGGTTAACTGCGGTCATAAACAGCTGTATGAAAATTTAAAAATTTTAATTCAGAAAAATCGCCATCAGTATCAGTTATTGCTCACGTAAAATATTCAATATCACTCTCTGTATACACTTTCTAAATAACATAGAAACGCTATAAGCAATCAATAGATGTTTAATACTCCGTGGAACGTGTTTTAAATGATTACAAAAAATTACAGTTTTGCTTATGGCCTTAAACATAGAGCACATTAAATATGTGTCAAAATAATAGACTTGTAACACACTTGGTTTTAGAGTGTGTTAGGCTCTGGATTAAATTATATTTACATGAAATTTTTAGAAACTTTTTAAATTTTCCGCTAAGAAAATCGACGATTTTAAAAAATTTCGGGAAGTTATTGTTTTCACCCCGATTTTCGAAAATCGAGTTTTCATAAGATGTCGACGTTTTGAGATCCTAGGAAGCTATTCTGACTATTTTCAGAATGATATCCGAGTGTATGTATGTATGTGTGTGTGTATATATGTAAACCCGTTGTAACATTTTAACTAATGAATCGATTTGGATAGTTGAGGTGGCAATCGAAAGAACTTATTGGCTACCAACTTTTCTAAGACTTTCAGATCATTTGATCAAGTAGACTCGAAAATATTTGCGAATTACGCAAAAAAAAAAAAATTTTTTTTAGGTTTTTAATAATTTCTCAGAAACAAATTGAACAATCGACTTCAAAATCTAATCAGCTCTAGAATTTGATGAAACGCGTCGATTGCCGCCTTAGTCATCTCAATCGGTTGATTTGTTCGAGAGATATCGCGGGAGAAACAAATAATCAAAAACAGTTATTTGCGAATATCTTTGAAATTACTTAACCAAACAATTCCAAAACCTGATCAGCTCTAGAACTCAATGAAATATGACAATTGCCGCCTTAATCATCTGAATCGGTTCATTCGTTCACGAGATATTGTTGGAGAAAGAAATGGTAAAAAACGGGGTTTTCCCAATATCTTCGAAACAGCTATACCGGTCGATTTCAAATTTTAATCAGCTCTAGAATTCAATGAAACGCGACGATTACTAGCTCAAGCGTTAAAATCGGTGGATTAGTTCAAAAGATATCGGCGTTGAAAAATTAAAAAAAAAACATTTTATGTTATTTTTTTCAGATAAATCATAATATAATGTACTAAAATATGCTTATGTGTAAAATAACACCAACTTTTCCTCTTTATGGGTTTTTTTCGATCGTCATATAATATAATGTTATCTAACTTGTTTTTTAGTTTAAATCATATTGTCAAGAAAAAAATTGAAAAAACGCAATTTTTATTATTTTTCTCGGATATTTCATATTTTATTGTGTCTGACAAGTCAAAACTTATTCAAATCTTGATTTAGATCCCTGACATTGATTTTTGCCTCAATACACTGATTTTATTAAACATAATCGGAAATTAAATGTTAAAAACTGCTTCTTTATTAATGATTCTATATTCTTAAATTTTCAAACTTCAGTATAAAACGTAACTTGCTAGAGCTTGAAAAGATCGTAAAAAAACAACCGCACGCAATAGCATTTTCGAGCTCGAAGAGCTCGAAAATACATCCGAACTAATGTTTTCGAGCTCCTTGAGCGGGAAGTTGTGGGGCTGGCCCGCAGGGCCAACCGACGCCCAGATTTTTTTTCTTAGTTTGAAGTGATTTGATTCTCAGCCCAAGTATTTTCTTTCTTGGGTTTTCAAGAAATAATTTTCCTTGGTAAAAAATATTATTCAACTCTTTTGTACGACTTACTTAACCCTCTGGAGGGTTGAATTTCACTTATTTAAACTTTGGTAAAGAAGGAATTTTAATTTTTTTTGACGTATGATGGGACTCGAACTGCCGACCCTTCAGTTGAGAGCAGTTCGAGTCATGTGCTTTAGCCCACTCGGCCACCATACGCATTTGGAAGTAGAAATTTATTCTTTTACTTAAAGCTATTCAGTGCTATACATACTCAAGACTAAGCTTAAAAAAATTTTTTTATTGAATACTAAAAGTTTAGAAGAGCTCGATATTTATAATAAAAAAAATTTTGTCTTTATTTGTAAACCATCATGTTTTCTTAATTTAAAAATATTTTATTTTAAATTGTAATAACTATCAAATATTTATTATTGGAATTGTAATTCAGATGATGTTTTCTTTAATTTTTGCAATAGTTTTAAATTCAAGTAATGCAGTTTTTAAATTGAACGTTATTTAATTCTTACATCTATTGATTTAATTATTTTTTCTGTTTTTCATGATTCTAAAAAATTTTACAGTTTTAAGCTTTTATAAAATTAATTAAATCAGAAAAAAACAGACAAAGTTTCCCTCGGGAATTCCTAAAATAGCTGGATTTATAATAAATAAAATACACATGTATCCGAATATTTACTAAACTTACAAATAACTATAACAAAATTGGTAAAATTGAGCGAATGCGCAAAAGGATTCTGTCGAAGGTGTGGATAATTCAATAATTAAAATTCACACAATAATTAACGATAATAAATTAGCTGATTTATTTACAATATTTACACTAAAAAATTTGTGAGAAAAATACTGAATAGTGAATGCAACTAGATATATACGCGATAGCGAACGTATACGGGCTCTCCTTTTCAGCCGAAGGACTAAATAGACTTGTTGAAAAAGAACAGAAATCATTCTATCAGTTGACTCTGCAGGCCAGCCCTAAAACTTTCCGCTGTTTTCGAGCTCTTTGAGCTCAAAAACATTGGTGAGAATACATTTTCGAGCTCGAAAATACTGTTGTATGCCTTTGTTTCCAAAAAATAACGTTTTTTACCATTTTTCTCCAACGATATCTCTTGAACTAATGAACCGATTTTGATGGTTGAGGTAGCACTCGACGTGGCATAAAGTTTTAGAGCTGATTAGATTTTGGAATCGATCCATCGAGCACATTAAAAGTTGTCAAAAAAAAAACATTTTTGAAAAAATTTTATTTTTGGAATATCTTCGAACGCACTTGATCGATCAAGCTCAATTTTCCACGGCTTTTAGATATTAACAAGCCACGTCAATTGTGTAACAGTGCGTTTCGACTTGAAAATCAAGCGCCGAAGTCTAGTTGACCCTATGGCCATCTATTTGAATAATTGTATGTTAACCCTCAACAGCCACATGGGGTGACTAGTCACCCCAGGCTCAAAAAAAGTGGAATTAGAGGTCTTATACCTTCCAAATAAATAGGTCAAAAAACTTTAAAAAAAAGGAAGTTACCCCGTGTGGCCGTTATGTGGCCTGGGTGAGGTGTGGCCGTTAAGGGTTAATTGTCACTCTTTAGTCACCCGGGGCCAGGTCAGAGGCTCCGTAGATCGAATTCTTTTGAGACAATAGTGGGGTAGTTTCACGCCCTCAGAACTTTCCTTTAAAAGGGTCAGCAAACAGTTACTCGAGGACTTAGGCCCTGGCTACCACCCAGAGTGGACCGGTAGGGTAGTGGACTGATAACGCCTAGTGAGGTTCCTACTCTACAATCAGAGCTCATTGTAATTTACTTGAGTCGGCCTAACGATAAGTCTAGTCATATCTAGTCTTTTAGTCCAGTGATCATTTTATTTAATTCTATATACTTGAGTTTGTTTGTCCAATATTAATAGCCGCAGTGATTACTTTAAAACATTTATTTAAAGAACGTTCTAATTGACCACATTTCGAGTCAATTTTTACACGCAGTCATTTAGTAAAGTTAAAGTTAAAATTGAATTGTGCCGATAAAATTTGTGAGTGTTGCTACATCGTTGCTGTTCGTTTCCTACAATTTTCTACCACCGAAGATTGGGCCTACACCGTTGCTACCACGTTTGCTGCCTAGGCTTATTGAGGATCATCTTCCATCTACAACTACGGGAATAGAGCATGCAGTAAGATATAACGTAAGTGAGATTCAGTCTTCCCCAAATCAAAATCATACTTGGCCTCCTCTCACGTAAAATTTATTTAATACTTAATTGCTATAAATCTTATTCGAATTAATTCTATTGGGGAAACTTTCATATTGTAAATGGGTATTTGGGTAAATAAATGTAATATTTTCTCTTCGATAATGCAAAACAAAATCTTTCACTGAACAAACCACCAGGCATTCTTTTCCTTTTATAATTTATAAGCGCCAATTTCAAGGGAAACGAGGCAAGCCCCCTCCCCCTCAGCTCACAAAATAAATAAATTAAGTTAATTATAAGTAACCGTGACCAGGACAAGAGCTAGCCAGCCAGGCCTTCTAGTTATAAATAACACCTTAACAATCAGAATCGGTTCATCTGTTCAAGAGTTATAGATATTTACATACATATATACGTACGTACATACACACATAGAACCTCGAAACGTCAAAATCTGATGGAAATTCGGTGTTCGAAAATCAGACCGGAACCAATAACTTCCCGAACTTTTGAAAATTTTCAATTTTCTTAGCGGGAAGTTAAAAAATTCGAATATTTCCAAGTCTCCGTTAACTTCTGGATCATAATAAATTTATAACTAAATGCGGCTATTTTTTTCTCTATTATTTTCTTCTTTTATTCGATTTGTCTATCTATAGGGGAAAGGGGGATAGCTTTGAACATCGTTAATTAAAAATAAAAAAAAAAATTTCCAACCGCGAATTTTAATAATTAGCTTAAATAAATTATTTATGTTAAGTAAACTATTGGGGAAGCTTTGAACAAGAAACGGCCCGATAAAAAACGTTTGGATCCAACCAGATATGTCTGAATCTGTTTATATCCAAATACATCCAAACATTTGATCTTGCTAAATATAAGCATATATAATTATATCTGCTCAGATCTAATCATGTATAAGCAGATATAGAGATGTATTAAGATTGATATTTAAGTAAATATATGCATATCTAAGCATATATAAGTATATCTGCTGAGATCCAACTACATATAAGCAGATATAAAAATTGATATCCACGCAGATATGCTTATATCAAAGCATATGCAAGTATATATAGTTTGTAACGGGGTGGAATGTTGCCGCATTTTAATTTAAATTTAATTTCGACTCACGCCAAAAGATCCGCCCTCCTTCTTCAATAACTGTCAATATTGCAGAAAATACAGACACTGATGCGCCGGGGTCGCTACAGTCGAGTTTTCGACTTTTGGTTTTAGGGGTTGACTAACCCTCCTCCTGAGTGGAGAGGTACGAGGCTTAGAGACGACGAGCTTTCGGTCTCTTGGCTCGCAGCAACCGCCGTGGACGGACGTGCTCAATCACTAACACCTTGGTTTCCACTACTACTACTATCTACTTTTACTACGACACGTACTGATATCCATATTCGTAAATGGGCCGAGAGCATATAAGCCCACCTCATGTGGAAGCTTATTTTACTTAAGTTTAATTAAATTAATTTATTATATTAGTGATTGTTGTGGATTGGACCTGGTTTATTTGGAAGGCTTGGAATGGATTGGCGAACTTGGAAGGAACTGGTTGGAGATTTTAATCATGGAGATAAAAGATCGGTGGAAGGAAGGACTGGTTTGAATTGGACATTGTTGGAGTAAGTCGAGTCGTTTTATTAATTGTCGGGTTAACTATTTTGTTTGTAAAATAATATTTGTTTTGTTGAGAAGTCGTGAATTAATAATTTAGTCAGTCGAGTCAGTAATAATTTAATAAATTCAGTCATATCCAAGTAGATATACTTATATCCAAGCATATATAAATACATAGAGTTATATCTGCTCAGACCCAACTGTATGTATGTAGGTATATAGATGCAAAAATAATTTATATTCATGCCCAATAAAAAATGTTTAGATCCAAGCGTACCCGGGTCGAAATATTTGGTCTTATTTTAGTCTAACTGCACTGCATTTGGACTAATTGGTCTGTATTTGAACTAGTTGATCTGTTTTTGATCTTTTATAAAAATTTTAAGCTGTTTTTGATCTGCTGTTTTAAAAAACAACTGCGATACAGAAGGACAAAATTAGACTAATTCTGGAACTTAGAAAAATTTTGGTTTTGAAATTGTGCAAGGACAAAACTAAATTAAATCGTGGACTTATAATAATTTCATTTATGCCTAGAAAAAATTTATAAAAAGTATTCTAAGATCTAGAATGGATTTTTTTTTGTTTACTATTTACTTAGTGTCTTTTGTTTAAAAATGTCGGCGGTTAATGATTATCTGACAGCTATATTTTTTAGTTGTCGATAAAATATTAATAATATTTAACGAAAGTAGTTAAATTGGAGTTAAAATCTCAACAAAAATTTCTTCAATTCACTAAATAAAGTCGAAAAATATTCTGACATTAAAAACCGTATCAAAATATTCCTCTGTGACATTGTAATACGAAATAGCAACAGCACGTTTTAAATTTCAAGAAAATTTAAATAATCCACTATGTCTAGATGTTCCCGAATAAATTTCCATGAGCAGTACGTTTAATTGAACTTTATTCATTCTTGTTATTTTTAATAAATCATGTAGTAATTAATTTTGTCCATAAATGGTAATATTAATTTTTTTTTTAATTATTTTTTGAATTCAAATTTATTGCTTTTATATAACGCTTTTAATGAAGCAAAGAATTGAAAAAAAAATTAGTCACGTAATTTTTTTTTTAAATTAAAATTCTCTTCCATTTTGAATATAAACTTATAATAATAAATTTCTGTATTTATAAAAATATTTAACAGATGATGATAAGGAACTGAATGAGTTGGAGGTAGAAGAAGCCAGAGGAAAATAGTTGATTTTTCTCAGAGTGTATGTTCAAAGAAAGTCTCAGTTACTAGGATGCACTATCAGAAGAAAAGAAAAAGAATAAAGTTAAATTTTTTTTAGGTAATATCTATATGTTAATTGAAGCTGATTTATTTATTAAATAAATATTATTTTCTATCAATGTGTAAAAAAATATCAAACTTTCATTAATTTTTTTGTTTATATTACTTATCATTATATTTATATAAAAAAATTTTAATCTGTTTTTGATCAAATATAGATCAAAATCAGACTAAAAATAATAAACAGAAAAAGTCGGATTTTGATCTAGATTAGAATAAAAACAGACTAAAAATAATTGACAGAAAAAGTCTGATTTTGATCTAGATTAGAATAAAAACAGACTAAAAATAATTGACAGAAAAAGTCTGATTTTGATCTAGATTAAAACAAAAACGTACTAAAAATAATTGACAGAAAAAGTCTGATTTTGATCTAGATAAGAATAAAAACAGACCGAAAATTATTGAAAATAAGTCTGAAAATAGTCTAAATACGGAATAGTAAGGGCAAAACTAGATTAAAATTCACATATTAATTAAATATAAATAAAAAATAAAATTGAATAAAAATAACTTAAAATTTCTAGTTGATTAAAAACAGATCAAATTTTTCGACCCGGGTATATGATTGGATCCAAACAGCCAGATATGCTTGGATCCAAATTTTGGCGCGATCCAAGCGGATCCAAGCAGATCTGACAATATCCAAAGAGATCTCACTATATCCAAGTATATCCTAACAGATCTAGCTATATCCACGAATATATAAGTGTATCCAAGCAGATCTGCGTAAATGTCAATCTTTAAAGAAATCTACATAGATTTAAGTACATATATATAAAGAAGTTTCACTGCATTCTAATGAATGTATGTATAAATATATTATACCTTAGACCATTCTCAAAACAATACCTACTCACATCTTGAATCTTATTGCTATTACCTCTTAATGCTTTTGATGAACCTATGTATAACATATATCAAAAGTCAATTGGTAATTAAGTCAAAAAAAATAGTTGAATACTTCAGAAACATTGATCAAACTGATTTACAGTCGAGTCTCGTTATGAACCCGCATAAAGTGGTGTAGGGGAATATAATTCTAAGAATTTGTGTACCCCCACTCTGTCAGCGCAGGCGACAGTCGTGAGTTGAACTTCCCCTACTTTTTAAGCGTGTGAGTGTGTACGTGATTGTTTCCAGTATCTCGTTATGAGTCCGTTTGGCTTGAGTGTTATGTTTCTTATATGTAAATAGGACTAATATGATAAATAAACACTTAATTTCTTTTCATGAATATACGGTCTCATATCGAGACTCTGAAATTAATTTTTTTTTCACGTTGTGGAGGGGGAAGGTCTTCCGTGGAAATCCTGGTTCACGGACTCATAACGAGCGGACTCATAACGAGACTCGACTGTAGTTTATTTATTCATTACAATATCAAGTATATGATTTGAAAATAACGTATATATCAAAACCAGTAAGAAAAATACAAATTTTTAATTTTCATATATAACTCAGATATTTGTTTATAATTAATAAAAAAAAACTCTATATTTAATGTCTCATTCGTAGTAGAACCCCGACAGTTTAACGATTCAGGAGCCTTACCTGTATTTAAATATTATTGGATCTAACCAAATATGACTACATATAGACACACATTTCTGGATATAGTCATAAATTCTTGGATATACGTATATCTGTTTGGATATGAATTATTTTTGCATCTATATATCCACGTACATACAGTTGGGTCTGAACAGATATAACTCCATGTACTTATATATGCTTGGATATAAGTATATCTGCTTGGATATAAATCTTTATATCTACTTATATATAGTTGCATCTGAGCAGATATAACTATATATACTTGTATGTGCTTTGCTATAAGCATATCTGCATGGATATCAATTCTTATATCTGCTTATATGTAGTTGGATCTCAGCAGATATACTTATATATGCTTAGATATGCATATATTTACTTAGATATCAATCTTAATACATCTCTATATTTGCTTATATATGATTAGATCTAAGCAGATATAATTATATATGCGTAGATATGCGTATATTTACTTAGATATCAATCTCAATACATCTCTATATCTGCTTATATATGATTATATCTGAGCAGATATAATTATATATGCTTATATCCAGCAAGATCAGGTATTCGGATGTATTTGGATATAAACAGATATTGCTAGATCCAGACATATCTTGTTGGATGCAAACATTTTTTATCGGGCAAGTAGATATACGTATATCCAAGAATTTATGACTATATCCAAAAATGTGTGTCTATATGTAGTCATATTTAGTGAGATCCAATAATATTTAAACACAGGTAAGGCTCCTGGATCGTCGAACTGTCGGGGTTCTACTGCAAATAAGACATTAAATACAGAGTTTTTTTGTCTAATTATACACGAATATCTGAGTTTTATACGAAAATTAAACATTTTTATTTTTCTTACTGATTTAGATATATATGTTATTTAAATCATATACTTGATACTGTAATGAATAAATAAAATGAATCAGTTTGATCAATGTTTTTGAAGTATTCATCTATTTTTTTAACTTAAGTATCAATTGACTTTTGATGTATGTTATACATAGGTTCATCGAAAGCATTAAGAGGTAATATCAATAAGATCCAAGATGTAAGTAGGTATTATTTTTAGAATTGTCTAAAGTATAATAAGGTACCCGCGGGTAATAAGGCCTAAGTGACAGAAATGATATTTAAAATAACCGCTTCCGCTAAAGGCTACTTTTGTAGAAGGGTCTTGCATAGAGATGTTACGACAAGTTTATTGAGTCCTGATACAACGTTCCCTGTCTTCTATATTTCATTATCCGTTATATGATGTCGTAGTGCAGAAGAAATCTTAAAAAACAATCTGATCTTCTAACTCTTAAAAAGAATACTGATAGTTTTAAGTGCTGTTGAGCAAAACAATCTAGTCTTCTGTCTATAAAAAAGTATTGCTAAATTTAAGTGATATTTCATTTCTAATACCAATTTTATTAAGTATAATTAAACTATTCCAGTTTGTTTAACCCGTAGGCCTTATTACCCTACCGTAGTAAAATAAGGCCTATTCGTATGATTTTTGTAAAAGGTTAATTTTTTTATTATTTATAGTATAAATTACTATTACATCATTATATTTTATGGCTAATGTATTGAAATAAAGATTAAAGGTACATTTCGATAATTAAATGCAATATTTTCGATTCTATTCAAAATCTCCCTTAGCTAGGCCTTATTACGCACCGGTATAGTTTTAATCGGAATCATTCGGAAGTTTCCGATTGAATCCAATTGAAACTGATTAAAAGTCAATCGGAAATTTCTGATTAACTTTCAATCAGAATCATTCGGAAGTTTTCGATTGAATCCGATTGAAACTGATTAAAAGTCAATCGGAAATTTATGATTGACTTTCAATCAGTTCCAATCGGATTTAATCAGATATTTCCGGAAGGTTTCGATTGTAAATTAATCAAAAATTACCGATTCCCGGGAAAAAATAATTTTATATATTATTAAATGGTAAAAAATTAAAAAATCAAATATATTAAAATCTTCGTTGAATCTATATTAACAATTCGATTTCATGTCATGAAGTAATATAGGATATACTATATTACCACCAAAAATAGCACTTGTCACTCTGTCAAAGAACAGAAGAGTGCTCGTGTCAGAATTGCTTCCAAGTCTGGAATATAATACGTCTGAACTACGTTTCTTACCAGGGACACTTCACAAGTGGTAGGCGCTATCTAATGGCGAGCACCGAACTACTCCCACTGCTATTGCCTAGGACTGGTGAATTTCCTCTCCTCTACATATATCTTTTCTCCTAAGAAATTTTTCTCTTGGTTCAAGCAATTTTTTTTTCTATTAGTTGGAGCATACGAAAATCCTTGCGTTAAACACCCCCATGAAAAAAATTTATTGAAAAAATATAAGTTAAAATACAAAAAATATATATTAGAGTTTATAAAAAATCAATCAGAAAACTATTTTTTTAAGAGCTTGACATTGAAATGAAAATAACTAAAAAAAAAAAAAGCGAAATTTTGAAAAACTTTATTCATAATAAATTTTGAGAAATGAAATTACCTACAAAAATGTTTCTATGAGATTTTCTGATAAAACTGATAGTTTCGTCGGAAAAGTAAGAAGATCTCAAAATTTTCTATAAATTTGACTTTAAGTTCAAATAACTTTTGAACAGTTAGATTTATCTAAAAATGATGAGACTTTTGTTGTAGAGCATTCAATATCCTACAAAAATATCTATGGTGCATAATAATTCGTTGATTCGCTTGTAAGTTAGAAAATTCTAAAAAATAAAAAGTTTTTTTCCCGTGTTATTTAAATAAAAAATAGAAAAATTGATTGACGCGAAACGTAGCATTATTATTAAGAGCTTGGATTGGTACCGAAATTGGTATTTTTAGATAAACTTTCAATTTTTGGATACCAAAAAAAAAAATTTTTTTTTTTTAACCAACTAAATAAATATATATATATATATATATATATATATATATATATATATATTTTTTTTTTTATTGATGTTTCCTTTTATTTTCGTGATAGTTTTAAACTCAATCAATACAGTTTTTTAAAAAAAGTTTTTATATAATCCTGAAAAATGCTTGTTTTAACTTTCTATAAAATTGATTAAATTGGAAAGACAGATAAAATTCTATACTCGGATATTTAAAAAATTGCTGAATTAATGATAAATGAAATTCATATCTGCCCAAATTTTAATAATTATCAATACTATCTGAATTGTTATTTTCCGATTGAATCCGATTGAAACTGATTGAAAATTTCCTGTCGGATTTAATCGGATTCAATCGGAAAATAATCGATGTATGAATTATTATTTTTCAATTGAATCCGCTTCGTTTGAACCGACATTTTTTTTTTCTAGCCGACACAAGAAAATTTTGTTGTTTATATTGAGAAAAAAATTCCCTGATAATTTCAGCTCTTAAATTTAATTTAAAGTACTTTCTCTCGAGTATCAAATTTTTTCACTTAAAAAGTATGTTAATTGAATAACATTTTTTTTTTAAATTGCTATAACTTAGCCAAAGTTTAAGCTATCGTTTTAAAACCAGTTTTAATTTGCAGAGAATTTGTTGGATTTGAAAGTCTATAAAACAAATTGCTCTAACTCGATCTATGTCGATTCTATCTGCTTCGAAAGTCTATTTTTCACTTGTTTCATATAATTTTGTTGATAGTGAAAAAAAAACGGCTCATCGTACGAAAAAGATGCATAGCACCCATCTTTTAGAAAATTTCGTCCTCTACGGAATTGTTTATTATACTCCACTGCTAAAAAAATCCGAGAGATTCTTATAGCTGTATGTATAAGGCCCTATACTTAACCATATATCACTTCTTATAGAACTCATTCATTCTCATAAAATCTCTATGGGAATGTATGAGAATCTATGAGATTTCCTAAACAGGGTGATATTGCTAAAGTGCACTGTTTATAAGATGCAATCAGTAGAACATTCTGCAGTAGAAAGGATTTATACTATATTAAGCTTACAATTTTTATACTGTCTAATGTTAAACTACTCGTATCTCGTAGATAATACGCATACCCCTATTAAAAATAAACGAGGGCCACCTTGTCTGTCATCTACCGTTAGCATTGATTCTAGCGACGCTAGCGAGACGCTAGCCAGTGCCTCGTTTCATTTTTACTAAGGAATTTAGCTATATCTAGCTCATCAGGAAGATAGTTTAAAATCAAGTAGAACATTCTACACGGAGAAATAAAAAATTGATCAATCGAGATAAAATCAAGAAATAAATTATTATTTTCCGATTGAATCTGATTGAATTTTTCTCAATCAGTTTTAATCGGTTTCAATCGGAAAGTAGTTTTTAAAAAATTATTATTTTCCGATTAAATCTGATTGAAACTGATTGAAATATTTCAATCGGATTCAATCAGAAAATAAAAAATATTTTTTTCCGATTGAATCTGATTGAAATTCAATCGGAGGCCTGAAACGCTCCCGAACGTTTCTGATTGAAAATTCGTTTTCGATTGAAACTGATAGAATTCTGATTGAGTTTCAATCAGATTCAATCGAATTCAATCGGAGTTTTTAATCAGGGATATTTGTATGCAACCGAATAATTTTGAGGTTCAATAAAAAAAAAGTTATAATTTCAACCCTGACGTTGACTTTTACTTTTATCTACAAATTAAATACTTACTTTAGAGAAAAAAAAATTATTTTGATGCTTAATATTACATTGAAGCTCGATTTCTCTGTACATTGTCGTTATACGAATTTTTATTACAATAATAATTTTTTAAAAATTATTATTTTCTGATTGAATTTTTCTCAATCAGTTTCTATCAGATTCAATCGGAAAATAACTTTTTGAAAATTATTATTTCCTTATTGAATCTGATTGAACCTGATAGAGAAAAATCCAATCAGTTTCAATCAGATTCAATCAGAAAATAAGTTCTTAAAAATTATTATTTTCTTATTGAAACTGATTGAAACTGATAGAAAAAAATCCAATCAGTTTCGATCAGATTCAATCAGAAAATTATTTCTTAAAAATTATTATTTCCTTATTGAATCTGATTGAAACTGATTGGATTTTTCTCTATCAGTTTCAATCAGATTCAATCGGAAAATAATCGAAAATTAAAATTATTTTTTTCTGATTGAAACTGATAGAAAAAAATCCAATCAGTTTCAATCAGAAAATACTAAATATTTTTTTCTGATAGAATCTGATAGAAAGTCAATCAGGACGCTCGAACGCTCCCGAACATTTCTGATTGAAAATTCGTTTCTGATTGAAACTGATAGAATTCTGATTGAGTTTCAATCAGTTTCAATCAGAGTTTTTAATCAGGGATAGCACACATCAGAGAAATTTAAAATTATTAATAAATCGAGTAAATAATAAATAATATAAAATTTTAAAAAATGTGTAAAATGAGCGAATAAACTAATGGATCTGGTTTAGGCGAGGTTACTTAAACAATTAAAAATTACACAGATTTTATTACCAAATAAATTATAGATTTATTTACACTGATTTACACCTTAAAATTATGAGAATTATATACAAGAGCGAATGCGACTAGATAATTTATACGCGATAGCGAATGCAACTCAATGATTTTAGTCACGTATAAAATTGACACGCGGTCAGTAGCGGTTAATTCAATGATAATTAATTAAGAATTAATTATTGTCACAAGAACAATTTATTTATTCTCAATAAATAGCAGCCTTGATGTACTGTCTAAATATTGAGGATAATTTAGCGTAGCGATTTGATTTAATATTACACAAGAATAATAAGCGAAGCGGTTCAAGCACGAGGTTGCACTTAGCAAAGACACGTTGTAGCAACTCTGAGCGAAGCGGTTAGACAGATAGTTGTAGAATGAATATTGGTAGCGTCGTTGAGTCGTCGAGGAGCTTGGTGTCGACGTGGCAGCTTTGCTGCATATAACGAATTTTCCTATTGGCTTAAAAGCGCGCCAACAGGTATCAGTTGATAGCGAGCTCTCTGATAGGCTGACCAATATAAAACGAATTTTGTGATTGGTCAGCTTGTAGCGGGTTCTCAGGACGTCTTGACACGATCCTGAGTTAGAAATTGTATGTGCCGGGCCCAAATAGCGAGTGACCCGGCACTATTCTGACCTTCAGTCAGTAGCGAGCTCGGCTTCTTCCGAACCGAGCGGAAATGCACGAAGCTTGATTTAAATTAATCAAGCTCGTGACTGAACATTCTCCCCAGCGCTGGCGACTGTGTCGACTGGATTGTCTTCTGGAGAGTGCACTGGTACTACACACAGCTTAGCGATTGGTCGTACAAGTTCCGTGGTAGCGGTCTTCAGCGTGACTACTCGAGTCAGGCCATCTCTGCCTGGATGTAATGCGAGTACTCGAGCAAGCGGCCATTTCGATGGTGGGAATCTTTCATCAGTCAACAAGACTAATGAACCCACTTTGATGTTGTTTTGCGGATTATGCCATTTCGAAATAGATTGATGACGTTGCAGGTACTCTGATGACCATCTACTCCAAAATCTCTGGAACATTTGTTGTAATTGTTGCCAGCGTGACAACGTAGCTGAATTATTTTCCAGTAACGAGGGCCCAGGTACAGCGATTAGCGGTTCACCGATGAGAAAATGTCCAGGAGTTAACGCGGTTAAATCTACAGGATCTTCAGATAGCGGAGCGATCGGTCTTGAATTTAACACAGCCTTAATCTGTGTTAAAACTGTAGCGAGTTGGTCGTAAGTCAATAGCGATTCACCAATAGTTCGTATGAGATGGAACTTGATTGACTTTACGGCTGCTTCCCACTTGCCACCAAAGTGAGGAGCGCTTGGTGGGTTGAACTTCCAGTCTGTGCCATCTGTAGCGAGTAAATACTGAAGTTCCTTTAGTTGTCTCGATCCTGCTGCGAATTCTTTCTTTAGCGTGGCGTCTGCTCCTACAAAATTTGTACCACAGTCCGAGTATAGGATACTGCAGGCGCCTCTTCAACTAGTGAATCTTCTAAATGCTGCGACGAAAGCGTCAGTAGAGTAATCGGTGACAATTTCAATGTGTATAGCGGACGTAGCGAGACATACAAACACAGCGATCCATCCTTTATAGGTTTTGGCACCTCGACCTTGGAAAGTCTTCAGTGTTACTGGCCCAGCGTAGTCTATTCCAGTGTGTAAGAATGCTTTAGATGGTCTTACACGAGCGGATGGCAATTGTCCCATTAATTGTTGTGCACGAACACCTCTATGTCTCGTGCACACGACGCAGCGAAGAATGTGTGATCTGACTGGAACTCGACCACCTTCTATCCAGACAGATCTCCGTAGATCAGCGAGAGTCAATTGAGTTCCCCCGTGGAATGTTCTTTGATGCGAATGATCTATCAATAGCGTACTTAAGCGTGATGATCTTGGTAAAATGGCTGGGTTCTTCTGTTCATCATCCAGCAGCGAATTCTTCAAGCGACCGCCGACTCTGAGTACTTTGTTGTAGTCGACGTAGGGGATCAATTTAGCGAGATGATGATTTCGATGTAGAGAATCACCATCTTTCAATAGCTTCAGCTCTTGCGAATAGTACTGACTTTGCGTATACTTGATCAGCAAAGTCTTAGCGAGTTCCAGGTCAACTGTAGAGAGTGGTGTGTCCAGTGTGGACTGTGGCACTTTTTTAAATTTAGCGATGGCACGAAGACAGATTCCAAGCGTGCGAAGTAAAAGTGACAACTTAGAGAATTTTTCTAGTAGCGTGTATAGCGGGTGTGAATCTGCCTTGAAGATGGTAAAAACCAGACCTGGACGTTCTTCAAGATGTGATACCGTCTGCGTAGGGATATCAAAAGATGGCCAGTTATCTTTTGATTGACTGAGCCACTTTGGTCCCGTCCACCATAGCGAATGCTGTTCTAGTTTGGCTGCTGTTAAACCTCTTGAAGCGCAGTCAGCTGGGTTAAGTTTTCCAGGAACAAAATCCCAGTTGACACTTGGTAGCGATTCTTGAATCTTGGTAACTCTGTTGCGAATGTAGACTTTTTATCTAGCTGGGTTGTTTCGTATCCACGTTAAGGATACAGCGGAGTCTGTCCACATGAAGACTGGAACGTTTTCAAGTTTCAAAACCTTCTTGACGTAGAGTACCAGTTGAGCGAGTAAGACAGCGGCATTGAGCTCCATTCTTGGTATAGTTATAGGCTTCAGTGGTGCAACTTGTGTTTTGGCACACACTAGCGAGATATTGGAGCGTCCAGTAGCGTCAGTAACTTTTAGATAAACTACAGCAGCCATAGCGAGTTGTGAAGCGTCAGAGAATCCATGTAATTCAATTGATACACCATTTTTAACATGATTCCAGCGAGGTATCTGAATCTTCGAGATCTGATGTAGTTCATCTTGAAACAAATTCCATTCTTGAAGAAGCGACGGTGATAGCGTAGCATCCCAGTCAAAGTTCTGCAGCCAGAGCTTCTGCATGAACATCTTGGCTCTCACGATGATCGGTGCCAAAAAACCCAGTGGGTCAAACAAGCGAGCAATTTCAGATAAAATTGTGCGTTTAGTTGTTGGTGATGCTTCTGGAAGCGAATAGCCGAACTGGAATTTATCCTGTGTTGAATTCCAGGTTAGCCCGAGCACTTTTACTGTAGTATCCCCAAGCTCTCTTGGTGTATCTTCTTGGGTTTCACTTGGAGCGACTTGAGAGAGTAATTCAGTTGAATTACTTGCCCACTTGGCAAGCGGAAAACATCCTGTGGCAAACATATTTTTTGTGTCGAGAGCAACTTGGATTGCCTCAGCAAGTTCATCTGCACCTCCATAGATGTCATCAACATAGCGTGTGTTAGTTAGCCGTTCGACAGCCTTCGGAAATTTATTCCCTTCGTCTTCAGCGAGTTGTAAGAGTGCTCTTCCAGCGAGATATGGAGCCGATATTGTTCCATAAGTAACAGTAGCGAGTGCAAATACTATTGGGATGTCATCTTCGTCAAACCAGAGTATGCACTGTAGATGATGATCTTCCTTGTCAACTGCAATCTGACGAAACATTTTTGTTACGTCAGTAGCGAATAGATAGCGATGGCAGCGGATGCGAATAAGTACATCACTGATGTCAACTTGAATCTTTGGGCCCACATGAAGTATCTCGTTGACAGATACGCCAGATGTAGTTTTCCAGGACCCATTGAATACCACCCTGAGCTTAGTGGTAGTGCTCTGCTCTTTCAGAACCCCATGATGAGGCAACAGGTAGCTGTTCGGTGGTAATTCCTTTAATTTCAGACGTTTCATGTGTCCCAAGTCTTCATACTCCTTCAAGAAGTCGAAGTACAACTTCTTGTAGACTGGATCAGCTTCCAATCGTTTGCGAAGACCTAGTAAAGCGTATTGTGCAGCTCTGAGCGAATCACCCAGTTGACTTGGCGAAGATTTAAGCGGCAAGCGAACGACATATCGACCATCAGACTGTCTGTAGTGTGTATTGACAAAGTGTTGTTCACACTCTTCTTCTTCTTCAGTATAGCGTGTAGCGAATTCTGTCTGTGGCTCTTCTTGGTACCAAAACTTGCTTAACAAGTCTTGTAGTTGATCATCAACAGCGACATGATGACCATAAGCGGTCAATTTTGCTGTAGCGGTGTCCACAGATCCATATATGATCCAGCCAAGCGATGTTGACTGAGCGACTGGGTCATTGTCACTTCCTTTTCGTATTTTAGCGTTGATTATATGTGCAGCTGGTGCTGCACCCAGAATGATGTCAATAGGTCGTGATGTCAAGAAGTCTGGATCAGCGAGTTGTAGCCCAGTTAGATTAGGCCATTTCTTCTTCTTAGTTAGCGTAAATGACGGTAAGTTTACCGTCAATAGAGCAAGCACATGAGCTTGGATAGTAATAGAAGCGTTGTTGTGTAGCGAATGCAGCGTCATCTTGCATGACCCAAGCGAATGCCCAGCTGACACATTACCAATCCCACGTAATGGTACAGCTGCTTTACTGAGTTGAATATCCAGATTCTTGATTAGCGAATGCGTCACGAAGGATAACTCCGATCCTTGATCAATAAGTACACGGGCAGTACATGTACTTCCTGTTAGCGAATTCAACTTAACAGTAGCGGTAGCGAGTAAAACATTGAGCGAATGAGCTGAAAGCAGACTAAGTTAGCGAATTCAAAACAAAAGTTACCAAAATTGGAACTATTTGTTACCTGGGTCAGCTACAGGAGCGTCCTGTTCTGGTTTAGCGGCAGCACCATCGTCAAGGTGCGTCGACGTGTGATGTGGCTGACCACAATGGCGGCACTTCTGCTTAGTCCTGCAGTCAGCGTAGCGGTGGCGTCCCAAACAGTTGAAGCATAATCGGAAATGCTGAACAATAGTTCTTCTGTTCAGTGGCGACGCCTTCTGGTAGCTGGGGCAAAAGAGAACGAAATGCTTCTCCTTGCAGATTGGGCACATGCCCGGTTCACTCGTACGCTCCTTGGGAGTGAAAGCGACGTAGCTAGCGGAACCAGTGGATGTAGATGGCGTTGATCTAGCAGGAGTAGCGGATTTACTGCTCACAAACTTAACTATTTTGTTCGTAGCGGCTGACTTAGCGTAAGACTTTGGTGATAGTGGTCTCTCACTGGTACTCTTAGACTGCGTAGAGGTTATTTTAGCGCCAATCTCTGAGTTTTCCCACGCACGAACCTTGGCCTTGAGCATGTCGTGCAGCTGTTGGTAAGTGGGAAACTCCTTGGATAACCCAAGCGAAGCCATCCATTCCACCCTCAGATCTGAAGGCAGGCAGCGAACAGTCAAACGAATTAAAAAGGGGTCCAACTCACCAATTGGAATTCCCAGTGCAGCGATAGCGTCCAGCGATTTCTTGTTAGCGAGTAACAGTGCATCCAAATCAGCAGCAGAGTGTGAAGTTAGCGGTTGGCGATCCAGCAAATCATCGATATGCATATCGAGCAATCGACGTGGATTTGTGTAGCGAGTATTCAGCAACTCCCAAGCGGGTTAAAAAGCGTCATCTGTGATCTGGAGATTAGCGAGTAGTGCAGCAGCCTCACCTTTTACCTGCGTCTTCAGGTAATGCATCTTCTGAGACCCAGTTAGCGAATCTTCATTAATGACGAGAGACGTGAACAAGTCCTTGAACGAGTCCCACTCGTCATACGACCCTTGGAAGGTTGGCAGTTTAATTTGCGGCAGGTTAGATTTATGCACTCCACCAAAGTAAGCGGTCTGATCGTGATTAGCAGGCTGGGCTTCATGAGCAGGCTCTGGAGCGGGTCTAGCAGCGCTGAGTTTCACTCTAAGAGAGGTATAAGCAACGTTAGCGGTTTCATAAGCGTTACCTGTATGATATTCGTTGGTAATGATCTCAGGTACATCTTCATATAGCCTCTCGTGAGTCGAATTGAAGCGGTTCCACAACTCCGACAGGATAGCGAGTTCAGCGTCAATGGCGGCGGCACCTTGGGTAGCGAGTACAGCGTCAGTCAAGCGGTTGGACATATTGCGCACCCCGGGCAGCACTCTAGCAGTGCTCAGCAATGCCCACGGCACTTAGCGATTTTCACGACACAAACTGACACTACACTTTTTCTCACAATTTTTTTCCGATTTTCAATTTTAAATAATTTTTAATTGTTTAAATTTCGCCAGATCCGGCTCGAAGGACCAAAATGTAAAATGAGCGAATAAACTAATGGATCTGGTTTAGGCGAGGTTACTTAAACAATTAAAAATTACACAGATTTTATTACCAAATAAATTATAGATTTATTTACACTGATTTACACCTTAAAATTATGAGAATTATATACAAGAGCGAATGCGACTAGATAATTTATACGCGATAGCGAATGCAACTCAATGATTTTAGTCACGTATAAAATTGACACGCGGTCAGTAGCGGTTAATTCAATGATAATTAATTAAGAATTAATTATTGTCACAAGAACAATTTATTTATTCTCAATAAATAGCAGCCTTGATGTACTGTCTAAATATTGAGGATAATTTAGCGTAGCGATTTGATTTAATATTACACAAGAATAATAAGCGAAGCGGTTCAAGCACGAGGTTGCACTTAGCAAAGACACGTTGTAGCAACTCTGAGCGAAGCGGTTAGACAGATAGTTGTAGAATGAATATTGGTAGCGTCGTTGAGTCGTCGAGGAGCTTGGTGTCGACGTGGCAGCTTTGCTGCATATAACGAATTTTCCTATTGGCTTAAAAGCGCGCCAACAGGTATCAGTTGATAGCGAGCTCTCTGATAGGCTGACCAATATAAAACGAATTTTGTGATTGGTCAGCTTGTAGCGGGTTCTCAGGACGTCTTGACACGATCCTGAGTTAGAAATTGTATGTGCCGGGCCCAAATAGCGAGTGACCCGGCACTATTCTGACCTTCAGTCAGTAGCGAGCTCGGCTTCTTCCGAACCGAGCGGAAATGCACGAAGCTTGATTTAAATTAATCAAGCTCGTGACTGAACAAAATGCAAATTCAAAAAATTTTAAAAATAATAGTGCTTTTTTTGTAAATATTATTTTTTTAATTATTTATCTTATTTATTTATAATTTTTAAGTTGTCTGATGTCTGCTACATTCATACTCGTTTTATATTAATATTATTTAATAATTATTAATATTTTCACCATGAATAAATGTAAAAAATAACTTATTTTATTTACTGTTATGGTATTACGACAACCGAATTCCCGTATTGGGACAAGGCTATTTTAGCGTTCCGGTATTGGGTCTTTTGGGTGTCATAGAAGAAAATTTTTTTTTTACATTCAATTTAAGAAAAATGAACTAGTTTGATTATTTTTGCATTGGGAAGTGTCTATTCTATATGATGTAATAAATTATTTTGGTTTATAATTTATTTGAATATTTTTAAAACGATAAAAATCAGTCATATACCCTTTGTCGTTCTGGTATTGGGACATTTACCTTACTAATACAAACATCGTGTTAATCAGATTCCATAACATACTGAAAGAATAAAATCAACACAAAGTTTGTGTTGTTTGTCAAAGGATGCTTACTCTTCTCGCATTATTTATCTAGAAGTGCAACAAAAATTTGCTTTTTAATCGAATAGTTTTGATTTATTCAATTCGTGACTGTGAATTCTAGAATAAAAAAGATTTTCTCTACTATGTCAAGTAAATATATATTAAGTTATTTAAATTATTCAATTTTTATGTCTCATCATAGCCTTATAATAATTGAATTAATTATAATCATCCAACATAGCCTATAGAATCATTATATTGCTTGAAAGTTTATCATTTAGTATTCTTTTGTAAATTATTGTTCATGACTTTTTTTTATTTATACTTCAAAAAATATTATGTGAAAAATAAGTAAGATAATTATAATTGAAATTGTTCAATTTTTTTTCAAAAATAGGAAGTTTGCGGAAACAGAACATACTGTCATGTTTCTAAGTTAAATCCAAGTTAAATATATGAGTTTAAAGGAACGAATGTCGTGATAACAGATTATTTTATGTAAAATTTCATAATTTTGAATCAATGAATACTTTATTTTCTAAAAATATTAGTTGTCGTTATTTTCATCATCATGACCACTATTACTATTGTTATGTCCAACTAGTAGCTTGTACTGTGATGTTGGACAAGTTATTATAATTTTTATTTTCGGCCCTAGTCTTTCGACCAATAGACCGGGATCACACTGAGTAATTATCTGGAAGGGTTTTCGAAATAAAAAAAATGTTGTAAATACGAATTCAACTATTATATATTCTACAATTAAAATTTCTAATGCAATGATTACAATAAATCTCAAAATTTAAAATATTCAATAAATGTATTAGGAGGTGACCCGCCAACGCTAATTACATAGACACAAATTATCATAAATTCAAAATTATATACGGGAATAAAGGTGGCCACGTGCCTACTCTTTCTCGTATAATTAGAATTTTTCAATAAAATATTCGCTATTAGATTACTTCGATAACGTAAAATGATTCGTAGGAGATTTTGTTGGTTGGAAACTTGTTTGATTACAAGAAAATATAACTTAAATTTACAGTACCTGAAGTTGTTGAGACTATTTTTATAGCTTTTGCAGTAAAGCGACCAGTCATTAATGATTGAAAATTGAAAATTTGTGTTTCAATTCCATGAAATCACTCGCATTTGGATTTGTAAGTTTTACATTTTACATGTTGAAATTTTAGACCGTACCTCGGCAATTAGCTGACTGTACGAAAATACTACCACTCAATTGTCAGTGAATATTTTTGAAGTAAGATATGTGAGTGCACGTTGCACTTAGCCAAGATACATGTTTCAATATTAGAAGTTATAGTAAGAGTCTTCTGTTTCAGGGCGTCTCCTGTAAAGTTATTCCACGTGGTGTTGTCTAGTAAAGTGTAAAGCTGTCTAATATGTGAATGTTAATAATTGAATGATTATTTTTGGTAATTAAATATATTTTTTGTACAATTCGCTTGTTCATTGATAATATAATTTTCGTTTTTTTGTTTTATATTGATTTTTAATACCCATGTGGGAGCTGCCAGAGTTGAACGACGGAGCCCTACTTGGCCCAACGCTGGGGAATCTAGCTTCGGCACACCTATATTGGCCTATGCTTGGCTCAAGGTTGGATAACCTAACCTTGGCCATTCAATGGAAACCCATACTTGGACGAAGGTAGTATTACCAAAGTTTGGCTATACCTATGGTTTCATAAGTAGATCATAGAAAAGTATCAGTTCAACATTAGTAGGTTCATCCAGTAGCTAACGTTCAGACCCAGCAAGCAGAAGGACGGCAGTTCGCGCCCAGCGACCAGCAGAAATTTCACCGAAGTTTTTTTCACATCATTTACCTCCCTTAGATAGTTTAAACGTTAATGATCATGAAATCTACGAGGTTAATAATAATAAAATTTTTTAAAAATTAAGGTAGTTCACTTACAAATCGACATTTCTTAGGAATGCGGTGAAATTAAAACGTGACATGAACAAAAATGTCTTGTATTGAATGAAAAAAAAAAAAAACGAAATTTTTTCACCGATTGTGAAACGAGATATTAACAATCAAAAAGTGCATAATTAACATGTTTGAGATCTACCAAGTATAAAAGAAATGTATAGTTTCCTAAATATCTTTAAAACGGTTCTTACTATATTTTTAAGAAATATATCTACTATTAAATGAAAAAATTAGAAATTTTTTGAAAAAAACTTTGAATTTCTTGACCGATTTGCTTAAAAAATATTGATTTTTAAAATTTAAATAATTTTAAAACACTTGATGTGTGGTGGGGTACAGTAATCATAACTCGGCAACCCTGCAGTCGTCATATTTAACCCGCGGAAATTTAAATGTCAGTTAGTTAGTTCAATTTTTGAACGTAAAAGTATTGGAGGTTAAAAAATTATTTGAAAACTTTTTGAAATAATTTTTATAAATATCAAACATTTATTCAATGATATTAAATAAACAAAAAAATAATTTTTTGATATTAACTTGTATTAATGATGCCTTTTCTAATAGCTTTAGAATTCTAAAAAATTATGGTATCGAAAGCAGCACGCATCAGACAATTTTATTCTTCTTAAATGCGATTTACTTGTAAGTAGAAAAAAAAAAAATTTTTAAATATGCACAAAAATTTATTTTATCTAAGATTTGTTATTGTCAACAATAACAAACTATATGTATATTAAACTCACACTATACAAAAATTGTTACCTATTCGTTTAATCTGTAGCCCGGGTCGAAAAATTTGATCTGTTTTGAATCAACTAAAAATTTTAAGTTATTTTTATTCAATTTTATTTTTTATTTATATTTAATTAATATGTAAATTTTAATCTAGTTTTGCCCTTACTATTCCTTTTTTAGACTATTTTCAGACTTATTTTCAATAATTTTTAGTCTGTTTTTATTCTTATCTAGATCAAAATCAGACTTTTTCTGTCAATTGTTTTTAGTCTGTTTTTATTCTAATCTAGATCGAAATCCGACTTTTTCTGTTTATTATTTTTAGTCTGATTTTGATCTATATTCGATCAAAAACAGATTAAAATTTTTTTTTTATAATTATAATGATAAATAATATAAACACAAAAATTAATGAAAGTTTGATATTTTTTTACGCATTGATATAAAATAATATTTATTTGATAAATAAATTAGCCTCAATTAACATATAGACATTACTTAAAAAGAATTCAACTTCATCCTCCTTCTTTTCTTCTGATAGTGCATCCTAGTAACTGAGACATTCTTTGAACATACATTCTGAGAAAAATTAACTATTTTCCTCTGGCTTCTTCTACCTCCAACTCATTCAGTTCCTTATCATCATCTGTTAGATATTTTTATAAATACAGAAATTTATTATTATAAGTTTATATTCAAAATGAAAGAGAATCTTAATTTAAAGAATAATTGGTGAAAAACCTTGCCATTAAAAAATGAATTATTCTAAGAAACTCAAAGATTGTGCGACACTGAGTAATCTTAATTTTTTTTTAATTCTTTGCTTCATTAAAAGCGTTATATAAAAGCAAAAAATTTACATTCAAAAAATAATTAAAATAAAAAATTAATATTTCCATTTATGTACAAAATTAATTACTACATGATTTATTAAAAATAACAAGAGTGAATAAAGTTCAATTAAACTTACTGCTCATAGAAAGTCATTTGGGAACATCTAGATATAGAGGATTATTTGAATTTTCTTGATATTTAAAACATACTTTTGCTATTTCGTATTCCAATGTCACAAATAAATATTTTGATACGGTTTTTAATGTCAGAATATTTTTCGACTCTATTCAGTGAATTGAAGAAATTTTTGTTGAGATTTTAACGCCAATTTTACTACTTTCGTTAAATACTATTAATATTCTATCAAGACGACTAAAAAATATAGCTGTCAGATAATCATTAACTGCTGACATTTATAAACAAAAGACACTAAGTAAATAGTAAACAAAAAAAAATCCATTCTAGATCTTAGAATACTTTTTATAAATTTTTTCTAAACATAAATGAAATTATCATAAGTCCACGAATTAATCTGGTTCTGTCCTTCTGTATCGCAATTGTTTTTTAAAACAGCAGATCAAAAGCAGCTTGAAATTTTCATAAAAGATCAAAAACAGATCAACTAGTTCAAATACAGACCAATTAGTCCAAATGCAGTGCAGTTAGACTAAAATCAGACCAAGTATTTCGACCCGGAAGACTATTCAATGTTAACATTTGCGGCATTGCCGTTTTTATTATACTCATCAGTGTGATTGTATTAGTGTGTATCTGTATATATTCAAAACTAACATGTATTGGAGACAGTCTCTCACAAAAATAAAATATTCTGGCATTGAGTATCTCCAACATTTTGTAGTTACGATTACGCTATATTTTTGGCTACAAATACCGCGAGCGATCTACCTTAAATTTATTTGTTTCGTCGATGTATGGGCCAGGTCTAGCAACCAAGGCCAAGTCTGGTTTACAAGCTTTGCCCAAGGTCCTACAAACTTGGGCCAAGCCTGGGCCCGTCGTACTTTCCTCTCTGGATAGTTGTCAATTCAAATAGAAAATTGAAAGTGTGGTAATAATTTTTTTTTTAATTTTTTGTTATGTTCAAGGATTTTGTAGCTTCTTTTATGTATTGTATTCTATTTGTTCTAAAGCAATTATTGCAATGGACAATAATTATCTTAATGATACTTTCAGCAATAGTAATCAAGCGGCTTATAATGAATTAACTCCTATTGCACCAAGTTCGCCATGATATAGCAACTTTTTTTATGATGGCCATGGTAATTATAACGCTGGATTCGTTTCTCAAGTATGTTTTGGCCTGGATGAAGTGTTTTTTTTTTTTTTTTTAAACTTTTACACTTCTGTGGAAATAATTGTATAATACATAAAATCGCAAACATTCTATATTATTCGGTATTAACTCAACAAATAATATATTTAGAAATTGAATATCAAAAATAATGCATGAATAAAATTTTGTGATTCTTTTACGTGCATCATCGATATATTTTTTAAAATTATTCTATGTGCAGCAACTATAACATGCTCGCTATTTTTAATATCATTTAATTCCATGATTATGTATTTTACTGATAAAATTTCTGAATGAATAGCATTAAATTAAAAAAAAAATAAAAATTCATATGTTGAAACTTTAAAATTTACATTTCGTGATGGGTTCTATCACTATTCAAACTCGATTATCGAAAAAAATAAACATAGATATTACTAGCTGAAAATATAAAATTTATAATGTATAGTTGCAACATCGTTACTTTAAGAAACAAGTTTTTAAAATTTTAACGTAAAACTTGCAGAGAAAAACTGTTAGTTTTGAAGCATATCGAATGATACTTTGATAATTTTCAGCAAATATTATAAAAAATTTTTTTCATTTTTAACATCCATTAGAAGTAAGTACAAAAAAATGACTTTTTTTGGTTTTTTAGTAAATCAACCGCTATTCTGTAAATATCGATGAAAAGACTAATGTTGCCGGGAACGTTTTTAGCTTAATGTACCCTCAATAACCTCGTAAATTTTCAAATTGATCTATTGAACCGTTTTTTTTTTTTTTTGGTGATCGATCAAAGTTTTGCTACACATTTAAAGAAACAAAACTTGATGATGATCGCAATGAGCGTGGCGCCACCTTTTTTACATGTCATTTTTTTTCTCGAAACTGCTTGAATTAGTAGCTTAAAAAAAAACACTTGGAAAATATTTTTATATTTTAATATTCGAAACCAAGTATGAGAAAGCGGCGGTCCGCCGCCCGGTGCAAGTAAATGCCCAAGTCCTTTTCAAACTGCGCTGTTGCCAAGTTTCTTTACCGCCACTATTTTAGTCTGTTTTACCACATGTGGAATAGATATATAACTATTGAAGTGATTTTCAGGTTAGTTTTTGCTTTTATTATTTTATTTACAATTTAATTGTTATTTAATATTAATAATTATAAATGAATAAAACAAATGTTGACAATTTTCTTAGTAAAAAAAACATTTAATTCCGCGTAAGCGTATAAAATTCGCAGTTTGAGATTTGGCAACAGCGCGTTCAATTTAACACGGCGGCGCGACGCTCACCATGCAACCTAACTCGGCTGGAAAATGCACAAGACCGACGAAGGGTTAATAATCATACTTTCACCAAACTGTTAAAAAAATTTGCGGAGTGAGCGTGGATTAAATCCGGTGTAAATTCGGAGTAAATGCGGAACGAATGACTATTTATTTATTTATACCGTTCGCAGTGAGATTTTCTCCAAAGGGGTATTTATTTTAATATTGAAATTCCGGTTTAGAGTGAATTTTACTCGAAAAACGAGTTTATTTTATTATGAAAACTCAGAATCGGAATAAAGGTGGATTGAAATAGAATTGAGATCACGGCTGCCTAATTTCAAAACACAGCAAGGGACAAATATTTCGAAATCGATGTTTTAGTATTTCCAGTTCCAAGAAGTCTTGTGAACATGATTCAATACATATTTTAAAAATTTTATTTTGGTCAGTGACTGTGTGTTGAAATTGTGCAGCCAATCACTCCAAAATATCTCCGCTGAAAGCAAACATCCAATTTACTCCGTATACGGAGTGATTTTTTTAATAACTCCGAAACTCTGAATGACAAAGTGAATCCGGATTGAAATAAGATCCGTATCTACTCCGAATTCACTCCCGATTTTTTACAGTGCATCTATAGAATTTCGCTAAATTTATTCACTTCTTTATTCGCAGCACAACATCACTATGAGCAAGATCACGTCAAGTGGACCCCCCATTTTCCACTTGAATATGAAAATTAAGTCTATGTATTTTTTTCTAATGTAGTCACTATGAAAAGTTAAACCCTTAAACAATTTTTCAAAATTTTCATTTTAACAACAATTTTTTTTTTTACAATAAAGATTTTGAGTACTTTTAATTTAAAAATAGATTCCAAAATAACCGTCAAAGATAACTTTATGAAATTTTCAGGATTTATTGTCAAATATGTATATTTCCCGAGAAAAAATGTTTTTATAAAATTTTATAAAATTTTACAAAATTTTAGTCCTAACATTTTACAAAATTTTATACTGAAAATAGCCTGGTCCAATTTTATAAAGTTTTATAAAATTTTACAAATTTTTGAAAAATTTTATAAAATTTTACGAGGCCATTTTCAGTATAAAATTTTATCAAATTTTGTATCATTCTATAAAATCATTATTTTTTCCGGGTTGGGTCACCCATCCAATTCATAAATTTAAATAGTATATAACTTCATTTATAATTATATTTAAAAAAACGATTTGAATAATTTAACGATCGATTGTTTAATGGACATGAAATTTAAAAATTAATTAAATTTATTGATTTTTAATGATTTATGTTTTTGAATTAATGGCGAAACTTTTGAACTTTTTTTGTGAGTAATGAGGAGTTAATTTTAATTGATAGTTGATAAAATAAAAGTTTTTTAACTTTAAAATTAAAATTGTCACATTATGTAATATATATATATATATATATATATATATATTTATATATATATATATATATATATATATATATATATATATTTATATATATATATATATATATATATATATATATATATATATATATATATATTAGCGTGCTTCGTTTCCGGCAAAAATATTTTTTTTGTTGCTCATCAAGCAAAATATTGTTCTTTATGCTTAAACAAAAATTCCTGCCAAGTTTGAGCTCTTAATTCCAATCCTAAGTACTTTCCATTTGATTTCCAAGATTTCCCATTTAAAATACACGTAAATTAAATTACTTTGATTTTAACTTTCTAATACTCAGCTGCGTTTTATGATATTGACTCGGGTTTGGTCGCAAATTGTAGGGCATTTGGTGTTCTTCAAAAGGGCCCATAGTAACTTAGCTGTAATCCCAGCTGTTTCACTGATGTCCGCTGAGGAAGTGATTTTTCGAATCAAATTGACCTTTATTGGCTTGCAGAACGTAAACCAATGAATGCACATCGAAATTGTAAATGGGAATGTTATAGGAAATTTTATTCCCTTCAAAAAAAGCCTTATGAGTCAAGCTGCTCAAATCCATAGTTTCCGAGTTACAGGAGTTTTAATAATTAAAAAAAATATAATATTAAAAAAAAAAATGACAATTGCTATTTTATTTTCTAAATTATTAAAACTCCTGTAACTAATAATTAAAATTAATTATTATTTATTTATGATTTATAAAATTATAATTTATATTTTAACATGTTTATTTATCTATGTATATTTATTTATATAATATTTATAAATTATAATTAAGTTTAATTATTATTTAGTTTTCCCTGATTATTGTTCAATAAATAACTAATTTATCAATAATTACTCAATTATAATTTATAAGTTATTATTAATTAATAATTAAGTTTAATTAATAGTTAGTTTTTCCTGATTCAGTTGAATAATAAAAAATTATTTTAAAGTATTATTTATGATATTGTTTAAAAAAAATAAAATTTGTTTGGTAATAATATCTTTAAATGTTACTCTGAATTATGACTGACCAAAGCTGCAATAGAGCTTAAACGCTCGGCCGCGCACGGTATTGAGAGCGCTCAGCCACCGGCGTGCGGTGATAAATAATTTTATATTGTTTAAACTAATCACGAGCAGTGAGATTTTCTTTTAGGGTCTTAAACTTTAATAAATAACGCATGTAAACCATGAAAAAAAACTTCATTTGGTGACGGAGAAGTCAATGAAATTTTAATTTGTTTACTTAAAAGTTAATTAACAGTAGGATAATAAACAAAGAATTTCAAGCTATTAATATTTTTATGAAATATCGATGTTTGACAATAAATTCTAAAAATTTCATAAAGTTATTTTTAACGGTTGTTTTGGAATCTATTTTTTAATTAAAAGTACTCAAAATCTTCATTCTAAAAAAAAATTGTTGTTAAAATGAAAATTTTGAAAAATCGTTTAAGGGTTTAACTTTTCATAGTGACTACATTAGAAAAAATCGGTCTGTCGGTTGACCCTGCGGGCCAGCCCCAAAACTTCCCGCTGTTTTCGACCTCAAAGAGCTCGAAAACATTAGTGCAGATATATTTTCGAGCTCTTCGAGCTCGAAAATGCTATCACATGCAATTGTTTTTTTACGATCTTTTCAAGCTCTAACAAGTTACCTGTTATGCTGAAGTTTGAAAATTTAAGAATCGAAAATCATCAATGAAGCGGTTTTTAAAATTTAGTTCCTGATTTTGTTCAGTAAAATAAGTGTATTGAGGCAAAAATCAATGTCGGGGATCAAAATCAAGATTTAAATAAATTTTGACTCATGTAAGAAACAATAAAATATGAAATATCCGATAAAAATATTAAAAACTACGTTTTATCGAATTTTTTGTTGATAATATGATTTAAACTAAAAACCAAGTTCGATGACATTATATGATCGAAAGAAACCATAAAAAAGATGAGTTGTTATGATATCAGCCACATTTTAGTACGTTATATTATGATTTATCCGGAAAAAATAACATAAAATGTTATTTTTTTAACTTTTCAACGCCGATATCTTTTGAACTAATCAATCGATTTCGATAGTTGACCTGGCAATCGGCGCGTTTTATTGAATTCTAGAGCTGATTAAAATTTGAAATCGATCGCGTTAGTCGTTTCGAAAATATTTAGAAAAAACGGTTTTTCACCATTTCTTTCTCCCACGATAACTCTCGAACGAATTATCCGATTTTGATGTTTGAGGTAGCAATCGACGCGTTTTATTGAGTACTAGAGCTGATTAGATTTTGAAGTCGATCGTATAAGTCGTTTTTGAGAAATCAATAAAAAACTAAAAAAAAAAAAATTTTTTTTTTCGTAATTCGCCAATATTTTTGAGTCTATTCGATCAAATAATCTGAAATTTTCAGGAAAGTTGAAGGCTAACAAGCTTTTTCGATTGCCACCTTAACCATCCAAATCGATTCATTAGTTCAAAAGTTACAAAGAGTTTACGTACATACACACACGCGCACACACACACACACACACACACACACACACACACACACACACATACATACATACACACACTCGGACATCATTCTGAAAATAGTCAGAATAGCTTCCTAGGACCTCAAAACGTCGACATCTGATGAAAACTCAATTTTCGAAAATCGGGGTGAAAACAATAACTTCCCGAAATTTCTGATAATCGTCGATTTTTTTAGCGGGAAGTTAAAAAATACATAGACTTAATTTTCATAACCAAGTCGAAAATGGGGGGTCCACTTGACGTGATTTTGCTCTATACGAAACTCTAATTTTTCTTGTTTATTTTTTATTTGGGGACAATTAGTTGGAAAGCATTCAAGACAATTTTTAATAAATTGAAATGAAAGATTTTACAATCATTATATTCTTATAATGAGGTTAAGCGGTAGTTATATTAATATTACATTAAAAAAAAAAAATTTTTTTTTTTACTTAATTAAATAACTAAATGTTTAGTAAAAATTCTATAGAATCCAAATTAACTTATACAGTTATTATATTAATTTTTTGATGAAACATCTATATTATTGTAACCAGTGTAGATAATTATAACTTTTATCAGAAGTTACTAGAGTTTTAACAGGAGTTTTATAGGACACTTATTGCAGACTATATTTATGTTATAATTCAATAAAGTTCGTAAATGTGACATTCTACGAACAATAATTTGACAAATCAGTGAATAAAATAAATTTTATTTTATGATTCGAAGCATAAATGCCTCATAGATATCTATATAGTCCTTTGGTTTGTCGTGTGTTGAATTGATCTAGCAACATGAATACAAAGAAAACAAAAAATGAGGACAAAAATGTTGATAAAAACAGCAAAATGACAAGAGCTAGTATACCTGTCTTTGTTTTAGCCAACCACTCGTCGATGGCGTATATACTGTACTGTGAGAGTTGGCCGCTACAGCAAAGTTTTTTCCAATAGACCCAATTAAACCCTCGGCTGAGAGATATATTCATCGCAAAGCGGAACGAAAGTATCAACGAATAGTTTTTTCGAGGTTTTTTCTGAGTGACGCCCATCATTAACCGATGAACGAAACTTTTCTATTTCTTATCATTCTTTTTTTTTTTAAAGAAAACATTGCTCGTTTATATATATTGCGTATAGGGAACTTTGAATGTTATTATTTGAAATTATTAAAAAATAACTTTTAGGTGTTAAATAATCTATTTGTAAAGAAATTTTATTTTTTGTAAACAGTAAGTTAATACATTGGAGATAATTAACGAAATAAAATGATTTTACTGTTTCAATGTTCTTGCATGATTACAATTTTGTGTGAGCATAAATCCATATAAGATATACTCAAGCATACAAACTCATAAACACTCTTGTAACTACATGCATGATCGATTCAGTGACGTAAAAAATGGTTGAGCATGACTAGTTTTGACCAAGCATGAATTTTATACGACCACACAATGTCATACGTAATCATGCAAGTTCATATATGATCGTATAAAACGCGCATAAAATAATTGTGCATGATCGAGCTTGATCAAGTCTTGTTTTGCATGCTCATACAAAACTATACACGGTTAGGTAGGCTCGAGCTCAATCATTCTGGCCACTCGAAAATAGACATGGATGGTCATGTATGATCAAGAATAATCATGGATGCCCATTCAGAGCCATGCGCAGTCGTGCATGATGGTCTTGACTGGGTTAAGTATTATTATGCATGACCAGGCTTGATCAAGCATGAATCGTGCATAATCAGGCTTGATCAAGCAAAAATCATAAATGGTCATGCAAGAACAAGCTTTATTATGCAGGCCCGTGCAAAATCTATTAATTTCCATTGTACATAGTCGTGTACTGTCAAGAATGACTGTGTATGAATCATGCAAGTTCATGCATGATGGTATATCACCATTCATGATTGAAGTATATGGTTGAGTAGGACTTTGCACGGCTTTACATGATTCATGCATGTCCATGTCTGTTTCATGCACGATCATACATGATTTATGCATGATCATGTCTGGTTCATGCTCGATTAAGCATGGTCTTGCATGCTGATTTTTTCCCGGGTATAATTTGTATACAATCACATACTGTATTTGTTAAGATTATATATAATTACATACAATTCTATATAATTGTATACAAATATATACATTTGTATATAATTTTATTATTCTTTTTTGGAACTTTATATAGAGTTATATACGATTGTATATAATTATATAAAAATTTCATGTTATTATGCATCACCTCTATCCAATTGTATATAATTCATATATAACTGTACACAGTTATATAAAATCTTTTTTCATTAGGGGTCTATCGATAATGATTATTAGTTCTTCAAAATATCCAAATAATTAATTTGATTTAGTGAAAAATTAACATGTTTTCATGATCCTGAAGTTAGAAGGCAATTGACAATTTTTGAATTTTTTTTTCAACAGTTTAATTTGAAAAATAAATGAAAAAAAAATATGCAAATGTAGAAAATTAAAAAGACTATAGATGCAATTTTTTCAAATATTTTTTTTTTAATTTATCGTTTTTAAAAAGATTCAAAAATTATAAGACTTCAGCTAACTTTAGTAACATCATGCTCTCATATTTTTTTCTATAATTTTTTAATTTTATCTCACAACAGTCGAGTGAAATTGATGATGAGACCGGTGAAATGGCACGTTACGCTGTCGTTAGTTTTCTGCCGAGAAATGAAAATGGCCAAGATCAAATTGATTTGGTGCTGTACTCTTGGCTTGAAATTAAGAAAATAGAATTTTATGACCGCTATCCTAACAGTAATAAGGATTTGAAAAATTTAGATAAGTACCTTGAATCATTAAAAGATGCAAAAATCTCGTGGCCATTGTATCCTATTGAGCTAATTACCACCACAAGTAAGTTATTCACTTTTTGTACTATACAGTGGAAAATTTTGTGTTCTTGAGTATAAAAATTCAATGGTTGAATATTTTGTGTTAATTATTTGACACCGTCAAGTGTAAACTTAACTAAAGTTGAATGTGTTATCTGAGGTTAATAAGTTTTTTGTGTTAATAAATTTATAAGTAATCAATACAACACATTTTTTGTGTTAACTCAAATTTAACACATAATAACAGTTAACTAAATTCCGAGAATTTATATGGTGTGAGGTGAGGATTTATTACAAATTATTTTTGTTAGCTTAACGAGGAAAAATATTACATATTATAGACAACATTTAATTTGTGTAGATACTAATACAAACATTGTGTTAATCAAATTCCATAACATACTGAAATAGTAAAATCAACACAAAGTTTGTGTTGTTTTTCAGAAAACGTGTTACGGCGTAACATGCGAAAATACGAAAATGTCGTATAATTAAATAAATAAAAACTAAATTCTTAAAAACTAAAACTAAACACATCAAAGGTCAGATGAGTGGTCAGAACTTGTTGATGTAAACAAAGAAGACTATAAATTTCCCTTTTTGTTGCTTATGAAGAAATAATAAACTAACTAACGAATTGAGCAATCAATTAAATCGTGATAAGCTCCCTAATGCTTGCAGCCCAAACATTACCACTTTCAAATAATGCCGTGCGATGCTCCTCCGTTTTTTCTTTATAGTCAAGTGTCACCACCCTGATAACCTTTACATCTATGCATCGTTGACTTTATATTTTACTCACTTGGAACCTCCGCATTCTTTCTAGTATCTACTAGCCCAAATAATATCGAAATGCATTTAGAATTTTTAATAAACTATAAAATAAACTGATAATTGTTAACAAAAACAAGGTAATAAAATCTATGATCGACACCATTGACAGTAAATAAAATCATAAATAAGGCTTAGTACGCAATAGTAGATATTGCACCATAACCCAAGAACCTTATTAGTAAATAAATATTAACATTTTAAGACACAATATCCTAACGTACCAATACAAAAATAATAAAAAAGATAACAATTAAAACATCGGACAACCATAATTCCTTAACATCTAACAAGGAATAATTAAATTTATAGCCACCTAGCTATAACAACAGGAGTAAATTATAATCAATCCGTAAATAAGGGAAAATAAAATCCGAGTTTAAATAAAAACCTATATATTAACTAACTAACCATCAGAGGCCGAGCAAGGAACCTAAATCTTTCGCTTCACCCTTGTCTGACTAACACATACGTAAGCGCGTAATTTCTATCTTTGATAACTCAACTAATAAATAAAATAATAATTAACTAAGGTTCCCATGACAATTCACTAGTGTCCCTTTACCGACGAGATTAATAATACACTGAGAAAAAAAATACTTTTGTTAAGAACATTTACTTGATACAAGAACATATACTCTTGATAATTTTCAAGAATATATAATTTTGTCTCAAGAATTTGTAGAATTGAAGGATATAATTTTTATTCAATTCAAGTAAAGCTATTCTTTTGTTTACTCATAATATAATATCAAATTTATGTAATAAGAAAATTAAATTTGATGCTCTTTTCTCAAGGAATTGATAACTAATAATAATGAAATAAATATTTTGAACGGATTTTTTGAACCAAGAAATTCTTGTTTGGAAAATACTATTTTTTTTCTCAGTGTAATTGCAAATGATTATTTATTTAAAACCAAAAACAGGCATAACTTCTAAGCCACTAACAATAGGGACAAATAATCATAACCCATCGATAGATAAGAAAAAATAGATTGTTAATTATTAAGCTCTCAAACCTTAATCTTAACGGATAGTTCGTAATTAACCCTTTAAAATAAGCCCATCTAATAGCATAGGGTTGCATCTCTTTCTTCCATTAATAGAATTAATACGGCCTGTCTTCTCGCACTCCCAAGGTTCTTCTTATGACGTACCGCATGACGTATCTCGTCATTTCTCTCTCTAACCCATACGGATATATCGCTAATTTCTACTTTAAATAACTCGATAAATAATTAAAAAAATGAGAAACTAAAAATATCATTATAATCCGGTCAAATACTTTATTTACCTGAATCAATAATACTTCCAGATTATCTAATAATTATCCCGTAATAATTAGAAATAAGTTAGCATTCAATCAATACCAGTTGAACTAAACGACTATAATCAATCGAATTAACCATCCAAAATAAGGCTCAACTAATACATTAACTCAGATCTAGAACCTTCTCTCAAGGCGTGGCTCATGACTCATCCTGTTGCTAGCGCTACTTCTTGTGACGTATCGCCTGACGTATTTCACCACTTTTCTCTCTAACACATACTATTATCTCGATAAATTTTAGCTTCAATAACTCGATAACTAATTAAAATATAGACCAACTAAACATCTCACAATAATCCAGAAAAATAACTTATCTAATTGAATCAATAAAAATTCCAGATTATTTAATAATTACCCCGCAGTAGTTACAAATAAGTATAACATTTCAACCAATAACAGTAGAAGGGAATGACTATAATCAATCGAAAGATAATAACGACAGAATTAATAATCAATAATCATCTATACTCTAATTCTAATTAGTAATCGGTAATTAACCACTTAAAATAAGACTCACCTAATAACATTGAACTGGATCTAGAAGCTTCGTTTTAAGGCGTATCGCATGACTCACCACGATCACTTCTCTCTCTAACACATACGACGATATCGCTAAATTCTACCTTGAATAACTCGACAAATAATTGAAATAATGAGAAACTGAGATTATCATCATAATTCTCTAGCGCACATCTACCCATGAACCTAATTATGATTGCAATTTATTGAATATTGTAATTAAAAATAGGTGTAAATTTTAAACCATTGACGATAGGAGGAATTGACTATAACCAATCGAAAGATAATGACAAAAGGATCAATAATCAATAACCACCTATACGATAAATCTAATTAATAACCCGTAATTAATAAACTAAAACAACTCCTATCTAATAACATGGGGTCGTATCTCTTTCTTCCACCCGTAGCTCTTACCATCGTCTTTTTTTTGAGTCTTTGTCATTGTTCTAGAAGTTTCGATCCAAGATCGTCACGTACGGCTTTTCTTACACCGCACCCCGCAAGTATTTGACTTTGCACAATAACATTAAGCATTATATGTAATCAAGCTTTTGATTACATATAATCTTTTTATTTTAAAATATTAAAAGTTAATTTCTTTGTTCAAGTCGTTAATAACTAAATTCAAAATTTATACAATGTAAGTGAATTATTCAAAATCAAAATATAACGATTTTTAATTCTTTTATTCAACATAACAAATAATTTAATTAATTAAATTATTTCTGTTGACTATTATTACTGTTTTAAATATTATTTTTCATATTTAAATAAATTTCGTCATCCTAAAAGTGTATATTCAGACAGATTGTCAACTACTCAGTATAAGTAAACCCCTTTGCTCATTTTTACATCAACAATTCTCGACATTCAAGAACCATAACCAACTATCAAGCCACCTGACAACAATTTATTTCGAAGCGAATTTCAATCAATAACCATTTAAAACGAATCGAATCTCAATCTACAATCTGGTCTCCAGCTCAGCCAAATCTTGTATCCTGACAATTTATCATATTCAATAAACCAACTGTAAGTTAAATTAATTGTTCATTTATCTAGAGATAAGACACATCCAATCACCTCGTACATCCTATTTTCGTATATTGACATACTCGACACTAAATAGCGAGGTCCTCACTACCCGAGTAAATGGCTTAAGTGCTTTGACTCAAAATTAAAGGACTGAATAACTTGTGTTCGTCATCCAGGACGTAACAGACGCTCACTCTTCTTGCGTGATTTGTCTAGAAGTGCAACAGAAATTTGCTTTTTAATCGAATAGTTTAGAATTTATAACGGTGACCTTGGCTACTTCGTGTCCAGTAGCCACGAACCACAGTTACAAAATTTCCCGATTAAATAATTAATTATTAATTATAAATATGAATTTTAATTATTATATTGCTGGTTCTGAGCGCGGGAAATAGATCTCAGGGATGGGTCGACTCGTCTTGACCGGACACGCGGCTGAAATTTAACTTATTCTAAAGACACTGGTGATGAAAAGTAATTTCTTTGAGGCTTAATTTAATTATTATATACAAATTTTATTTAACCAAATTCCCAATATATACAAAATTTCCCTTTGCTTATTAATTTAATTCCTTTAGAAATAAATAAGTGTTTAGCGACAATGAAATAAATTTATTTAACGCACCAAGCTTAATGAACACGGGAAAAAATAAATCTAATAATTATTTACGTTAGATCGCGTTGAAGAGAGATAAATATTAATAAATTTATTATAAATCTTATCTGGATTTTATTGAGTAGGACGTACTGCAGGAATCGGGCGTCGCTGCATGGCGAATCCTAGTGTGACTTCCTTTCCAGTTCCTGGGCTGTTGATGGACTTGGTGCTTGACACTGTGGCAAATCACTTCACGAAAAAAACTTAACGAATTTTGGTTTTCATAAACCACTTGTATCAAAATTAATCACTAGGACGAATTTAATAATTTTATGGAATCAATAGATTGACTTCAGCGTGACTATCTAGCCGAACACTTGAACTTGAGTGTCGATTGAATTCAATTCCTCGCCTGCACTTGAATCGTCTCTTTTATCTAGTCGTCTTAGGCCCCAACCTCCGATGACCCCTACCTAATTATGCGCACATGACCGATTTACGGTCACCTGCTGCGTGGAATCATCCCTTGTGGTCTAACGCCTAGCTCAGCCAAACTCGGCAATCAGGCTGCGATGAGAAGGATAGAGAAAGACCAAATCAAGACTGAGACAGCGAGAGAGCCGCACTCTCACGTCGTAAACCAACGCTGCCCGGTTATACTCCCCGTCGCCAGACTTGAGATTGGGGCTCGGAAGCTGAAGGAAAGTTAAACGGTCTTCATCAGCCTTTGGCTGCGCCTGGGCAATTTTAAATCGGGTACATAATGATTGCCCAAAATTTTCCCAGTCTCTGATTTTAATTCAACGACCAAAGGACTAATGATTTTGTTAACAATGGCTGGTCCTAAGAATTTACTAGCCAAACTAGACGAATATTGGTCGGCTTTCTTACTCAATTTTCGATTCGGGTAATATACTGGATCACCCACTTGCAGTTTGGGTGGCTCTTTAAGTCCCTTATCGTGATATACGGCTTGTTTTTCACTTTCTTTTCTCATTACTTCTTCAATTTTATGCCGTAATTGATCAAGGCGATTAACCCGAGTACGCCACGCAGTATCATCGAGGTCCAAGTCATCTATTTCGAGTCCAGTAATTTTACCCGACAGCCGTGGTTCTTTGCCATGAACCAAGTAGTATGGCGACATGTGCAGTGAGGCATGATAACTACTATTATAAGCAAGTTGGAATTTGCCTAAGTGCTCATCCCACGACGTCTGGTCTTTCGAAATAAATGCTCGAATCATTGGTTTAAGAGTACGGTTAATTCTTTCAACCGGGTTACTATGAGGATGCGCGATCGCGGTTGGTACTGACTTTACTCCCGTTTCTTTTAAGTAATCTTTAATCTCTTGATTAATAAATTCTTTGCCGTTATCTGTGATTAAAAACAGAGGGTATCCCCAGCGTGAGAAAACACGACGTAAACTCTTTTTAACATTTAATCCGGTCTGTTTACGAAGTCTAAAGACCTCAATAAAACGCGTGTACAGGTCTTGCACAATCAACACATACTGATAACCGGCTTTCGATCGCGGAAATGGGCCAGTCACATCGGCCGCGACTATGGCCCAAGGTTCGATAGGCTGTCGCGTGCGCATCGGCGCTTGAGACGAGGTCTGTTTATATTTGACCTTTTTACAAGTTTCACAGTTCTCAACATACTCGCCGACATCGCGATACATACCAGGCCAGTAGTAGCGTGTGCGTATCCGATGATACATCTTATCGCGACCCAAATTACCCGCATCCGGTACATCGTGGTTTTTCTTTAAAATATCGGGGATCTCATTCTCTGTTAAAACCAATTTCCATGCGTCTTGATCGTCAATATACTCTTTTAAGTAATCAGGTTTATAATACTCTAGTTTATCTTCACTATTTATACGCCAATCAACAAAATTCTCAGGATATTTTCTAACGTTAGCTTTCTTTATATCGTACCATGAGCGAACTTGAATATGTACTAGATCTACACCCTTATTTTTAATTTCATCGAGGACTTCGGACCACTCTACAGGCTCCTGGTCCTCGTATAAGCGCGATAAGGCATCCGGGCCTTCATTCTCGGTTCCACGACGATGTTCGATCGTTATTTGGTGGGCCAAGAGTTCCATGGCCCAACGGGCAAGCCTACCGTTCGGATTCTTTAAAGTATGGAGCCATTTTAATGAAGCGTGATCGGTAACCACAACAAATGGAAACCCTTCAAGATAACATCTTAATTTTCTTACGGCCCATACAACCGCCAAACACTCTTTCTCGGTCGTAGTATATCGTGTTTCGGCACCTCTTAACGGTCTACTTAAGCATATTATAAGGAACTCTTTTCCGGTGTCTGGTTCCTTTTGAACCAAGAACGCGCCTAGACCCGTATCACTCGCGTCAGTATATAAATAACAAGGTAGATTTGGCTGCGGTACAGCCAAAGGTTTGGCATTGACAAGAGCTTGTTTAAGATCTTGGAAAGCTTTCTCCTCTTCGTCACCCCACTTCCACTCTGTATTTACGCTACATAATTTGTTTAAAGGCCCTTGGACCTTCGCGACATTTTGTAGATGTCTATGGTACCAGTTTACAAGCCCGCAGAAACTGCGTACTTGCTTACGAGACGTTGGACGAGGGAAATTCGCGATGGGTGCTATTTTCTCACGGTCAGGTCGTAGACCCTCACTATCTACAATGAAGCCAAGAAATTTTACCTCAGATCGCGCGAATTTGCATTTACTTGGATTAATTAATAATCCAGTCTCACGAAAGATTTCAAAAACAAGAGACAAAATGGCTTTATGCTCATCGTAATTCTCACTTATAATTACCCAATCGTCCAGGTACGCAAAGACTTTTTCAGTCCAAGAACTCGGTAGGTTTCTCTTATGTATTCGCTCGATAAACCTCTCGCAAAGCTTATCCATGGCCTTTTGAAACGTTGATGGTGCTCCCGCGAGACCATAAGGCATGCGAACCCATTCAAATTGCCCCCTACCTTCGACAGAGAAGGCAGTATAAGGAATGAACTCCGGTGACATTAAAACCTGATGGAACGCTTCCTTGAGATCCATGGTTGTAATATACTTCGCGTTATGAAGAGCACTTAAAATACGTAGCATATTAGAAAGAGGATGCGCAAGTAAAATAGTATATTTGTTGATTGGTCGATAGTCGACGCAAAAACGCCAACCACCCGAGGTTTGGTTACCATTACCGGAGAACACGACCAGAAACTGTTACTAGGCCTAATATAACCCTTCTCGAGCAGTTCGTCTATTTGTTTATTTAATTCCGCCGCAATAACAGGACTACGCCGATACGGACGGATTTGAATGGGTTAAATTCCCGGTTGTAAGACGATCTTATGCTGCACGAGGTCAGTTAGACCTTGGTTCGGTAACTCCGCGAATTTTAACATTTCCGATTCTAAAAATACATCAAAATCCTTTTGTTGATCCGAAGTCAACGTTTGACAACTAGTTCGTTTATCGCGACAATTTATTAATTCGAATGGATGACTTTCGTTAGTGTCTTTGAATTGCCAAGTTTTCGTAGCAGAATCTATCGATATCCCAAACTGAAGAGCGAAGTCCATACCTAGGACTACTGAATAGCTCAGGTCCTCAAGGACACTCAAATACTGCTCTCCTGCTATTGTACCGATTTGAATGATGAATGGAGCTCCCCCAATAGTTTTACATTGGGTATGATTCGCGAGAAGAACTTCCCGACGGCTCGTATCATCCTGTTGTAATTGACCAGAGCTAAGCTCACGTATTTGGTCATACACTCGCCGATTGATGTAGGACCTCTCACTTCCCGTATCAATAATACCGTTCACTTGCACCCCGAATATCCAGATGGACACCGGTATACGAGCTGTAATCATTGGTGGAACAGGACCAGTACCCGTATAAAATTTGGTCCGAGATGCAATACGATTGGCGATACGTGAGGGTAATGTTTTATCTCTGAGTATCTCAGGAAGATACGACGCGCGCGAAGGCGAAGATCACGGTGATGGAGAGCTATGACTAACAGCTGGACCTTCAGGTTCTAATCCTGGGTCAAATTCTTCCTCCCACTCTTCTTCAGTCTCCTCATCACTCTCAAGTGGCTCCAGACCACATAGGTATGGCATACCGGGGACGTCTACGGAACTTGGTTCTTCCGATTCGTCTGAACCAATTGACACAATACAATCGCTAGCCTCTAAATTCGCTAAGATTTTTTGATGTATTTCATTCGGATTAATTTCGACCGAAGGAAAAGAACGATCAAGACCGGCGCAAATTTCTTCGAATAAATTATTAGATATTGGTAAATTAACCATGGGCTGTGCTTCTTCCCTCAAGCCTTCCCAATGATTAATTTCGTCAGTATTTAAAATAGAATGAATATTATTTGAAACGGACAATTTATTATTTACAACAGACAAATTATTAAAAATCGATAAACCGTTCGTATTATCATATATATCGCAAAACTGCGTAAATGGATTTTCTTCAATATCCAAATTTTCTAAATTACTACCACTACTACTTTCATTATCAAAGCAAATTAAATCTTCAGTAACATGATTTAAATTATTTCCAAACGATACTGGGCTGTGCAGGTCAATTAAATTGACCTCAGTCCCTAATTCATTATCATTATTATTTGAAACGGAGCTCGCTATATTCGCTATTTGATTTTCTAATACTACATCACCTATCAGTTCACCATTAGTTGACACGACCGGACCGATAGTACGCTCTAAGCCGCCATCAGGTCTCGAAAATAAATTTTGTCCAATTTCATGATTAAATTCTTTATCTGGACCGACAGTACGCTCTAAGCCGCCGTCAGGTTCCGAATTAAAATTTATTAAATTATCCGAATTACATTGTTCGATCTGACCGACAGTACGCACCAAGCCGCCGTCTGGTTCCGAACTAAAATTTATTACATTATCTGAATTGAATTGTTCGTTCTGACCGACAGTACGCACCAAGCCGCCGTCTGGTTCCGAACTTAAATCTATTAAATTTCCAATATCACCATCTACAACTGGACCGACAGTTCGCTCTAAGCCGCCGTATGGTGCCGAATTAAAATTTACATTATTTGTTGAAATTCTTTTAAATTTATTTGGTTTGTTCAACCAGAACTGATGTGAATGATAGCAACTAGGGCTCCGATTTCCCCTTCTTATTTGTTTTAACGATTTTCTAGCTTTCGCGCCCTTTTTCCTCGGGGAATAGGAGGGCGAAGCTAGTTTTTTGACTGATCAGTGCGACTAATCTCGCCAGCACTGGTCGGTTGTACCTCGACACAATGGTTGTTTACATTATTAATATTATCATAATTATTATTAACATTATTATTACGAACAAAACGATTCGAACGGTTACCACGATTGTTTCGATTAAAATTATTAAAATTTGGATTCGGGTTTCTCCTATTGAATTTATTTGCATTTGGTTGCCCATGATTCAGGTTATAACTATTACTATTATTATTAAAATTATTATTATTCAAATTATTATTTGATTGAACAGGAATGGCTAACGGACGTAAATTTGAACTACTCGTAAATCCAGGCCTAAATGAATCGCCATTTACTCTAAAACAATTTTGTCTGACGTGTCCTCTTTTAAAACAAAAGTTACAGACATCTACTCTGTTATTCATACACTGTTCAGACAGATGACCATTTTGCCCACAGTTAAAACAAAAGTAATGGTCGGAATTACGACCAGCAGTAACTTCACTAAACGTACGCGATATGACATTTGAGTTGCCACTATTATTCGCGTTGTAGGAATAACTTACTCGATTCTTTGGAGATTTATTTGATGAAAAATTATTTTGAGGAGTTTGGACAGTGGCTGTCGATGCACAAACAATTAATTTGCCGTCATCACCCTCTCTAATTTCCTCGATAACGAGTGGTTGTTTATCATTCATCAGTTCAACCAAAATTGGAGTACGCGGGAACGAATGCACTGCTGAGAATCGCGATTTTTCTTTTGTTTTAGCGTGTGACCTATCGGATGGCTCAGACACACGTTTATTTCCTTCTAATAGCGCGGCAGCCTCATGTAATACCGATAAGAGGTCATCATAAGAGTTCACTGACCTAGAGAATACTAAGGTGGAGAGATTTCTAGGCAAGTGATTACGAATGCACGTAACCTGTTCTGATTCAGGGGGTGGGTTACGCATCTCACTATATTTTTGTTGAACTCTAAATGTAAAATCTATTGACGATTCATCGGATTCTGGTCTCAACTGACCAATTTCCATTAACAACTGGGTGTCCGTTTTTTGTGAGCCAAATGCTCTTAAAAATTCCCGTTTGAAGTGGTCATAGTTCGACCAATGTCTTCTGTACACGTCATACCACTTAGTAACTTTCCCAGTAAAAATATATCCAAGAATTTTTACATAATCCGTTATGAGCCAACATGCAGTTTGAGTTGCCGCTAGATCAGCCTGTGCGGAAACTGGAATGGTGCCAGGAAGAAAAACGGATCCCGCATTAGGGTGAATTTGTTGAGAAAGTACCGGTGGGGGGTTTTCTATGAATACTTCATCCATAGACGTTCGTAAATTATTATTAATATTTGTTGAATTTAAATTTAATTGTGTATTTGTATGAACGGCCTGTGGGTCGCTCGTTTGAATTGACCCAGACGAAGTTGTAACAGTAATAGGTGTGGTAATGACGGTACTGGGTCGAGTCGCGGTAGTGATTGGTATAGTGGTGGTCGCTGTCGTGACCATAGACGTGTTAGTCGCTACCATATTCCCCAAGCTACGCCTTACTGGCGGTCTAACCTGCTGTGGGGTGTCTGCAGTCACGGTCAAATTAGGTATACCGGGTAACGGAGTAGGATTTGGCATCGTCGAGCTCGCTGGCGAAACCGTAGTGCTTGACGTTATCGTATACGTAGTCGAGGGTAGTGAATGCACTACCCTGTTTTGATTCCTACCGTTAGAGGAACTAATGCCTTCGAAGATTATTTCTTCACTTTCCCGCCTACCCGATTGTTGGAGCACACGCTTAGAATTTTGACGCGTCAGTGGTCGAGTGTTACTCATAATATGATTATTGGTACTTAATTTTAATTTATATTAGCTGGTAAGTCAAGCAGCTTACGAGCCCCAATAATACTTAAATATAAAACTTAATTACCGGTAGTAAATTCAAATTTCTTAAAATATTTCTGTTAAAATCTATTCCTTTGTCACCGGATTAAGAATTTATTTTAGTTACCAGGTGACGATAGCTAAGTAATCTCTAACAATGACAGTTTAGATTTATTCTAAATTAACTATAATGGTTTAAGTAATAAACCACAAGTCTATTGAAATTTGATTTTGTTTAAAATTAATACAAAAGGAATTCTTGTCAATGGCTAAAATTTTAAGCCACAGATTTTATTTTATTTAATAACTGATAGTTTTAAATTATTGAAAGATTTACCCAGACTTAAGTCTAGTGAGTAAATTATTTTAGATTTTGAATATAGTATTATTTTTATCAACAATTTTATTGCAATGACTCATTCACTTAATGAATTTTCCTCAAACTTATTTTAATAATCCAAACGGAGGTTTATATTAAACCAAAGTAGTTAAAATTAACTGTATTTATTTTATTAGAATTTTAACTTGTAATTTTACTACAGAATTTATTTTTATTACTTTGTTTAAATTTATTATTTAATAACGGAAAAAAATTACTGTCAATGTTAGTTATAAAATATAAATTTTATTTACTGATATGATTTATTTTATTTAATTTATTTATTCAGAGAATTTTAAAGAAACAACAAGCGCTTTTATTTTATGTTTCTTTCTCTGAGCTTAGTAACGTACCTATTGTTTGTACTACGAGTAACGCGTACGACCAACGCGTAAGACGATGACCTTGTCTTGGTCTTCACGAGACCACAGGAATTTATCGATTTTTTCACAACCACGATTTCAATTTTAATTTTATTTTTCACTTGATATTTTATATATTAAAATTTTAGTATTTTACGCACTATTTAGCCAGTTAATATTTAAAACAAATTATTATAATTTTTATAAATTTAGTTTAAATAATTTTGGGCAACAAATATATATATAATTTAGCACAGTATCAATCCAATTTACGATTTATAATACCAGTATTTCTCTCTTCAACGGTAAAATATTTAATTAATTTAATTTTCCAAATTTTCCAAATTTAATTTTTACTTTATCACCAGGTCTAGAATTTTCCAAAACGAGAAAAACCGAGTTGGGCGCCAAATATAACGGTGACCTTGGCTACTTAAAATATGAATTTTAAATATTATATTGCTGGTTCTGAACGCGGGAAATAGATCTCAGGGATGGGTCGACTCGTCTTGACCGGACACGCGGCTGAAATTTAACTTATTCTAAAGACACTGGTGATGAAAAGTAATTTCTTTGAGGCTTAATTTAATTATTATATACAAATTTTATTTAACCAAATTCCCAATATATACAAAATTCCCCTTTGCTTATTAATTTAATTCCTTTAGAAATAAATAAGTGTTTAGCGACAATGAAATAAATTTATTTAACGCACCAAGCTTAATGAACACGGGAAAAACTAAATCTAATAATTATTTACGTTAGATCGCGTTGAAGAGAGATAAATATTAATAAATTTATTATAAATCTTATCTGGATTTTATTGAGTAGGACGTACTGCAGGAATCGGGCGTCGCTGCATGGCGAATCCTAGTGTGACTTCCTTTCCAGTTCCTGGGCTGTTGATGGACTTGGTGCTTGACACTGTGGCAAATCACTTCACGAAAAAAACTTAACGAATTTTGGTTTTCATAAACCACTTGTATCAAAATTAATCACTAGGACGAATTTAATAATTTTATGGAATCAATAGATTGACTTCAGCGTGACTATCTAGCCGAACACTTGAACTTGAGTGTCGATTGAATTCAATTCCTCGCCTGCACTTGAATCGTCTCTTTTATCTAGTCGTCTTAGGCCCCAACCTCCGATGACCCCTACCTAATTATGCGCACATGACCGATTTACGGTCACCTGCTGCGTGGAATCATCCCTTGTGGTCTAACGCCTAGCTCAGCCAAACTCGGCAATCAGGCTGCGATGAGAAGGAAAGAGAAAGACCAAATCAAGACTGAGACAGCGAGAGAGCCGCACTCTCACATCGTAAACCAACGCTGCCCGGTTATAAATTATTCAATTCCTGACTGTAAATTCTCGAATAAAAAAGATTTTCTCTACTATGTCAAGTAAATATATATTAATTTATTTACATTATTCAATTTTTATGTCACATCATGGCCTTATAATAATTGAATTAATTATAATCATCCAACATAGCCTATAGAATCATCATATTGCGTGAAAGTTTATCAATTAGTATTCGTTTGTAAATTATTGTTCATGACTTTTTTTTATTTGAACTTCAAAGAATATTATATGGAAAATGAGTAAGAAAATTATAATTGAAATTGTTCAATTTTTTTCAAAAATAGGAATTTTGCGGAAACAGAATATACTGTCATGTTTCCAAGTTAAATCCAAGTAAAATATATTAGTTTAAAGGAACGAATGTCGTGATAACAGATTATTTTATGTAAAATTTCATAATTTTGAATCAATGAATACTTTATTTTCTAAAAATATTGGTTATCGTTATTTTCAACATCATGACCGCGATTATTATTATTATTATTATTATTATTATTATTATTATTATTATTATTATTATTATTATTATTATTATTATTATTATTATTATTATTATTATTATTATTATTATTATTATTATTATTATTATTATTATTATTATTATTATTATTATTATTATTATTATTATTATTATTATTATTATTATTATTATTATTATTATTATTATTATTATTATTATTATTATTATTATTATTATTATTATTATTATTATTATTATTATTATTATTATTATTATTATTATTATTATTATTATTATTATTATTATTATTATTATTATTATTATTATTATTATTATTATTATTATTATTATTATTATTATTATTATTATTATTATTATTATTATTATTATTATTATTATTATTATTATTATTATTATTATTATTATTATTATTATTATTATTATTATTATTATTATTATTATTATTATTATTATTATTATTATTATTATTATTATTATTATTATTATTATTATTATTATTATTATTATTATTATTATTATTATTATTATTATTATTATTATTATTATTATTATTATTATTATTATTATTATTATTATTATTATTATTATTATTATTATTATTATTATTATTATTATTATTATTATTATTATTATTATTATTATTATTATTATTATTATTATTATTATTATTATTATTATTATTATTATTATTATTATTATTATTATTATTATTATTATTATTATTATTATTATTATTATTATTATTATTATTATTATTATTATTATTATTATTATTATTATTATTATTATTATTATTATTATTATTATTATTATTATTATTATTATTATTATTATTATTATTATTATTATTATTATTATTATTATTATTATTATTATTATTATTATTATTATTATTATTATTATTATTATTATTATTATTATTATTATTATTATTATTATTATTATTATTATTATTATTATTATTATTATTATTATTATTATTATTATTATTATTATTATTATTATTATTATTATTATTATTATTATTATTATTATTATTATTATTATTATTATTATTATTATTATTATTATTATTATTATTATTATTATTATTATTATTATTATTATTATTATTATTATTATTATTATTATTATTATTATTATTATTATTATTATTATTATTATTATTATTATTATTATTATTATTATTATTATTATTATTATTATTATTATTATTATTATTATTATTATTATTATTATTATTATTATTATTATTATTATTATTATTATTATTATTATTATTATTATTATTATTATTATTATTATTATTATTATTATTATTATTATTATTATTATTATTATTATTATTATTATTATTATTATTATTATTATTATTATTATTATTATTATTATTATTATTATTATTATTATTATTATTATTATTATTATTATTATTATTATTATTATTATTATTATTATTATTATTATTATTATTATTATTATTATTATTATTATTATTATTATTATTATTATTATTATTATTATTATTATTATTATTATTATTATTATTATTATTATTATTATTATTATTATTATTATTATTATTATTATTATTATTATTATTATTATTATTATTATTATTATTATTATTATTATTATTATTATTATTATTATTATTATTATTATTATTATTATTATTATTTTCAATAGGTTTTCTGGACGATTCATGAAAGTTAGTGTCGATTGACACCTTCATTGTGGAATCGATTTTTTACTATTTTTTACTCATTTGTTACAAAAAAAATTAGTTAACTTTTTAAAAATCGATTTTTTGTTGTTAGGTTTCCTGGACGATTCATAAAGTTTGGAGTCAATTGATACTTATATTGTCGAATCAATGTTTTAAAAGTTAATTAAGTCTAAAAAAAAGGAATAGTTTACAAAAAAGATGAAAAAACAAATTACTCAGAGTATCTAAGCGGCCGCTTACTATTGTTATTATTATTTGCCTTGGATTATTATTATTTCCCCCATTTTTGTCTCACAACAGTTTGAGGGGAATAGCGCATGCGCACTGTCTCGGAATTAAATTCAAGTCCCGGTAGAGCTCATATTTTGTTAAACCTTTAAACTAAATTTTTGCACAAAAAAAATTTTTTCAAATTTTCTTTTTACATTGATTCTTTGGTGCCGGTGAAATTTTTATATACAAACAAAATAATTTTTTTCTAATTTTAACTATTTCTTAATGCCGAGATTCGAAAAACTGAAAATAATTTAATTAAATTCGAAAAATTTTTTTTGAGCTTAGCTGATTTTTTCCGCTTATAGAAGACAACGATTGCTATAATTAAAAAAAAAAAAAAAAAAGTAAATCAGATTTTTTTTTTTTAATAAAAAGTGATCATATTTTATAGTATGAAATGATAAAAAATAATTAATTAAAAATTAATTATTATAGCTAATATTACAAAAGAGTATACTTCAAAACTTGGTAAAAATATAATAATCATCTTTTCAAACTTCCTAATTACCATATTTCTTGGTAAAATTGAATAAAATAAACTGTTTTCGGAGCAATAAAAAAAAAGAAAAACTAACTTTAAGAGATGGATAAATGTCAAGACCAAAACAATCAACAAACTTTTCACTAATCTGAAAAAAAATGTTAGAGAAAAATTTTTTTCATTCCATTCAGCTTATTTTTTTCAGTGTGTCGCAAATAATGAGCTGATCGATCTTATAATTCTATGAGATTTAAATCTTGATAAATTCTTTCAATCACCGAAAGATTCATTGGAAACGGTTGATTCGTTCACGAGATATCGTTAGGCAAAATTGAAAAAAAAAGTTATTTTCATCGTACTTTATATCACTTGATCGAATCAAACGATTTAAATAAGCCTTATGGTAATCTAAATATAGTTCTCAACTTGATCAAATTTTGAGAGTAATTGTTTAATAGACGAGATCCGGGCACGCTGGCCCACCTAAGCAAGTAGTTTTTATTTCGTGGCTTTTTAGGACCGGATAGAAATTATTCCATCTGTTTCAAAGAAATATGAAGATATTTTACAATAATTTCATTAAAAACGAGTTTAATCAGGCAAAATGACACAACCGTAAAATAAATTAAAATCATATCAAAACAAAACATTTAAAATTAATTTCCTGGGTCAAAATATTTGGTCTGACTTTAGTCTAACTGCACTGCATTTAGACTAATTAGTCTGTATTTGAACTAGTTGATCTGTTTTTAATCTTTTATAAAAATTTTAAGCTGTTTTTGATCTGCTGTTTTAAAAAACAATTGCGATACAGAAGGACAAAACTAGATTAATTCTGGAACTTAGAAAAATTTTGGTTCTGAAATTGTGCAAGGACAAAACTAGATTAAATCGTGGACTTATAATAATTCCATTTATATCTAGAAAAAATTGATAAAAAGTATTATAAGATCTAGAATGGATTTTTTTTTTGTTTACTATTTACTTAGTGTCTTTTGTTTATAAATGTCAGCAGTTAATGATTATCTGACAGCTATATTTTTTAGTCGTCTTGATAGAATATTATTAATATTTAACGAAAGTAGTAAAATTGCCGTTAAAATCTCAACAAAAACTTCTTCAATTCACTGAATAAAGTCGACAAATATTCTGACATTAAAAATCGTATCAAAATATTCCTCTGTGACATTGTAATACGAAATAGCAACAGCACGTTTTAAATATCAAGAAAATTAAAATAATCCTCTATATCTAGATGTTCCCGAATCACTTTCCATGAGCAGTAAGTTTAATTGAACTTTATTCATTCTTGTTATTTTTAATAAATTATAACAGGGCTATGCTGTTACTCTGGTCGTCCTTAATTTACCTTCTTAAGGGCGCCACTGGAAATGATAACGGCCTCCCAGAACCGGATCTTAAATCGTCAGGGTCGGTTTAATTTATTTAATTGTAAGAAAAGGATGAGGAAGGATAACTTATAAATAATTTACTTCTCCGATGAACAATTTAAACCTTTTTATTTACTCAATAACCTATTTAACCTTTATATACCTTATTCACTTAGAACCTTTTATAAGCCTTATACATTATACCTTTTATAAACCTTATAACTTTTTATAACCTTATGACCTTATAACGTATACTATGCCGAAATTTTTGCGACGGAGACGCGAAATCTCTCAATATAGCGTATGAGGTCGCCCACGCGTGATAATAATAATTATAGTAAATAATAATAAACAATATTAAATACTGAGATCAAATTAAAATAATATAATAGATTTTGCTATTTGTCAGAATATAAATAATAATTAAATGTCGTGCCTAGACCAGCTCCTCAGGCTGGGTTAGTGCACGCAGGCGCCAGACAGTTTATCCCAAAACGGACAAAATTTAGTTCAGGGGAAAATCTACGAGGGAAAATCCGAGCAAGTGACTCGTAACGAAGCGGACAAACACTCAAGAGAAATAAAATGAATAATAAAAAAAGGAAAAATAGTAAATATATAATAAATAATTATATTCAAATAATAAATAAGATCAGAAAAGTAAAATAAAGCAGTAGGAAAAGACCCAGGAAAATAAATATTAAATTTTCCCCGACAGCTGTTGGTTTCCGAATTTTAATTTATATAAACAATATAAAATTTAATAATATTTTACACAATATTTAATTCCTGGTAAATTTATAACAATAATGACACTCGGTGATTACCAAAACAAAATATATAAACTCAATAACCCAAAATAACTATAATTCAACTTAATTAACAATATTTATAGTTATATTGAATAAAAGGAAACAATTATTTCACTTAATATTTCCAAGATAACACATAATAATAATCTCTTTACCTTATTTTATCTCTCAACACGTTTGAGAGAGAGAAAGATACAGGATTTATCCTCACTCACACTCTGAATAATAAATTTTTCGGTATTCAACCAATTTATAATTTTTAAAATAAAAAGTTAAATTATAATTTCATAATAAAAATCTCATTAATACTTTTTAACCGCTGGGGTATGCATAAATAAATAAATCAAAGAATATAAAGTTACTTAATTATTTTAAATAATAATGAATATAAATAATAATAAATACTTATAATAATGCTTAATATTTTTTTCCAAATATTCCGAGTGAGAATTTTTCACCCAAGTAGTGATGTCAGTACTTGAGGGATTTACTCAAGTACTGTAGGCGCTCTATAGATATATATACTATAGGTGTATATATAGGTATTCCGGCAACGTTTCACCACGCTGCACTTAACTCAAATATACCTATATATGCACAACAATATCAGAATATAGCCACCAATGATCAATAATAATAATAATTAACGATAATTATAAACGATGCAAATCATATATCATCCAGTATCAATTATTAATAAATTAATTTCCCTCGCCGCGGCGACCAACAACTACCGGGGGAGGTTATCACGTGAAAAATATATGCCGTGAAAGGTATTCAAAGTACTTACTCAAAATTCTCCAATAACTCAAAATAATGTAGATTGAACTAAATATATCAGTTAATTCACCAATTATTATCTTATTTTCCAAACTAAATAATTAATACACGGTTTTACAATGGAAACTGCGTCTACACACAATGCTAGTCCGTATCTTTCTAACTTAATAATCTCAACCTCCACCTGTTGGTCGTCGCACACGTGGCACCACCGTCGCCCTTAATTACTATTATAATTATTTGTAGTAGCCCTGGGCCTAATATTAAATTAAAATATAAATTATAAAAATAATCCTTCGATACCTGAATGACACATGATTAATTAATTAAATATATGAACTACTTTTTTATAACTTATTCCTATTTTTATTTTACCCGGTACTGAAATAGTTATTATTCAAAATTATTAAATTGACGTCGGGATCATAGCCGAGGTATCGATTTACCGTTACCCGGCGGTCAATATTTTCGACTAAATTGACATCCTCAATCGAATGACAAGTTTAAATAAAATAATACAATAGACCATTGTTGGGGCATAATGTCACGCCAGATTATGCATCCTAACTATTCCAAAATCATAAACAAAAACGTAAATTTTACAAAAATAAATTAGTTGTATTTTTAAATCATAAATTAAAATCTATTCACACATGTGCTCACCCATACCCAGCGCGCATGCGCTAGCACCGTGCACAGACCGCTGTCTCCATCGGCGAAATGGCGGAATGCCCGCGTAACGACTCAAATTCAAATATAAAATTAAAATATTCAACTTACAACTAAATAAAAATTAAATAATTTGAATCGTTACGTGACAACCTTAAAACCTTATAAACCTTAAACCTTATAAACCTTAAACCTTAATTAACCTTTCATTTATTGACCCGCGATATTTTCATTAACTACTAATTTATTTATTACCCGCAATAATATCCTTACTAAATTTAGCCAACTACCTTTGGCATTCCCACACACTCGCACACACAATGATAAAAATCGCTTAACCTTCACGATAATTAATTACTAAATTTTCCACTAAAATTAGCCAACTACCTTTGGCATTTTCACACACTCACACGCACAATAGTTAAAAATCGCTTAACCTTCGCGATACTTAATTACTAAATTTTCCTTTAACTCCTTATTTATTTTCTCTCACACACTTACTCTGTCCCCTGGACTTATTTTACACACACTGAAATTACAATAATTTTCCCGCAATAAATAAATTAATTAATTTAGGAAATTATATAATTATTAATTAATTTATTAATTGATTTTAATCTTCCTTTATTCTTATTATTCCCTTCTATCACTTTCTTATCACTTATTTTTACTTCAATAATATCACGATTTTTACTAAGTAATTTAGTGACGCGTTTCTTAATTTTTTTCTCATACTCGAAGTCCCGCCATCACAATTGTTTCGTTTCCTACATGTGTTCTTTCAGGTACTTTTATCATCACGATAATTTTTCTTATTTTATTTACTTAATTCCTTTAACTACTTTCTTGGTTTAATAAATTATTTATCGTTCCTTAATTAATTTAATTTTTTCTTTTTGAATTATTTTGTCGGTGACTTTGACCACGGACTTTTTTATCAATTTTTCCCGAGATAAATTCTTATTAATTTTATTTAATTTTATTAATTTATTAATTTAACTTCTAATTAATTAACTTTCGACTAGCGGCTATGACTAGATTCGACAGTTTCCGGTGCGTGAGGTACCCGACCCACCTGGAAACTTCTAGAATAATTCTGGCTACCAGCCTGGAATTATTTCACTAACTCAATGGCCGCGGCTACCTGCCTGGAGTTAATTAATTACTTAATTTTAATAATTACTTCCGAGTTTAAATTATAAATTTTTATTTTACGAGATTAATTATTTAATTTGCGAGAATTGGGGTTAAGACGCGACGCTACCAGACGTATACTAAGTATTTCATAAAATTTTCCGGCTTACCACCTGGAATAAATCTTATAAATACCTCTACGGTTAAAATTCTCCAGATCCTTTCCTCGTCGTGTTTTTGTCCGGATCTCGTCTTATTAATCGTCCTCGTAAATTATTTTGGTCTTATTGTGGTTCCGTCTCTCTCTCTCTATACTCTCCTCTCTCTCTCTCTCCTTCAACTCTCTATCTATTCTCTCCTTCAACCTGTTATAATCAGACGCAATCAGTACTATTTATAAGAAATACCGGCTACCTGCCTGGTATTTGTTAATAAAAATTGAGAATACCATCGCTTGGTTCCACAGTAAACTCAAGCTATTAACTAAAAATTTACCTGGTAGAATTAAGTTAACGACGTCTGTTTTAGCGTCTATTGTCGCGTCACTTCGTTGTTCTCTCCCCACGTCTCTACTATTCGGACGTCCCGATGGTTAATGCCCGATTCTCGTTCCGGTCCCCGTTTATAATTGCTCGCGCACTCTTGACTTTGGTTGTCCTTTTCTCTCCTACTTAACTCTAAGTTAAACACTACAGTTAAATTTATATCAATTAACCCTTTAATTTGGGGTGCCATTGGCACCCCGGTTTGACCCGTACATTGGGGAACGCTGATACGGGTGATCCTCACCTCCTGTCCTGCTATTAGGAACACTGACATCAGTGACTTAATAATTAATCCAGTCCTGGGCGCTGCCACCGGCTGTCCAGGATTATCCGAATCCCGCATAATCTTAAATAATATGGAGACCAGTTCGCAAAAATATTTTAAAATCGCAAAAATGAAATACACTTAATAAAATAATCAATGACCAGAGTCCTCCGGGGGTCTATAGACACTCCAACGAGGCCAAACCTGGATTAAATTTAATTACTAAAATTGTTTTTATTTTTAATTAATTTGAGATAATTTCCCAAAATGTAACAGTGGTGCTGTGACCAAGATCAATAACCATTGGTTACAAACAATAAAAAATTAATTTTTATATATTAAATTAATATTGGAGAATTTCCAGTATGTAACAAGCTAATCAATAGAATTAGCATTGCATCTTGGATAACGAAATAAAAAGTTTTTGAATACCATTAAATCATATTCAAATTTATCATGACAGTTGTGGAATAAGCGACTACTTGCATCAGTGCATATGCAACTATAGAGTTGGATGGTGCTCATGCTCAGAGCTACCACTTTAAACATCAGCACGATGAGCTTTACTCTTTAGTACAGTGCTCGGTAGTAGGGAAAATCATGATTCGTATCCCGGACTATGTTGAACCTCTACTTCTACTTCCAACGCTTTTACCGTAGTCTCTACTCATCTCTCTTTATGCTATACATCTACGTGAACTTTTGAACTATATACGTATATACATACATTGGGGTGTAAATTAAACATCGTTTAACAAAACGCCTGAGTATTTTAAATACATACGACTATTTTAACGATCTTCAACGGCACATTTTTTTGATATTATATAATTCTTACATCAAAGTTAAATAATTTTACATTTTTGTGGTAGAGAAAAAACAAAATTTTTAGTTTCTGTCCGGCTAGAAATGGTCCCAATGCATATATTCGGCCTCAATTGGGAATCACTGTGGCATCCCCAGTAGGTCTACCCCAGTCGGAGATATTCAAATGCCATAATTAGTTACCCAACATCAGTTTTTTCAGAGTGGGACCTAATTAGGAACTCATTGGGATAGCCCAATGTAAAAATAAATGACTTATATTAATTTCGCCACATTGGGATCCAATCGGGGACTTGTTGGGGTAGCCCAATGCAAAAGTTATTATTATTATTATTTTAATAACTTTTATGATTCATATACAATCTGAAATGCTCAAAATTTGTTATTGAAATTTTTTTTTTTTTTTTTTTCAGAAATTTAATAATAAAACAAATTTATTTTCTATGCTCGTACACAATATTTATGTTAAAATTTCTATATATTTATCTAAATTGTTTATAAACAATTTCATTTTATCAAATTTATTTAATTTGCAAATCAAGTTATTTTTCACTTCTTCTGAACAGAATAGTCTGTTTTGTGTCCATCCCTCCTCTCTTTTCTATTTTTTCTAGAATAATTTTGATTGACTAAAATTTTGATTAAATTAATTTCTTTTTTATTTACTTGAAGTACCCTGAGGTTTTAATTTGGTAATCCATTTGACCGTCAAATTTTTTAATTCTTTTTAATATTTTGTTTACTGGCTAAAAATTAAACAGAGTACAGAATAATAATATATTTATAGAAAGAGTACGTCGATCATTTAATCACGGATTTTTTATTTCTCCAAGTTATTCTTTGGTATTATGATAAATATACTATTTACACTCATGCGATCGCATACGTAGGTCAGCGCAGTGGATAGCATCAAAGATTTTGGATCAGAAGGATGCAGGTTCAAACCCAGCGGTCATCAGGATTTTTTCATCAATCGAAATCATGTATAATTCCTCTAAATAACGCTTCCAATACAATAGATAACATTTCGGATCTAATTAAATTTTTTTTTTTTCGCAATTTAACATTTTTTAAGTAGAGATCGCACGTTTAGGAATACGTAAATCTTAATCAATTGAGAACCTATAGGGATTGCCCGATCGAGGCCTAAATACGTTGCTGCATTACATCCCAATGTAGAGTCTCCAATGGGCAACCCAAGTGGGCGCACCTAAAAATTTCTAGTTGGGATAATTTGAATAAATAAAAAACAAAAATGATAAACAAATGGAATTAAAAATATAAAAAAATTATTTTTGAGCAGTTCAATAATTACTCTATAAAATTGTCCTAAATCATAAAAGCCGTAACTTCAATAGTTTAAAAGATATAATTATTTAAAAATTCAAGTAATGCATTTTTAGGTAGATTTTTTTAAAAATCTAGGTTTTGTATTTGTCCTCATAGTTGATTTTTCAAGGAATTTTGTCATAACCTATAATAATTAGTTAAGTAGAGTTCGAAAATACCATTCGTCTAAAAATTTATATACGTATGTATATTAGACTGTTTCAAATTAGGGGACTATTTATTATTATTTATTTTTTTTTTTTGATGAACATTAAAAAATCGATAGGGTATCTTAAAATATGGTGACAATTAAATTTTGAGATCTTAATATTGATATTTAGAGGTGGCTATTGATAATTTTCCATTTTTCATTTAGTAACATGGTAAAAAATACATAACTTCTGAATAAATCAAGATACAAAAAATCTCTTATCAAACATTTTGTAGGAAATTTACTGATCTACAAAAAAGGTATTTTCTGCATGCCCGGACGAAAGTACGTGCTTTCGGCCTCGAGTTTACGACAGAAAGTATACCATTTCTGCCGTGCTGGGATTACTCACGCGCCATCTATAACAGCAGGCAGAAACAAAGTAACAACGGGACGAAAGAGTTTTTGTGCGCACTGTTACCGGTTATACTTATACTACTGTCACTTTGACAAGAATTCGTGACACTCAATCATATTTATAACCTCAATACTTGTTTACAATTAATTTGAAATTTATATGGCTGTGTTTTTGAAATAGTAAAATTTACTAAAGATTAATACAAAACTAAAAAATTATTTTTAATAAATTTAGTAATTTGAAAAAAAAAAGAAGAAATCATTTATGATACTGAAGTTAGCCGACGTCTAAAAAATTATGCCTACAGTTTTTTTAATTTTCTACAAGTGCATATTTTTAGTTTTTATTTTTTCTGTAATTGATTGAAAAAACAAAAAATTCGAAAATAGTTAATTGTCTGTTAACTTAAGGATCATAATTATTTCTTAACAATGTGTGATGATAATTTTTTTTGTAGATGTATTTGATGTCTGCCGCCCGACCAGCAGCACTCACTTCGCTCGTGCCGCAAATGTCGGGGCAGGCATTAATACATTCTAAAATGGAGTTAAATAATTTATACATCTTTGATTTGTCAACGTACTTTCATCCCGGCATAAAGAAAAATAGTATACACTACACGGACAGAAAGTTGAAGAGCCCTGAACTGCACGTCTGATGCCCTCAGCTTCGCCTCGGGCGTCATGACGCGCAATGCAGGAATCTCCAACTTTCTGCCCTTGTAGAGTAATATACTATTTATGATTTTTGCATAAATTCATCCATTTACAAGATATCCGACGTCAAAGTTTAATAAAATTCAAAGAACTTGCTTTTGCTCAATCTGAATTTTATACCATGTCAACCAATGAGAATTCAAAAATTTTCAATACAGTTATTTGTAGGAAATTAAATGCTCTACAAAAAAAGTCTCTTATCATTTTTTGATAAATTCATCTGTTCAAAAGTTATTGGAGCTTGAAATCAAGTTAGAGTGAATTTCAAGATCTTTTTACTTTTCCGGTGAAACTATCAGATTTATCACGCATGGAAAAAAATTGTTAAAATTCACCGGAATAATCAATACTTTTTATTGTTTCAAATAGTAATGTGGCGCCCGGGTGCGATTCTGTTGTTTATTATAAAGTATAAGGTTAAAATATATGAGTGATCTGCTAAAATATATTTATGCTCAAAGAATAAAAAAATAGGGTAAAGATATAGTTTTTAAAATTTCAAATAGTAAAAATTATTATTTTGAATTGTATAGTTTCAATGGCAGGATGATATTTTTTAGACTGACGATAGTAAAAATTAAAACTTAAACCATAAATTTTAAGGTTTCAAACAATAAAAATCTCCAAGTCGATATATATAATTTCATAGTCGATCGTTACTTTTTCTTATGCTACCGTAGTAGTAATTTTTGGTGACACGACCGACGACCCAAAGACAATTGATCCCCGACAATTGATTCTTGCGACGATTGATCCGCCGATAAAATATACTCACACACATATAAATGTGAAAAATTTGTATGTGAATGTATTTTTTATGTTACACGCACATAAAATTAGTGAAAAAAGGGCGTTATTTTTCACATTTATGTTTATGTGAGTATATTTTATCAGCGGATCAATTGTTGCAAAGATCAATTGTCGGGGATCAATTGTCTTTGGATTAACGGTCAGGTAACCGTAATTTTTGTTCTAAACCCTCATTTTTATGGCTTCGAATAACAAAAATATATATATATATATTTTCTTTGTTCTATTATATATTTTTTTATTTTGAATTATTTATTTCTGGCTTTTACCGTTTGCTCTCGTAGTACAAGGTTCTATTCAGGCTTCTGATTTCACCCTCTCCTTCTCCCTTCTTCCATTGTCTGTTTTCTCATCGTTGTGCATCTAATTGATTGCATCCTTGTTTGTATTATGAATAACTGGATTCGGTCGGACACAGTATATAGTTGTTCGAATTTTTATATAAAAAATCATCAGAAAAATTTCAGCCGACTCTCGAACTCGAACCGCCGACCTTTCACTAACAGAGTCTAGTCCCTGGTACTTGGAGCGCTCGGCCATAGCATGCGTATGAGAATCGAAAGTTATTTCCGTACTTAAATGGATGACGGTAACGCATGAAATTTTACTTCATCAAACAATAAAATTTGCTGAGGCTGACACATACTTTTTACAAATTGACGAAGTATAATGTACAGTTTCATTTAATCAATCTTCACTGATTTCAGTAGGAATATTTAATATTTACTTTAATCATAAATCTCCGTGAAAATTTATTTATTCCCATTTATATCATTAAATTTGACTATTGACTAATATTAAAATATTACAAATAACTCCTGGTAAATTTTCTTAGTTAGAGGACTTTACAAAATAACGTTCTAACTGAATTTATTATTTTGTATCCTTTATATTTTTATTGTTTGAGACTTTAATTTCTTATTTTACAAACTATAGATATTTAAGTTTTGGCTGTTAAACTTTAAAGTTCAATTTTTTTAGTGTTTACTTTGTCTTTTTTATAGTTCTAAATGATAATTTTATCTAAATGAACTGTATATTTCAGCATTCGATTTATAATTATTATTTATTAAATATTGAAATCACGATATTACTATTTGAATGAATATTAATCAGTAAAAATATTATAATTATTAGACATCAGATTTTATTTGTTACAGTTCCTTTTTTTCCGTGCAAAACGTTATAAGGAATTTTTTGTAGACGATTTTATTTTCTACAAATTATTATCAGTCAAGTTTGTTCAAATCCGCATTGTTTTATAGTTATTTTTATTTTGATTTGAAGAGCTCGACATCAACATGGGAATAACTAGAAAACAATGAAGAATTTGAAAAAAATTGACTGATAATAATTTGTAGTGAATAAAATAGTCAACAAAAAAGACCTTATAACATTTTGTGATAAATCTGATAGTTTCACCAGAATAGTAAATAGATCTCCAGCTTTACTTCAAGCTCTAATAACTTTTGAACAGATGGATTTTTCAAAAAATGATATGAGACTTTTTTTGTAAATCATTCGATTTCCTACAAAAAACTGTATTGGGAATTTCTGAGTTCTCATTAGTTGACATGCTATAAAATTCAGAACGAGCAAAAACAAGTTCTTCGAATTGTCTCAAACTTTAACGTCGGATGTCTTGTGAATGGTTGAATTTATGCAAAAATCAGAAAAGACCTTTTTTGTAGATCAGTAAATTTGCTACAGAATGTTCAGGAAGAGATTTTTTGTATCTTGATTTTTTCGGAAGTTATGTATTTTTTACCATGTTACTAAATAAAAAATCGAAAATTATCAATAGCCACCTCGAACTATCAATATTAAGAGCTCAAAATTTAACTATCACCATATTTTAAGATACTCTTCCGATTTTTCAATGTTCATAAAAAAAAAAAAATACTCCCCTAATTTGAAACAATCTAATGTATTTGTATTTTTTCTCTAAAAGTTCATGGAATAACAAAACTTTTTTATTCTTTGAGTTTTTTTATTTAAACAAATTTTCAAAAAGTTATAAGCAAAAAACCATGGAAAGAGCGGTTTTTTTTTAAATTTCATATCTTTTGAACTAATGATCGAAAAAATCTCAAAATTTAGGAGGATGAGTTTTTTGATGAGCACTAAAAAATAGAAAAAAATGATGGAAATTAAAAATTAAAAATCTTAAAACCGTCCGATTTGGTGTGGATATACATATGGGTCATTCTATCAAATAAAGTTATTTTTACGGGGCGACCCTCGCAGATTTCGTTCAAACTTTGTGGAGTTGTTTTGTGTATTAAAAAAAATATTCTCTGCAAATTTGAGCTTTCAATGTGTAGCTGTTTCGAAGTTATGATTTTTTGAATTTTAAGAATTTTTTTTTTTTTAACTTTTTCATTAATTTTTTTGGAGAAAAAAAACTTTCTAAAAAAAATGAGCTCATAACAGTTATTCGTAGGAAAAATTCTCAGCTTTCCAATAAAGATATCCATTTTTTATTTTAAGTTACAGAAGATCTTTTAAAATTCAATGAAAGAAAAAAAAACGCTTTTTATGACTGTGCGGCGCTCGATACATCTATTTTGATATTTTTTTCTGAAAGCTGAGACTTTTTCCCACAAAGTATGTAATTTTCACGATGTGCCTATTTTTTGTCTGAACAAAATTAAATAAAATATAAATTCTCTACGATTGAAAAACTTTAACTCTTATCTTTTTTGAGGATGTTGATACATTTTTAACACAAATTTATCCTGGACTTTCAACGATAGGTGAAAAAGGATGCACCGCTTGTGTTTCTTTCACCGTACTCGGCTTCAAGTATCGTAGGTCGTAACCATTTATTTTCTATAAAAAGTCCTCATTCTCTGATTAAAAGAAACAATTCTAAACGATTTGTAATGTTAAATGTCTATAAAAAGGGTGATTCAAAAGTATTTAAAGTATTCAAAAGCATTAAAAAGTATTTAAAATTTTTTTTCCAAATCGTTTTACATAAATCATTTCTTTTAATAAGGGTTGGTTATAAAAGTGAAATGAACGCCGGTATAATTTTGAATAGCCCGGATGTATAAATCTTGCGGTGTGAGGATATGTTTTCTGGTATGTATCTGCAGTAGAGCTGTGACAACAAAAATTATAAAACTATTTTTCATGATACCAGCATCGAAGCTTCAGTTCGAGGAATTAGTGATTTGAACTTCGATTTTTGTGTTTTGTTTAATAGTGATTTTAGACTATTAATGTTATCTGCATTAATGACAGTTCTGACTTTGTAATCAAGTTTGATAAAGATTTGTGTAAATAATAAATAGTATTTATGGTTTCTGTTTAATTATAAATTGCAAATCATAAGTTATGCGTACACTAATGGTTGATCACACCATTGGTCTTAAATTAACTTGATTCTAACTGGCTGATGACACTGAAACTCATTTTCAATGCAAGTAATCATGAAAAAAATAGTGTGAACCACGACTTCAGATTGCAGTTATTGTCAGATTTTGCCTACGGCTCGGGCAGCCTACTTCATTCTCATTTGATATCGTTTTGTTTCATCTCTTGCTACACAATGAATTATTAGAGTTTGATAAAACTATAAAATCGATGACTTATATTTAAATAATTATTGATTTTGTTCAAACAAAAAATATGCACATCGTGAAAATTACATATTTTGTGGGGAAAAGTCTCAGATTTCAGAAAAAAATATCAAAATAGATATATCAAGCGCCGCACAGTCATAAAAATCGTTTTTTCTGCCTTAATCGAATTTTAAAAGGTCTTCTGTAACTCAAAATAAAAAATGGATATATTTATTGGAAAGCTGAGAATTTTTCCTACAAAAAATTGTTATGCGCTCATTTTTTTAAAAAAGTTTTTGTCTCCAAAAAAATTAATGCAAAAGTTGAAAAACAAAATTTTCTTAACATTCAAAAAATCATAACTTCGAAACAGCTACACATTGAAGGCTCAAATTTGCAGAAAACATTTTTTTTAATACACAGAATAACTCCACAAAGTTTGAACGAAATCTGCGAGGGTCGCCCCGTAAAAATAACTTTATTTGGTGGAATGACTCATATATTATATATAATAGATATTAAGGTGTCCCAAAAAAAAAACAAATATTTTTTTTTAACCTGTTATGGACTCAATAGTTACTTTATATTATTAAAAAAATCCTCACCAAATTTCAGCCAGATATCTCTAAAATTGAGCTATCACAAAGGGGGGTCTCCTTTCCCATTCAAAATACATGTAAAAACTTTTCATTTTAGTTTTTCGTTATTAAGACTGAAAAAAAGTTTTTTTTAAATTCCACCTAGTATAATTTTGTAGGAAATGAAATTCTCTACAAAAAAAGAGCTGATGCATTATGTATGTCAAACGAACTGGAAAAAAGTTAAGGGGCTTCAAAGATCGATAAAATTATAGTTTCCTTAATGTTAAATTTTTTTTTATTATTTTTAATTTTTACTTTATCAAAAAATTTTTTTTCCAAATTTTGACACGCATAGTCTTGTAGGAAATTCAATTTCCTACAAAATGTATTTAATATCATATATACGTTGAATGAATAAGGATGTAACAGGGTAAAATGAGTTAATTTATCCACCAAAATCGTGATAATTCACTGATGGTCAATTACCCTACCGGTAACCCCAACTGAGCAATTGAGGGAGTTTTTCGACTTGTCGTCGGGCGCGCTAATCGAAAATGCTAGTACGCGAGGCCCAATAATAATTAGGTAGAGGGGTAGTTTTCCGATAATGACCGAAGACAACCGAGTGGAATTATTAAAAGTGTAAGACAGTAGCAGATAAGACGCAGAGCCGGCAGGACCGGGTTACCATCCAGACGTATAGGACTGCTGACTACCCGAAGAGCAGGTAACTATCTAATTCGGACTTGGCTTCGCATTGTGGAACCAAGCGATAACTCCAGAACAATATTTATTAAGATACCAGGCCATTAGCCGGTATTCTTTATTATCTCAGTATTAATTCGTCTGAATAAGCAGGTATTGGAGTAATAAAATCAAGAATACGAATTGCGAAAGTACCGAGACGTGACAAGGAAAAGAACACGAGACGACCCGGACTAGTATCGATAACCCAGAGATCCGCCAACTGGACAGAACCAAGGCGAGGACAAGATACAAGTCGTAGCTGTAAATAAATCGTCAGATATTTATTAAATTAATTCTAGGCCTGAGCCAGAATTATCAAATAAATAGTCATACAAAATCGTACGTGGTGTCCGTAAATTGATCGTCGCGTATAGGCCCAACTAGGTAAACTAATTATGAATTATTAATTATTCGACGTGGAAATAAGTTCGTCAGCTAGACGCTGCGAATCAAGAGTTCTTGACGCTTCTAGAAAAATCCAGGCAACGTGACTGGATGTACTGCGTCGTGGAATTTTCCAGGCCTTTCAAGAGACCGCATGCCGGAAAATTATTCTTAATCTAGTCAATAATCTAATCATTAATATTAGAGTAATTTTAATCATAAATTAATTGATCAATTATAATTAAAAGAAATAAGTAGATAGTGAATGTGCCGGGAATTTAACGTTGAAATTGATAGTCAAGTTTGAGTATTGTGATAGTGGCGATGAAACGTTAGTGTGTAAAATTGGCTTAATAAAATTTATCAATTGATTGTGAAACGGAAAACGGTAGCGGTTGTAAATAATTATATATATTAATTGATTAGTAATTTTAAAATGGTATAATGATTTTAATATTGGTAAATTTAAAATAAAGGAAAATGGTTAAAAGAAAGTGTGCGTGTAAAAGAGTAATAATGAAAATTAAGTGTTTAAAATGTTAAGGTTTTATAATCACGTAGAGGGTTCAGGGAACCGTGAGAATTAATTAAATAAGGTTTTGTCGTGTAAAGGGTCCAGGGGACCGCGCGAGATATAGTTTAGGTTTATAGCCACGTAGAGGGTCGAGTTGACCGCGTGGAGGTTTAGGTTAAGTCGCGTGTGTATAAAATAAAAGTCCTGAGGACTCAGAGTGAGTGTGTGTGTGATAGCCAAAGGTAGATAGCAAAAATTGTATAAGGTATAAGGTTTATTAAGATTATAAGGTTTATATAATAAATAAAATGTTAAAATTGTTATTTTAAATAAAGTGTTAAATAACTATAAATTATCCTTCCTCATCCTTCTCTTACAAATTAATTTTACACCGACCCTGATGATCTAAGATCCGGCCCTGGGAGGCCGTTATTACTTCCAGTGGCACCCTTTGATAAAAAGACGACCAAGGTAACAGTACCCTTGTTATAAGGAATAAGTTACTGGGCTTCAAATGACCACGAAAAATAAAGTTCACTTATCGTTGATATTTAACCTCAAAATAAAATATTTTTTAAACTACATTTTTCGATGACATTTAAAGCCCTGTAACTTTTTTCTCATTCATTTGACGTATGGATGATATCAGATACTTTTTGTAGAAAATTAAATTTCCTTCAAGACAATACTTGTCAAAATTTGAAAAAAAAAATTTTTTAATAGAATAAAAATAAAAAATAATAAAAAAAAATTTAACACTGAGGAAACTAAATTTTTGTCGATATTTGAAGTCCCGCAACTTTTTCCCAGTTCGTTTGTCGTACATAATGCTTTAACACTATTTTGTAGAGAATTTAATTTCCTACAAAATTATACTAGGTGGAATTTAAAAAAATTTTTTTTTTCATAGTCTTAATAACGAGAAACTGAAATGAAAAATTTTTACGTGTGATAGCTCAATTTTAAAGATATCTGGCTGAAATTGGGTAAGGATTTTTTTTATAATATAAAATAACTTTTGAGCTCATAACAGGTTAAAAAAAAAATATTTGTTTTTTTTTTTTGGGATACCCTAATAGATATTGTAACCGGGCAGCGTTGGTTTACGACGTGAGAGTGCGGCTCTCTCGCTGTCTCTGTTTGGTCTCTCTCTCTCTCTCTCATTACAGCCTGATTGCTAAGTTTGGCTGAGTTAGGCGCTAGACCACAAGGGATGATTTCGCGCAGCAGGTGACCGTGAATCGGTCATGTGCGCATAATCAGGTAGGGGTTAACTGAGGTTGGGGCCTAAGACAACTAGATAGAAGAAGATTCAAGCTCAAGCTATGGACACTTAAGTTCAAGCGATCGATCGAATATCCACGCGCTGAGCTAATTAACTGTATCTTGCCTACTTATCATATACGTTAAATTGAATTGAAGTACTTTCTTTGTGATAAATTACTTTGTGAATATTCTGGTTCTTTTGAAATTTGGTTTGAAAAACCATTAGTTAAATAATTAAGTGCGTTCTGTGAGGAGTGTTCTTCGAGTAGCGGCCCAAGGAACCTGGACAAACCTACGGGAGGCAATCCAGCATCGAGCCCAGGGTACGAGGATGAACCGAAGGCGTATTCCATCAGTACGGCGTATTTATTAAACCAGATAAGATTTTGCCAATTTATATTCAACCATATATGTATTTCATGTATGACAATACATACTCTCTCTTCAACGCGATATGATCTAATATTTGATTTGTTTCCCGCGTCCAATGATCTCTGTGCGCTTCCAGTAAATTTATTCGTGGTCGCTGGACGCATACTTATCTTAAATGTAATTTATTTATTCATAAAAAGGGGAAAATCTGTGTACATATTTGGGGACTTGGTTAAATAAATTTATAATATATATATATATATACGGTAATTGAGTCTCTAAAATAAATTTCTTTCATCACCAGCGTCCTCTAGATTAAGTTACTTCAGCCGTGTGTCCGGTAAGAACGAGTCGACCTGCAACCTGAGATCTATTTCCCGTTAAGAACCAGCAACAAAATAATTATAATTTATATTTATATTTAATAATTTATTATTAATTAATTAATTTATTCGGGAAATTAATTTAACTGTGGTTCGTGGCTACTGGACACGAAGTAGCCAGGGCCCACCGTTATAATATATATATGGGGCATTCCACGCCAAATGGGACGGTTTTAAGAATTTTAATTCTTAATTTCTGTCATTTTTTCATATTTTTTAGTACTCATCAAAAAACTCAAAGAATAAAAAAGTTTTGTTATTCCATGTACTTTTAGAAAAAAAATACAAATAATTTTTTAGAAAAATTTTACTCCGTTATTATTGAGTTTTAAAACTTTAAAGTCGTTTTCTGAAAATCATGCATGTTTTGATTTTCCTGAAAATTTGTGTCGTGTGTTGTGAAAATTAAAAAAATTTTTTTTTCGCTATAAATTATGGCCCGTACCGATTTTTGACACTGTGCACCTGTTTTTCTTACATATTGACTAGACTATAACTTTTTTATTTTTTTTAAATTTTCAATTTTCTTAGTGAAATGTTAAAAAATGTTTTAATGATTTATGTCTGATAATGTCAAAAGCAAGTCAAATGGTTTTTTGAGAAGTTATGACATTTCATCTTCTTTTTTTTTTTTTTTCTTAAAACTCATTATATGTTAACGGTTTTTGTAAATTTTAAGCCATATTGATTCAAAATTGAAAAAAAAAAAAAAAAAAAAAAAAAAACGGACCTCATTGCAGAACTTGTCTTGTATGTTGGAAATCATAATTGAAATTAATAAATAGAATATTTTTAAAGTCTCCATTTTACAATAGGACTAACGTGCTGTGAAAATATGCATAAAATATACCCAATGGTTTTAAATTTTTCAAGATGTTTTTTTAATTTTTGTTAAATGAAAAATATTTTCGAAATATTCAATGAAAAGAAAAAATTACTGTTACCTTTCTCAAATATGTATATCACGAGTTCTCCACGAATAATTATCGGATTAAGTCAAGTTCTGTAACAATCAAAAAGACTCAGTGAAATAAGAAATGGAAATAATTTTTCAATTCATTAGATCAACAGATCATTAATATAGAAAGGCAATAGTTAAAAATAGGTTTTTATAGTTTTCTTATACAGTTATTGAGTATTTTGAAAGAGACATAAAGAGGAAGAAGAGTAGATCTCGTGTGCAGTAATTTCGAATCTGTATGCAGTGGAAGTGAGAAATCCTCAAGCCAATAACACTCAGCATTATTATGCAAATTACACGGTAACCCATATTAGTCGTTATCGCGTCTAACATCTTGAATATAACACAGTTTGAGTCAAGCCTACCATACAGCCCAAGAAGAGACTTTACATCTCGCACGTTTGTTTTCACACACACGCGGATGTGTCACTGCCCTCAAATGAGAAAAAAAATATAATGTATAATAAATGTTATAGCCACAATAGCCCTTCAATTATGCTTTTAAGAACGTCATCATTGTAAGAATTTCATCACGATATAAAATTTTTTTGTTAAAGCTTAGATATTTCACTCCCACTCATTCGTACAGATAACTATCGATACAAACAAAAACATAAACTCATACTTCCAAGTTGCAAAAGAAATCATTTAAATAATATTTCGATTTACAAAAAATATAGACGAAAATGAATAAATTTAACATTTAAAAAAAAAGAAAAAGAAATATTTGATAATGTCTTTCTCATGACATTTGATTTTTTTATTAAATTTCTTATAAGGTTTTATTTAAGGCCGTAGTTTTACCATTTCTATAGGTACATTCATACTAAAGTCTTGGCAGAGACAGTATCGATTATGTATCCAGGCCTTTAGGTATAATACTCTAGGGATATCTCGGCGTGTACGGCGTTCGATAAGCTTACAGAGTAGAACAAATAAAGATGAGAGAGATAGAAAAAGTATGAGACAAAACAAAACAATGAGTTTATGCCCATACGTGCTACCTATATATGACTATATATGACTATATAAGACTATTTCCCATATTTTTGGCTCTTGTGAACTCACTTGACAGTTTTATAGTAAATTTTATAGAAATTTTACTATTCCAATTGTCGTTATGGTAGAATTTTTATAGAATTTTTTTATAATACATCTTAATTAGTAGAATTCCAAAAATTTTACTGGTTCAAAAGTATATAATATGTATGTAATATAACGCAGCAGATCTTTATTAAACTTTGAATATTCTTTGGGCGATTATCTTGATCAAGTTTTATGACAAACAAAATCAGTCAACTAGTTCAGAAGTGTTAGTCATTGACAATTTCAAAAATAATAATTGCTGCTTTCATGAGTTATTCTTCTATTAATTTTTAAATGAAAAAGTCTAGCTTAATTTTTATTTTATTTTATGTTATTTGTTTTTTTTTTTTTTTTTTTTTAAATAAGCTCATGCTGCTTTAAACTTTGATTTGGCTTGAATAATCATAGTGCCTATAGGCTTGGAAAGTAGAAAATTAATCAGGGATTGAACATGTGGATACTAGTTTCATCGAAACTGAATGGTAACCAGTGGAGGAAACCCTTTTTAGGGTATTGAAGAGGAGTTGCGTCTCAACACTCATCTCGACGCAACTTGATCCCCAGTGCAGGGAGACTGGAGACCAGAGTGCCTTTATTTCCTGAGATTATCGTAGTATTTTGCACATGAGAGGCATGGACTTGTGGTGGCTGTGACTAGATACCACGTGCACACGGAATTATTAGAACCCGAGTGGTAATTGTTCTGCACCTGACTCAGTACGGTGTTGGAAAAAAATGCTTGATTTTGTTGCAGCATCACACTGATTAGTGTGCGGAACCTGACTGAGTGATATGCACACACAACTCAGTCAGATGCCACACACTAATCAGTGTGTTGCTGGAACATAATCGAGCATTTTCTTCCAATACCGTACTGAGTCGGGTGCAGAGCAGTAACCAGTCGGGTTCTAATCTTTCCGTGCAATGAGGATTTTTTATTATACCTCCCCTAGGAAAGGCCCCGCAACGCATGTATGCCCAAAAGGGCGTGGAAACGGCTTCCCATAAAACGGAGAGAGACTTCGGTCCCATTACATTAATCAATTAATTTTTTAAAAATAAGCTCGAAGCTGATAAAATAAGCTATATTTCCTTTAATTATTTTTTGTTTCACGATAATTTTTCTAATTTTAAAGAAGTTCAGAGTTATCTAAATCAACCAAAACCGTTATTAACGAGGCTTCTTTCTCAAATAAATTGTGTATAAAAATATCAAGCTAATTTCTGTAAAAAGAACATTCAAGCTGATAATGAAAGCTTCAACTTGCTTCTTTCTTTCTATTTGATGATCATTTTGACCGTTTTTATTGAAGTTTTGATTTTGGATTTTTCGTGTATGAATGATCTAAGCTTAAAACCTCAACTGATTCGAAATGAGTACAGTGGACAAGAGAAACGTGCCCTCATACAAAAGCTACAACTATACTATTGAAATGTCAATTTACTTCCATACAATACCTCAATCAGGATGCAAACAACAGAACCTAAGCCAAACTGGATTGTGCTTTGCATTGAGAGAGATAGATTTGTTATGAATTCTATGTGCGCCAGCGCATCTTCCTTTCCATATACAAACTATGAAATTATTGGTGAACATTCGATACACAAAAAATATCACAAAAACCATCATTTGTTCCCATAAAAAATCAAAAAATAACATTTATCTACTATTTAACTTACTTAATTGATACATTCGCAATGAGTTTCCAAGTACTTTTGATTGAACGTATACTATAGAGTAAATTCAATCGGATAAAATAGCATTTACCTTACTACGTCAAGCTTATCCAGATCGATTTGGTTGAGAGTTACTACTCCAGATTTAGTTTCCACTTAATTTTAACTGAAATCCTAGATAGCATACATTTATATCTATCTGTACATGCATTCGTCCAGCTAATTTAATTTTCAATCATTTTAAATTATTACCAAAATATTATCAATAAGTCTAAGCTCTAGATTTTTTTTTTTTTTTTCCATAACTAATATGCTATTGAAATCTGCTATTACAATTTAACAAAAAAAATCCTTAATTGAATGTCGAGTTGACGTTATAAAAAAAGAGTATCATATATATCTATCAAATAATATTTCATAAAAACAATATTCGAGTTATCGGCAATCGAATCATATCATATAAGCTTTCAATATAATATACTGTACCACATACAGCTTCAGATCAAACGAAAAATAATGCGATTTAAATATTGGTAAGTTAGGTTATACATTACACAAAAAAAAAAATAAAACGTAAACATTAAGCAAAGGAGCGATATAAAGTTTTTTAAGATAGATAAAGTTTTAAGTATACTTTTTATAAAATTATATTATGCTAAAATCGAGATATAAACATATTAAAAATTTTTTCCGGGTATACTTGGGGCATTATTTTATCGATATGATAAATCACGCTAACAGTATGTCTTGAAATTCAACTACTGTATGTCCTGAAGAATTGTGGTAAAGAGAAACGGATGTCACCGTTGTAGGAAATGACGACGGGCCCAGGCTTGGTTGAGTATCGGGATGATAACTTCATGCCAGGCCTGACACGCTGTCCTGGCCCAATATCGAGTGCCAGTATTTTAACAAGGCTGTTGCTAAATAATAAAGCATCTATACTTATTAAAAATAAATTAAAAAAAAAATCTGGGCATCGGTTGGCCCTGCGGGCCAGCCCCAGAATTTCCCGATGTTTTCGAGCTTTAAAAGCTCGAAAATACCTTTGTTTTTCTTTTTTTAAAAGCTTTTCAAGCTCATAAGGGTTAGTTTGATGTAAAAGTTTAAAAATTTAGAATCAAAAATAATTGTAAGATCCGCCGAAGGCGGGCGAAGCTCGATCGTAATTATATTGATAGTTTCATTCGAAGAGATCACTGTGTAGATGTTCAGAGCTTAATGAACATATTCAATAAATTATATTCATAAATTATGTTAGATAATTAATATTAATCAAGTTTAACACTTTTTTTTTATTTTAAGCAAGAATTAACAATTTGTAATTAAACATAAAAATTAGTAAATTAATTATAACCATATCAACACATGGAAATATTTTAAGTAAACAATAACACAGTTTAAATTAATTACAATAACATTAAGTTAGTATTGACTCAGCAAAAGAATTTTTATCATTAACAATAGGTCTGTTATAAAATTTTTCAAATACTTTTGATTTGATTGACCATCCTGCCAAACTTTTAATAATATTCACGCCAACTCCTTTTTTAAGAGCAGTTGAAGTTAAAGCGTGCCTAAAACTATGAGGAGTGTTAAATAAATAATAATCGATTAGACAAATTAAAATCGGTGTTGTCTTAAAGCGCACAAAAAACGTATTGAAGAATAAATAAACCAGTTGCCATGGATACCGATTTAGTTTTGTTTTACAGCTTAACTATGTGATTTGAATAAGCGTACAAGGACGGTACTATACAGTGATCTCGAGAACGAAACTTGAAGTATAATTAATGAATAAGCGTTTTTTATATACTTATTCACAATTATATTCAATAATTAGCTCAAAAATAAGTATTTACGTGATACATTGTATTTATATCGTGTAAGTATATCGTAATACGAGTGACCATGACGATTTTAAAGCAGTTACTTCCAATGACTTACATAAAGAAGAACGTATTAGTTTTGAGTAATTTTGTTCAGTAATTATGATATTATTCAATGAAAAAAGCAGATATAGATTTTACATTTATTATTTCGTCGATGATATCTCTCGAACGGATTATCTGATTGGGACGTTCTTCGCAGCAATCGAATGCTTTTATCGAGTTCTAGAGCTGATCAGATTTTGGAATTGACCGATTCAATAGTTTCCGAAATATTCACAAAGAACAAAGAAGTAACGATTTTTAACTTCCCGCTAACAAATTCAATGATTTTCAAAAATTTGGGGAAGTGATTGTTTTCACCCCGATTTTCGGAAATCGATTTTTCATCAGATCGCGACGTTTTGAGGTCCTAGGAAACAATCCTGACTATTTTCAGAATGATGTCCGAGTGTCTGTATGCATGTATGTGCGTGCATGCGTGTGTGTGTGGATGTGAACGCTCTATAACTTTTTAACTAATGAACCGATTTGAATGGTTAATGCAGCAATCGAAAGAGCTTGTTTGCCATCTTTCCTGAAAATTTCAGATCATTTGATTGAGTAGACTCGAAAATATTTGCGAATTACGAAAAAAAAAAATTTTTTTATAGTTTTTTATTGATTTCGAGTATTCGAGTGTCGAGTGCATGCGCACGCGCGCGCGCGTGTGTGTCTGCGTGTGTGTGTGTGAGCTTGTTGGCCATCAACTTTCCTGAAAATTAAAGATCATTTGATCAAGTAGAAAAAAAGTTGCGAGTTACGAAAAATAAAAAATTTTTTGTTTTAGATTTTTTTCGATTTCTTAGAAACGACTCGAACGATCGACTTCAAAATCTAATCAGCTCTATAACTTTGAAAAACGCGTCGATTGCCGCCCTAACAACCTCAATCGGTTGATGCGTTTAAGAGATATGTCGTTGGAGAAAGAAATGGTGAAAAACGGATTTTTCCAAATATCTTCGAAACGGTTAAATCGATCGACTTCAAATTTTAATCAGTTTTAAAACTCAATGAAACGCGCCAATTGCCACCACAAACGTCAAAATCGGTTAATTAGTTCGAAAGATATTGGCGTTAAAATTCTCACATTTTCAGACTTTAGCACAAAACGTAACTTGTTAGAGCTTAAAAGCTCATAAAAAAACAATTGCATGTAATAGCATTGTCGAGCTCAAAGACCTCGAAAATATTCACTAATGTTTTCGAGCTCCTTGAGCTCGAAAACAGCGGGAAGTTTTGAGGCTGGCCCGTAGGGCCAACCGATTCCCAGATTTTTTTTCATTCTTTCATCGATGATATCTCTCGAACGGATTACCGGTTGAGACATTCTTGGCAGCAATCGAATGCTTTTATCGAGTTCTAGAGCTGACTAGATTTTGGAATTGATTGGTTCGATAGCTTCCGAAATTTTCACGAAAAGCGAAAAAAAACGATTTTTTCTCATTCTTTCGTTGACAATATCTCTTGTACGAATTATCCGATTGAGAAGGTTGAGGTAGCAATTGGCGTGGTTTATTGAGTTCTAGAGCTGATAAATTTTTAAATTGATCAATCCGACAGTTTTCAAAATATCAAAAAAAAAAAAAAAATTTTTTTTTTTTTTTTGTATTTCTTAAATATCTCAGAGTCTATTTGACTAAATGAACTAAAATTTTCTGGACATCTAAGTCTAGAAGGAATCGTTCGAATGCCGCAAAAACCATCTAAATCGGTTCATTCATTTGAAAGATACGAGAGATTTACACCCACACACACACACATCGCTCTGAAAACGTCAGAGTAACAAGCTTGCACCGTCAAACGTCGACATATGATGAAACCCTGATTTTTTAAAATCGGGGTGAAACCAATAACTTCTTAAATTTTTTACAAATCGTCGATTTTCTTAGCGGGAGGTTAAAAAAAATTATATCGGTAATAATGTGCGTAATGGTAAGATATGAAGGTAAATTTTGACATAGAGGATTCGAGTAGACCGATGGAAATAATTTTTTTTGCATTTACTGGGTGTCGAATCTGGTCCTTCATGGCTGCTAGGCAAGTCTCGCATTTACTAGGCTGTGAGGCTATCCATAGAAGCCGGAGGTTTTTAAGTATGATTAGTTATTTAGCTGTCTTATAATTATATGATATATGAAATTTTAATATGATAAAAAATCATGACATTTACTGCTTAGAGTTATTTTAATTCAAATAAATATAAAATTATTAGCGAAATTGAACAAATTTAATAGAAAATTGACTCGTAGGCCGAGACTAGCAAACCAAGGCTCGGGAGTTGAGGATTGGCAACCTCTTAGGCCAAGACTAGCAAACTGAGGCTCGGTAGCCCAATATTGTGCCAGGAAAGGTCTCGTAAAAAATTTTTTTCCTAAAAAGGCACGTCACTTCGGATCTATTCAGACAACTCCAATCCACTAAGAAACTAGAACTCAGTCTCAAAAAAATTTTTTCACAATATCGTGATTTATAAAATTTTGCTTTAAAAGATAAAAATGTAATATTAATAATAATATAATGCATAAATAAATAATCAAATGTTATTGTCAGTAAATCATTAATGTTATTGTCAGTAAATCATTAATATCTTGGATCTTGAATCTGAACTTTGGAAGAGTTTTATAACAGGGGTACTGTTACCTTGGTCGTCCTTAAATTCCTTTTTTTTTTTTAAGAGCGCCACTGGAAGTATTAAACGGTATTCCAGAACCGGTTCTTAATGATCAGGGTTGGTGTAAATTTTAAGTGTAAGAGTAGGAAGAGGAAGGATAAATTTATAATTAAATTAGATTTATTTAATATGACAATTTTTCCTTCTTTTATTTTATAAACCTTGTAAAGAAAACCTTATAATTTTAATAAACTTTATAACCTTATAACTTTAGACCTTATAAACCATATGACCTTTAGGCCTTATAACTTATAAAACTTTAGACCTTATAACTTTATACCTTTTAGACCTAACTTTTACCAATTACCTTTGGCGACTAAATTTATTAATACTACTAGCCAACTACCTTTGGCATTTCACACACACACTCACACAACTTAATTTTTGCCAACTACCTTTGGACTTATAATTTTTAAAATCTTAGTTTTACTCAAAATCGTTTACCTCACAAATTAATTATTTAGTACAATATTTTTCATTAAAATTTGATCTGCTTGATCAGTACCCGCCCACACTTACTCGAGTCCCTTGGACTTTTATTCACACACACTGATTTTAAAATGGCCGTTCCCGCCACGCTTCCAATAAATTAATTAATTAAAATTTTAGAAGAATAATTATTTATTATTAATTAATTAATTTTAATTTTACTCCTTTCCAATAACTAAACGTTAATTATTAAATTTGACGTCGATCCGGAATCACAATAATTTATACTTCGAGTTTTATCCATACTCAACATGACTTCATTAGACTCACTATTCGATTCTCCTTCACTCAGAGAAAAGTCGATAGTCATTTTAACTAAAAAGACTTCAATTATTAAAAATTAGTTGTTGGAACTAATGCCTTAGTAGTAGTAGTTGCTTAAATTAAAAAAATTTGATTAAAGCAACTAACGTTTTTCAGTCTCCGAAAATTGTTGTTTTAACTAAAAAAATTTAGTTGGCAGTATATGAATTTTAAAATTAACGATAACTTAATTTTTTTAGTGTATGTAAATCGAAGTCGTTGTTATTATAACTGCTGATTTAAAATTAAGGGGACCCGGTGGTCTAGAACTTTCGAAAAATAATTTTTTTTTTTTTTTTTCATATTTCGAAAGTATAGTATTTCAAAAATATACTTTTAAAATATGGTGATGATGTTCCCAGTATTTCATGTTCTAAAAGCTATTTAGCAGGCCGGCCGAGTGAGTAATTTTTATTCTATTGTTCGGCGGAAAACATCTGCATCGAATTCTATAACTAAGTTATAATAATAATAAATAAGTCAACATATCATGAAAAACCGAAGAAATACACAAGAAAAAATTTTATGCTGGAATAGCTGATTAATCGTAAGTATATGTTCAAATTTAGTTTTCTTCAGAAATTCTTTAACTAAAACTTTAAACGCGTTTGTCTCGAAACTACTTTTTTCGGGCTGGCGTAGTTGAAAAAAAAAACTATCCAGTCGATTGCTTTCAAATTTAAATATGTTATTTAATACACCACCAGCTATCGCTGGAACTAGAAGAAAATTTTTGCGTTGAATATTTCTATTTTTTAACATGCAAAATGTTAAGAAAAAAAATGCAATTTTTGGATTACAAATTTCAACCAAGTGCCACTTCTTCAAAAAAAAATTTTTTTTTCTTATTCTAGTTCCAGCGATAGGTATATTTATACTAATTAAAAATCCATTGAATTTTTTTGTTTCAGACCCATAGAAGAACTGAATTGTTCTACGCCGCCCGGGTCCCTTTTTTAAAGGAGCTGGCTTCAATGCCATCTTTTAAATATTAAAAATAATTTTTTTTCTTAGCTATAAAGATTTTTGTAAATTTTAATAACAATAAAATAATCCTTCAAAATTTCAAAAGGTTTGATTTTTATTAAGAAATAAAAAAAAATTTTTTTAAAATCATGAAATTTTCAGCCTCTAGACCACCAGGTCCCCTTAATATAAAATAGTTGTCATAAATATAAATCTAGTTAATGGAACTCAAATTTTGTAGTTACTGTAATTGAGTTAAGGTAGACAGGAAATCGATTATTAATTTTTCCTCCAAACTCAATGTTTGAGTAAATAAATGTGCTTAAATTGCCAAGAAGTTTTTATCAAAATCTTTTTATGCAATTTTTCTTTTTTTTTTTAATTATCATTTCTTAAAGAATTTTTTATTCCAAAATTCTTTTTTTTAATTTTTTTTAGGAAATTTCAGTTTTTAAAAACATTTTGAAAATAGAAATAAATATCTATACTACGAATTCTTTTAGGTAAATTGGAATCCTTAAACTGCACTATTGTACAAAAATTTTCGATTGAAGCATAAAAATATGTTGACTTGACAAAATAAACTTTAATTCAAGATATAAAAATTTTAAGATAATTATTAATTTGGTGTAAAAAATTTTTGATTTTTCGAGTAGTTAAAAAAAATGTTCTTGTATCAAGAATATTTTTCTTGATTTGGGTTAACTTTTTTCTATGTAGTTATAATTCACGAAAACATCCGAGAATTTTAAAATACATTTAGGATGAATATTTATAGCTAGAATTATTTTATAATATAAAAATTATAAATCTCCGTTAAAGACAAATAATCATAAAAGTTTTAAAATGTTCAAAATACGAGTTAATATCTAAATAAAATGAGTACAGGTATTAATTTCGTAGTTACAAACGTTCAATAATTATTGTTCACACAATAATCAAAATTATAACGAGTAACACGGAATGATGTAAAATAAAGATTACACCGTGTTAAAATTACATAGATGGGTAATTTACACCGAATATTTTTTACACCGTTGTTTCGCACTATACAGAAGAAAAATTTTTAACGATTCGAGAAATCAAAATGTTCGTGCACCAAGTAATTTATTATCTTGAAATTTTTATTCTGAATAAAAATTTTTTTTACAAAACTCAACATATTTTTATGCTTAAATTGATCAACTTTTACTTATTTCTTAATATGAGAGATATTTTTTTGAAAAGAGATGTGTTAGTTTTTTATGGCAATATTACATTTTTTTGTTTGAAGAAAGTAAAAAGTCCCGGAATACGCACTGTTCGTTTAACACAGGAATTATCTAATGCTCCAACCAAAAAAATAAAGTTCCTTAAACCGAGAAAAAAACTTCTTGGGACAAAAGATATACATGTAAGAGAGGAAAGTCACCGGTGCTAGGCAACAGCAGCGGGAGTAGTTCATCGCTCGCCACGAGATCGCGCCCAGCCGCTGTAGTGTCCCTGGCAAGATATATATCTCAGAAGTGTTATATTCCAAACTTAAAAAAAATTTCAGCGACATAATACCTCTGTCATTTGACAAAGCGATGAGTACATTTTTGGATTGTAATGTAGAATATCCTATATTACATCAAGACATTAATATGTATTATTAATGGTTTAATACATAATTTATCTTTGAAATAAAACTTGAACTTTCAAAAAAAATTACTTCTGATTAAAACTCTATAGAGTCTCTACTTAGTAATTAAAACCATTTGAGTGATATATTTGTAAAACAATATAATTAAGTATTTAATTCAATATAATTGATTTAACTAGAAAATATACATTAAATTTACTAAGAAAAATTGTAATGATACTTAATATTTTTGTTTGCTTTAATGAAAAAGTTATAGATGAATTAACTACCTAAGTTCAGTTTAACGAATTAAAAATTCCAAATTGAATACAAATTTAAAAATTAGTTACATTAACTATTTATATAGTTGAGTGAACTAAAAAATATTTAACATAACTATTTAGAGATATTTATCATAACTATGTATTGGTGTTGTAGTAACTCAAAAAAAAATAGTTGAAGCGCTATTTAACTGTCATTTTATAGTTAGATTCACTGGATTTTTCTCTGAGTGTAAGAACTTTGAATCAAATTAATTTTCTGGCTCAGGCATAGAAAAATTAATTTAATTAATGCCTGATTTTTATTCCTGGGAGCTTTCTTGTCCTTGTCCAGTAATTCGTCTTGTCAGGTTCCTGGTATGTCGTTCCCGTTCTTTCATCTCAGTCTTTGTCTCCTATCTCTCGTTCTCTCGTCTTTATTTCTCTCCTTATCCTTGTAATTTTCTCCTTCACCTGTTTTTCCGAAATAATTAGTAAAGTATTTTACGGGTACCGGCTAATGGCCCGGTATCCATAATGAATATATATATAATTTCTTGGTTCCACAATTAGAAGCCAAGTCTAATTTTATTAATTACCTGAGATGTGGAGCGTCCGGCTGGTCGTCTGATCTGTCCGGTTTTGTGTCTCAACCTAAGTTCAACCTGCACTTATAATTGTGCACCCTTTCACCCGAATTCGGCAACTTCCGGAAAATTTAGACACTCCTACTTACGACTAAGTGAGACTGACAGACAAGCCCCTACGATTTCCGCTTGGGACGACAGTCGCACTCTACCCTGGATAACCCTGGGGTAGTAATAGTTTTTATCGACGGCTCTCATAGAAGAGCGTAATAAATCTAACGCGGAAAATTCAAATTTTCCCTGTTACAGTTTTCTGATCTGAAATTGAGACAGAGTATCAACGAACTCAAACGAACTTAGTACGAAAGTGTATATAGAAAATACATAAAATTCTATATACTGCGATCGACAATCTTATAAACTTGCTTTACTCAATACCCTAATCTGTTATAAGGTGGCAGTTGTTACACATGTTTTTTAGAAAGCTAAAGAAATTATTTGATTAATTTCATATAAATATATATTTCGTAAAATTAATAATAAATGCAGCAACATTGCAAACATTATTGTTTTTATTACGATTGCCATTTTTTAACATTGGATTTCTGTAGTATCTATTATCTATTATCTATACACATCCGGGAAAAAATGATTAGAACTGACCAAGCCTCTTCCTGTATGATCAGGTCTGAACTTAGACCTGAACATACCTGTCCATGTTTGTTCATTTATGTACATTAGGGTGTCCGTTATTCACCAAATTAGATTTTTTTACTTGGCTATGATATAAATTATTTATTTGTGATCCAAAAATGATAGAAAAAAATAAAAAAGTTCATTCTAATGCCGTTGAACCCTGCCTAAGTAATGATTCATTCTCATTTTAGTACAATGAGAAAAATTTTATTAGTTGCTTACTAATGAGTGCACGGCAATGACTAATGCATATTTTTGTAGGAAATCTCCCGCTCTTTAAAAAAGGCCTCTTATGTTTTTTTCGTGAGTCTAACTGTTTAAGAGATATTGAAGGTCAAAGTTTGATTTATTTAAAAAAATTTGCGTTTTTATTTGAAATTTTATAACTCTCTAACACCTAGACATAAAATTAAGCGTTATAAATTTTCTTGTAGGAAATTTATCGCTCTTCAAAAAAATTTTCTTACACTTTTCTCATAAATCCAACCATTTAAGTGATATCGAAGCTCAAAATTGATAGACTTAAAAAATAGTGTTTTTCGATTAAAATTATATAACTCTTCAACAAACGGATATTTACATAGGCTTTTAACAGTTTTTTGTTGGAAATTTACCGCTCTATAAAAAACCCGGGTCGAAAAATTTGATCTGTTTTTAATCAACTAAAAATTTTAAGTTATTTTTATTCAATTTTATTTTTTATTTATATTTAATTAATATGTGAATTTTAATCTAGTTTTGCCCTTACTATTCCGTATTTAGACTATTTTCAGACTTATTTTCAATAATTTTCGGTCTGTTTTTATTCTTATCTAGATCAAAATCAGACTTTTTCTGTCAATTATTTTTAGTCTGTTTTTATTCTAATCTAGATCAAAATCAGACTTTTTCTGTCAATTATTTTTAGTCTGTTTTTATTCTAATCTAGATCAAAATCCGACTTTTTCTGTTTATTATTTTTAGTCTGATTTTGATCTATATTTGATCAAAAACAGATTAAAATTTTTTTATATAAATATAATGATAAGTAATATAAACAAAAAAATTAATGAAAGTTTGATATTTTTTTACACATTGATATAAAATAATATTTATTTAATAAATAAATCAGCTTCAATTAACATATAGATATTACTTAAAAAAAATTTAACTTTATCCTCCTTCTTTTCTTCTGATAGTGCATCCTAGTAACTGAGACTTTCTTTGAACATACACTCTGAAAAAAATCAACTATTTTCCTCTGGCTTCTTCTACCTCCAACTCATTCAGTTCCTTATCATCATCTGTTAAATATTTTTATAAATACAGAAATTTATTATTATAAGTTTATATTCAAAATGGAAGGGAATTTTAATTTAAAAAAAAAATTACGTGACAAATTTTTTTTTCAATTCTTTGCTTCATTAAAAGCGTTATATAAAAGCAATAAATTTGAATTAAAAAAATAATTAAAAAAAAAATTAATATAACCATTTATGGACAAAATTAATTACTACATGATTTATTAAAAATAACAAGAATGAATAAAGTTCAATTAAACGTACTGCTCATGGAAAGTTATTCGGGAACATCTAGACATAGTGGATTATTTAAATTTTCTTGAAATTTAAAACGTGCTGTTGCTATTTCGTATTACAATGTCACAGAGGAATATTTCGATACGGTTTTTAATGTCAGAATATTTTTCGACTTTGTTCAGTGAATTGAAGAAATTTTTGTTGAGATTTTAACTCCAATTTTACTACTTTCGTTAAATATTATTAATATTTTATCGACAACTAAAAAATATAGCTGTCAGATAATCATTAACCGCCGACATTTTTAAACAAAAGACACTAAGTAAATAGTAAACAAAAAAAAATCCATTCTAGATCTTAGAATACTTTTTATAAATTTTTTCTAGGCATAAATGAAATTATTATAAGTCCACGATTTAATTTAGTTTTGTCCTTGCACAATTTCAAAACCAAAATTTTTCTAAGTTCCAGAATTAGTCTAATTTTGTCCTTCTGTATCGCAGTTGTTTTTTAAAACAGCAGATCAAAAACAGCTCAAAATTTTTATAAAAGATCAAAAACAGATCAACTAGTTCAAATACAGACCAATTAGTCCAAATGCAGTGCAGTTAGACTAAAATAAGACCAAATATTTCGACCCGGGAAGGTCTCGCTGATTTTTTTGATAAACTCAACTGTTTAAGAGATATTTAAGCTTTAAGTTACAGAAAAGTTTCACAAGCGAACTCAAAATTTTGCTCTGATGACATAAAAAACTATTAATATAATTATATAGGGCCATTATTTATCTATAAATTTTTAACCCGTATGGGCATGAATAGACATGAACATACCTGATCAGACCTGAACATGCCTGGCCAGGCATGGTCATTTTTCATGTCTGATTAGGCTTGAATACTCATGCCTGTTCACGTCTGATCAAGTCTAATCATTTTTCCCGGATATTCTCTATTTTTAATGTGATTTCACGATTTTTTGACGTTATATATAAATATAGATAAGAATATTTTTCACCTTTATATTCTTGAATGCACGTTTTATGAAAAATTCATAGAAATCCATACATATGTTGAATTACATTGACATATAGATGAATATATATGAAAAGAATGAATACGCCCCAAAGACAAAAGAATTTTACATTTTTACAGTAGCTCGATAAAATCAATCAGGCAATGTTTATTTTTAAAGTGCGACAAGCAAATTTTTTTTGCATGTTCTTTTTAGATTTTCTCATGCGAAAACTAAAAAGTTCCCTCTTGTGATGGATTTTTATTTATTATTTAAACTGTGAATAGTATATATATATATATATATATATATATATATATATATATATATATATATATATATGTATTAGCACGTGTTTTTATTTATGTTTATTTTTTTTTTAACAAGAAAAAATATATATTTTTTTTGAGCTCCTCGATGATTGCGTTCTGGTAACAGTTTTATCACAAATTGAGTTATAAACTGCACTACTGATTTTGATAAAATAAAAAAAATTTCAAATAATTTTTTCTAGTCTTTATTTTTATTTTTTATCGATTATTATATTAAATGAACTTCTGTATATTATTTTTTCTACACAAAATATTTTCAGTGATTTGAAATAAATTGTGCTTGCACTGCAAGCTACAAGAGATAGTTCCTCCTCATTTTTCGATTGTGTTGGCATCAAAAGAAACGAAAAATTTTGTCCTCTGTATATATTCAACTTCTTGCAATTTTATTGTGATATTTTTTTTGTTATTTTTTTTCCTATCAGTAACAAACGAATATGTGAATTTTATGTAAAAGACTTAACTAGTTTTTTTTTTTTGAGTAAAACTCTTGTTAACTATGTTTGTAATTCGATTAATATAAATGAATTTTGTCTTTCGATTTGGCTCTAGATATTTGGAGCAGGTTAATGGGAAAAGATAAACGAGGAATAAAGAGTACCGTGTCGTTATTGGTAAGAGAAGGATGTTGGTGGTAAATCTTTGTAAGTAAAATGTTGACCTAGAGCTAGGTGCCTAGAGTCTTCATTGCGGTCGAAACTTTTGCAGGCGGAAATGTTGAGGCACGTTTCGCCGCATTTATCTAGATGTATCTTCCGGTTCGGTGCAGGCTAGAAATATGGAAGTGGAAATTGAGTTTGGTGCTTCTAGCCTCAACCTTCGTTGTATAGCCTCTTGACACTATAATATCGCTGTCATTTTACATTTTATGCCTTTGTTATTAGCCCCCCCCCCCTTAGCTTAATAATATTACACTTAATTGTTATTCTTATTCTATAAATGTATTTTAAATATAAATTTATTTCTTCTCATCCTTGAGTATTTATAAAAGATTATAGATACCATAGATAAATTTAAAGCGATAATTATTTTAAAGAGAAAAAAAAATGTTATTTTTAGAAATCATTAAACATTTCAAATTTTTATTTTTTAACCTTTTCAATTTCTTCTTACGTTTTCTTTAGGCAAAGTCTAACCACTCACGTATGCAACACGAAATCAGAGACTTTGCAGACATTCTGTGAATGTAGAATGAAGTGAGTATGAAAAAAAATAAAAGACAGTTGACTTAAGAAAGTACTGTTTAAATGAAGTAGAGAAAAAAAGATGAGTATGGCTCACATAATAGAGTAAATGAAAAAATATAGCTGCAATGAAAGATATTGAAAATAATATAGAATAACATCAAAGTAATGTTCTTCCGTGTTTTTACGACGATACCAATCAATGAATAAAATTGTGTTTCCAACTGCAGAATAAGGTAGGCTAAGGTAGAGGGCATCAGCCACCAGAAGGTAGTCTTTTTTTTTGCAAACAATGTTAATAATAAAAAAATAGTATTGAATCAAAGCCAAGAGAACTATTATAGATAACATATTCTATAAAAAGTTAATGTTGAAAAATCAAAAATCAGGTCAACAAACGTCGACGTTTATTTTTAGCCTAAAGTCATTCGACATAACATTGCAAAAGTTGCAAACGGTCGATTATCCTCGATAGTCGATACTCGAGAAAATTCTAAGGAAATTTATGCGCATTTCCTTTTTTTCATTTCTTGAGGAAAAATGAGGTCAGCTGTTCGATCGTCTGGGATCTTGCTTTCTACACAAAAAAACATTTCCCAAAGGAAAGACATATTGACATTTTTGTTTATTTTCTTTTCAAACCATCTGTCATAGTAAAATTTATAATTTAAAATTTCTTTTAATAAATTCAAGTACACGAAAAAATAATAAAATTTTTCTTAAAAGAACATTCCGAGTATTAGAGTTTTATTTGGTAGTTTACCACAAGATGTAAAGAGGACATAATTTGTGACTCGGCGTATAGCCACATGCGAAATGCGAAGTGCACTGGTGTACACGGGAAAAAAATTCGATGAAAAATTTCAATATTACTATCGTAATCCTGGACTATACTTTTATTATCTGTAACTTTCAAATAGATGATACGAAAATTTACAGTTTCTAAAAGATTTTTTACTATTCACTATCGTAATTTCATTAAGAGTTTGTTGTATAAAATTCAATAAGAAATATTACAATCTTACTATCGTAAATAGTAAAAGAATAAAAAATAAGATTTAATTATAATATTTATTCTTTTATTCTTCCTCTTGATTTACAGTGCTGCCTCTATGTTTTTACAATACAAGCCACAAAAATTACGATAGTTGGATTGTAAATTTTCTGAAATGGTATAGTATATGCCATCTGAAGCGTTTACGTATGAAAGACAAATGGTGTCACAATACCATGATGTGATGCTTGTGGGAGAGTATATATGTATATACAAATGATAACATCTATTTCGTTCGTATTATGTGTGGTTCAACGATATATATTTGTAAATCAGTGCATCTTTACCTCCACTTAAGTGCAGAAATAGAGGTTATTTTTCATGACATTCTTCGGACAATGATAAATAAAAAATTTAAAAAAAATCTGTGCTTTCTTCATCACAAACCTACATAAATTAAGGAATATAATGATTTTGTGGTGTAAGTATATTTATTACTATTCATTTCTTTTTAAACTAAATATTCTGTGGGTATATCGTTCGTTTTGAAATTATTTATCTGGACATGAAGTTTATTTTTATAAACAAGTAGTAACATTGTCATAGAATGAATGATTCTAAAAGAATGAATTTTTTTTTTTTTTTTTTAAATTCAATTTTCCTAATTTTGTTACAGAATATAATTCATTTGTCGACAATGAATAATTTTATCCAACTTGGCGATGAGGTAAACATTTCAATAACCTCAAATTATGGACATTTAATGTTTCTTCTGAAGTTAGCCGACGCCTAATAATTTTTGATTTTTTTAAAAATGATAAATTATAAAAAAAAAATTTTTGAAAAAATTGCACCTATGGTTTTTTCAATTTCCTACATGTACATATTTTGGATATAAAGGAATGAGTTTTTTTTTATTAAAAAAGATACAACTATAATACTTTTTTAACCTGATGTGATATTATAACTTATAAGTTAAATTAATTAATAATTAATAAATTTTATATACCAAAAGAGCATATCTTAAAAAATATTAAGTAAATGTTTTATTATTATTATTTTAACATGTTTTATTTTTATTTCGACATTGTATTTACCTTCTCAATTTAATTATTGCAAACAAAAAAAAAATACAAAATGATAAATTTTTTTTTTTTTTTTTCGTAAGTTCTACTTTTTTAGGAACATAAATTTTACTCCCTTGACTTCTAATTATACTTTTATATTTGAAGAAATTCTACATTACCGACTCATTCATTTTACGATAGTTGCATTGTAATTTTTATTAACACAACTTGTATAATTTACACTATAGTATCTGATTTTTTCTATCTTGTAGTAGTATGAATTATAAAACAAAATTTACGACAGTCTATTGTAAAAATTATGATTTAAATTTTATAGTCCACCGTTACGATACCATATATGAAAATTACGATAGTTAAATCGTTAAAAATCCGGGAAGTTTTTTTCCGTGTAGGGTGTACCGTCTAAAGAACCATGGTGACAAATATGTTTTATATTCTATTTTTATACTTGCCAACAGAAATATATCCTCAGTGATTTCGATTCATGTATCTAAAGGTCAAAATGTCGTATGGGATTATATGGAAGTCGTAGTGAGTGTAAGTGTAATAACAAAAATTATGTATCAAGAAAGATGAAATATTCATACACATACTATAACGTCTTTTGCATTATATATATATATATATATATATATATATATATATATATATATATATATATTTAAGTAGGTCAATAAAGTTCAGAACACATAGATTGATATCTGGTATTCCATAGTATCGATATCGCTACTTCAACACTTTCTTTCTACTGATTAGCTGATATAATATAATTATTGTATCGAATAATTCTATTTTAAGCATTTACAGCTTAGGTCTTTGTGAAAATTTATTTTATTTTAAATCCAAGTTAATTTTATAATTGTATTTCATGAGAAATCATATTGGATAAATAAACATATTCAATTGTCGATGAATTCGTGAGATTGTACCGGCATACAAAGATTAAAAATTTGCGTGGGAATTCATTATATTATGTGCATATGAAGATACACTACAGAGATAATAATAATAATAATAATAATAATAATAATAATAATAATAATAATAATAATAATAATAATTAATAATAATAATAATAATAATAATAATAATAATAATAATAATAATAATAATAATTAATAATAATAATAATAATAATAATAATAATAATAATAATAATAATAATAATAATAATAATAATAATAATTAATAATAATAATAATAATAATAATAATTAATAATAATAATAATAATAATAATAATAATAATTAATAATAATAATAATAATAATAATAATAATAATAATAATAATAATAATAATAATGTGTGTGCAGAACATACATCAATGTTTAATAATTAAATAATTGTGTATATTAATAGCTGCATATAAATTTAAAAAAAATATATAAAATAACTGAATACATTGGTTAAAATAATAATAAATGTTGTGGCAAGGGATATTATATATTAACACACAATAAACATTTAAGTGTTTTTTTGTGTTTCTTTGCACAGATCACCTACGTTGTGAAGTTCACGCGACTACTACCACAATTCATACGCAACGCTAAACCGTAACGAAAAATTTTTCTTTGATTTTTATTTTATTTAACCTCTTATGTTTTACTGTACTTGTTACTTTTTTTAAACCCTTTTTTTATACTCTTACATATCGCTTGAGTGCTGGTTACAATAAAAAATATTAGTCGAGTATAATGAGTGAGAATGTTTTTTTCTGTGTACCCGGACCTAAAATTTTTAGGGCGTGTGTATTCTACGCTCACTACGTGCGACATAACGCGTGTGTAATTAATGGACTGATGTTTCTATTTTGCACTATAACCATGCGGTAAAAGTTTATGGTAGTGTCGGCATAAATGTAAATTACATACATAGCGTGTAGCAAAATTAAACGTTTGATCGAGAAGATATATTTTACATTTTTTTTGAAATTCCTATCATTTATGTTTTATGAATTTTATAAAAAAAAAAATTTATTATGATGTCAGATGCCAGTTCGTATGAGGAAATATTTTCAGCATTCAACCCTTTGGAATGCACGTTTCGTAATCTTGACTATAATAAAATGCTATCACTTAATATAACCATGACATTGTAAAAGTTATAATCTTTAAGACACCTTATAAACATAGCAATTTATATAATGATGTATTCGGATATAACTCTGTCATCACTCATTAGAAAAAAATTCAGTTGAATTATTGAATTATAAATGTCAATACAATGAAAAAAAAAATGATTTCAAATAAATCCGAGGGCTTTTTATGAGATTAAAAATGATATGTTATATGGCTTTGATACAGTCGAGTCTCGTTATGAACCCGCATAAAGGGGTGTAGGGGAATATAATTCTAAGAATTTGTGTACCCCCACTCTGTCAGCGCAGGCGACAGTCGTGAGTTGAACTTCCCCTACTTTTTAAGCGTGTGAGTGTGTACGTGATTGTTTCCAGTATCTCGTTATGAGTCCGTTTGACTTGAGTGTTATGTTTCTTATATGTAAATAGGACTAATATGATAAATAAACTCTTAATTTCTTTTCATGAATATACGGACTCATATCGAGACTCTGAAATTAATTTTTTTTTCACGTTGTGGAGGGGGAAGGTCTTCCGTGGAAATCCTGGTTCACGGACTCGTAACGAGCGGACTCATAACGAGACTCGACTGCATTATGTATTATCTCAATCACTTTTTCTTTATACCTCGGCTGAAAGTACACACTTTTGGCCTTGAGTCACGGCAGAAAGTCTACTATTCGTGCCGTGTTAGAATTACTCGCGCGCCATCTATAACAGCAGGCCAAAAGAAAGCAAGAGCGAGACGAAAAAGTTTTCTTGCGCGCACTGGCGCAACTGTTACTGGTTATACGTATACTATCGCCACTTTGACAAGATTTGTTGACACTCTCACTCGTATTCATAACCTCAAAACTTGTTTACAATTAATTTTAAATTTTATATGTCTGTGTTTTTAAAAAAGTAAAATTTACTAAAGATTAATAAATATTAAAAAATTATTTTTAATAAATTTAATAATTTGAAAAAAATTAGGAATTATTTATGATACCGAAGTTAGCTGACGTCTAGCAATTTTTTGATTTTTTTTAAACGACAAATTATAAATAAAAAAAAAAATTTTGAAAGTTGAATCTACAGTTTTTTTAGTTTCTACAAGTGCATCTTTTTCGTTTTTATTTTTTTGTAATTGATTTTTGAAAAAAAAAATCCGGAAATTGTTAATTGTAAATTAACTTTAGGATCATAATCGTTTCTTTTGACAATGTGTAATGATAATTTTTTTTGTCGATGTATTATTGCCTGCCCCCCGACCAGCAGTAGTCGCTACGCTCGTGCCGCAAATGTCGGGGCAGGCATTAATACATGCTAAAACGTAGCTATATAATTTATACATCTTTGATTCGTACTTTTGTCCGGGCATAAAGAAAAATAGTATACACTACACGGACAGAAATTTGGAGAGCCCTGCAATGCGCGTCTGATGCCCTCGGCTTCGCCTCGGGCGTCATGACGCGCAGTGCAGGAATCTCCAACTTTCTGCTCTTGTAGTGTAATATACTATTCTTCACAGGTTTTATATAATCAGCTGAAAAATTTAACATCAAGACTATTAAAAAATAAAACTTTTTTTTTTTTTAGCAAGAGTAGCTTTATGTTCGAAATGTACAAAAAATTTTAATTTCATTGAATTCAATGGAGTTTTTTTCTTCTTGTATACGCTTTCCCTGCATTTTATTGTATCCTAACAAAGTTCTACTGAAGACTCAAACTGATTAGAAAATCACAATTAAAATTCAACAAATGCGATTCTGACAGGGGTAACATTACATCGGGATCTAATTTAGTGGGCAGAAATAAATGAGATTTTTCCCTAGAGAATGAGCTGATGAGTTTCTATGCGCTAAACTGCATTAGTCTGAAATTGGCTTGTTTTGACTGGCAACATAAGCATAGAAACTCGCAGTTTTAATGCAGGTGGTATGAAAATAAGTTTACACATGCATTAACCTTCTCGTAAACAACAAAAATTAAACTTTCGGTTACAGACCTGGTAAGGAATGGTATGCACATCACGGATGAAAGTACACGGAGAAAAAAAACAGTAACCATTGCTGCGCAGAGCAGTAATCCAGTCAATGAGCGTGTTGGAGCGAACAATTATGTATAGCAAAAGCATATTTGACTATAGTTATATTTATTAAATTGACTGGATTCTGTCCTGCGTAGTAATGGTTACTGTTCTTTTTTCTCCGTGTAGAACTTGCCAATCCCGGTGTTTGCCACCTTTGCCTTCAGCTCGGGTGGGCAATTACATACAAGGGTTGAACTGCCCTACTTTTCTTCCTTGATGGATAGTTTATTAATTCGAGCTCCGTGAGCTCGAAACCGGCCGAAAGTTATCGGGCTGGCCCGCAGGCTCAACCATTTTCCAGAATTTTTCAAAATTTTAAATTATGACTACGTAAAATTAAATATGCATATAATAAAATTATATTTACTACACACATATTTTATAATAAAATTACATGAAAAAATTTATTTATTATTTATTTTATTTTTTAACTCATCATACCTGCAAGATGCTAAAGAATATTTTATTTTTAATTCTGAAATACTATTTTTAGTTGACATACTACTGAATAAATAAAAGCGTTATAATTAATTAATTCGAAAAAGAAAAAAAAATAATCTAAATAATTGAGAAGATAGAAACACTTTAGAATAAGTACTTATATGTTGTTTCACTATAAATAGTGACAGTACACGGAAAAAAAATTCCCGGATTTTTTTACGATTTAACTATCGTAATTTTCATTATATGGTATCGTAACGGTGGACTATAAAATTTAAATCATAATTTTTACAATAGACTATCGTAAATTTTGTTTTATAATTAATACTACTACAAGATAGAAAAAATCAGATACTATAGAGTAAATTATACAAGTTGTGTTAACAAAAATTATAATGCAACTATCGTAAAATGAATGAATCGGTAATCTAGAATTTCTTTAAATATAAAAGTATAATTAGAAGTCATCGGAGTAAAATTTATTTTCTTAAAAAAGTAGAACTTACAATAAAAAAAAAAAAGAGAATTTATCATTTTGTTTTGTTTTGTTTTTTTTTTTTTTTTTAATAATTAAATTGAGAAGGTAAATATAATGTTGAAATAAAAATAAAACATGTTGAAGTAATAATAATAATAAAAAATTTATTTAATATTTTTTGAAATATACTTTTTTGGTATATATAATTTATTAATTATTATTAATTATTCATTAATTTAACTTATAAGTTATAATATCACACCAGGTTCAAAAAGTATTGTACTTGTTTCTTTTTGAATTAAAATAACTCATTCCTTTATATCCAAAATATGCACATGTAGGAAATTAAAAAAACCATAGGTGCAATTTTTTCGAAAACTTTTTTTTTTCATAATTTATCATTTTTAAACAAATCCAAAAATTATTAGGCGTCGGCTAACTTCAGAAACAAACATTAAATGTCTATAATTTGTGGTTATTGAAATGTTTACCTCATCGCCAAGTTGGATAAAATTATTCATTGTCGACAAATGAATTATATTCTGTAACAAAATTAGGAAAATTGAATTTAAAAAAAAAAAAAAAAAATTCATTCTTTTAGAATCATTCATTCTATGACAATGTTACTACTTGTTTATAAAAATAAACTTCATGTCCAGATAAATAATTTCAAAACGAACGATATACCCACAGAATATTTAGTTTAAAAAGAAATGAATAGTAATAAATATACTTACACCACAAAATCATTATATTCCTTAATTTATGTAGGTTTGTGATGAAGAAAGCACAGATTTTTTTTAAATTTTTTATTTATCATTGTCCGAAGAATGTCATGAAAAATAACCTCTATTTCTGCACTTAAGTGGAGGTAAAGATGCACTGATTTACAAATATATATCGTTGAACCACACATAATACGAACGAAATAGATGTTATCATTTGTATATACATATATACTCTCCCACAAGCATCACATCATGGTATTGTGACACCATTTGTCTTTCATACGTAAACGCTTCAGATGGCATATACTATACCATTTCAGAAAATTTACAATCCAACTATCGTAATTTTTGTGGCTTGTATTGTAAAAACATAGAGGCAGCACTGTAAATCAAGAGGAAGAATAAAAGAATAAATATTATAATTAAATCTTATTTTTTATTCTTTTACTATTTACGATAGTAAGATTGTAATATTTCTTATTGAATTTTATACAACAAACTCTTAATGAAATTACGATAGTGAATAGTAAAAAATCTTTTAGAAACTGTAAATTTTCGTATCATATATTTGAAAGTTACAGATAGTAAAAGTATAGTCCAGGATTACGATAGTAATATTGGAATTTTTCGTTGAATTTTTTTTCCGTGTAGACACTATAATTGTCTTTTCATATTTACTATTATTAAAAATTTCATATCCTTTTTACAAGATTTAACGCCACTTCAAGATATTTATCTTGTATTACAAAAACACATATGGAAATACTTCAAGTCACGGAGGCATACTTTATGAAGATAAGTAAGCATAGGCATTTATTAAGATTTTACAGTAGCAATCAAGGCTAAAGGACCATCCAATACTCCACTCGTTACTTTACCAAGTTACTTCAGTTAGACTGCAGATAATTAATTGCATGGTAGTTTGCTCGTAGTAGTTTGTATAAGCAGTTGATGTGCATTGTAGAATAGTAATAACAGTAGGAGGATAAGAGAGACGAACGATCAATGAGAAGTTGGCTATTGAAATCCGTATATGGAAAATTGTAGTAATAACACGACCTAGTGGAGTGGTCCTAGGGTGTCGATCCATCATTTATGCATAACGGAATCGTGTAGAGTCACGAAATATTTTAAATAACGTCTCTAGAGTCAGTTGAATTCGGTGCAGAAATACATCAAATAATGAATGGTAAATTATATTAACACAATGAAATCCAAATACGACGAACAATCATATTTAATTTCATTTTTTGCAGATAAAGAAAATTTTTTTAATATTTATCATTTATAATTTTTTAAGGATGAATTTCAAAAGTACACGGAGAAAAAAATATTGTGATTTGCACGATCTACTGGATAGTGATTTGCGTATCGTGAAGGGGGTGATCTGTAGACCTACCGTGGCGATCCATTCTAGTCTCATTCACGATCCGTATTCCAGTTAGCACTATACGTAACAATACGCGCACTAACCTCCAAATAGCTAAACTAGTATCGCGACAGTCAGTATACTGGATCGCGTTGGTCACAATATATTTTTTTCCGTGTACGTCGATGTCTGATAGTATTTAATAAATGATAATCAATATGTCACTAATATAATCCCTAGAGTCAAATATGTATTATATAGAAACCCCGGACACACAGGCGGCGGTTTAAATAATCAATTATACCATCGGATTAACTGTAGATTTATTTATAAACCCGAGGGGTTGTACTGCCATGAATTTGGGTATACGGACGACATCGAGTGGATTTTGAGATATTAAACGGAGAATATTGTGAGAAGATCAAGAGACAAAAGCAGCATATAATAGTGGAAAATAAGAGAGAAAGAGATATTATAAGAGTAGTCATGTAATGAGCATATACCTATTGCTATCAGTCCATTAACTACCACCACTGGATGATGAAAACCGACTGGTCAATGACTATAATCCTCTCTGTTGGCACAAGATACTTGTCGTTTACTTTCTTCCCCATTTCCTTTCTCATAATATTTTTTATCACTTGACTAGTCAGTTAGCTTATTTCGAAATCATGATTTTGCTCCATAGAATTTTCCAAAATATGCCATCAATGTCCTATTAGTAAGATAACTGCTCTGTATAATCCTTTTAAGAAAACACTAATCTTTTTTTCTTTACATATAGTATGCATATTTTTCATAAAATACGGGTTTCACATCTTATTCTTTTCGTCTTAAAGTCATAATAATGTTAAGATAAAAAGTATGTATAGAGTCTAATAAAAATAAATTTATTTCTGAATTTTTGAGATATATTTGTGTAACAAAAAAATATATTCAAATATTAATACTTTTAATTTCTCTTCTGGCATCAGATTAGTGTTACGAAAAAAATGTATACGTAAAAACTTAATACATAAAAATAATATGTAGATATGTTTGTGTTGGATTACATCATAAAAATGAAGAAATACATATCTTTTTTTTCTATTTTCTGCAGTTATAATTTAAGATAATTTCAGAACACATATTTAATTTGGTTAATTATTAAATATCTTTAGGCAAAAAAAAAAAATTTTGTATAAAAATAGTATAGAAAATATGATTTATGGAAAATAATGATATAAGATAAAATCCTCTTAATAGTAAAATGACGAAATATATAATTCAACTAATTTTCTTAATCCTATATCACGTAAATATATTATCTAAACCCTGTTGACCTGGCAAATTAAACGATGACTTGAGATAAACTATAAAAGAAAACTACCTTACTTTTAACGCCTTAAGGCTTGTAAGTTTTTATTTTTATCCGTTAGTATTCACGTGAGAAAATACGTGATAAGTTAAATAATGATCTCTTAAATAAGACAACAACAAAAAATGAACGAAACAAGTTTTACAATTGTATGCGTTAGATGTATCTAAAACCTTCATTTACAGGTGCCAGTAGTAATTATCGTTTGGAAGCTTTGAAAACCTTTTACAAAACAATGATACTTAAAAGTTAATCCTGCTTTATTTTATCACTTTTTAATAATTTAATTTCATCTTTCTAAAAGTTAAATGATTGGATTTAGTGACGAAATGACACTTCCGTTCTTTACGTTACCGAAAAAAACAATTTTGTTGAGAAATAGCAGGTGATCGAAGGATTGTTTAAAAGTATTCGTTTTACCTTTAAACGGCTCGTCTCCTGTTGCTACCAGCATTCTACCTGGAAAACAAGTGGTAGGCATTGATTCGCGTCCCTTTGTGTAACTAAGAAAGTAAAAGACGACATTACGTGTTTTTTAAGATTGCACGGCGCCGATGTTCTCTCAACAGGTATAAAAAAAAAAAAAAAAAAAAAACTATAGATACCCGATGACATAGAATTAAAAAAAAAATCATAACAATAAGGGGTACGATACGGACGGCAAGGGATGTCTCCGCACTTGAGACGTTCTCCACAAAATTGACCGGTTTTCAAGTAAGAATAAAGAATGTTTTATTCAAAACCTCGGATTGAAGATGAAGTAATTTAGTTTTTCGTAAGCTTTTGATTCATTTTTATGCCCTGTTCAAAACCCACTTATGAAACTTAACAAAAAAAGATATTTGATATAAAAAAAGTATGCAACATAAATTTTTCTCTCTGTTAAAGGGATTTTTTTAACATCAAAGAGAAAATATTTATTAGTGAATTTTGTTAAAAAGCCTTTTTGTAAAAGTTATCCGTACATTAAGTACAGGATATTTTAATTTTTAACGACTTGTGACATAGATTTTGAAAGTTGTTAAGTTACACAACAGTAAAGAGCAGTTGTGTATTATCAGTACTTGTTAAGTTTTCAACCCCTTATATTATAAAAGTGTATTTGTGCGTACAACTACTACAGTCTCATCAAGACACGTACTGTCTGAAACACCATAACGGCTTATCGAAAGCGTGAACTAAATCGAGGACGTGCAACGACATTTTACTGTCTTGAAATCTACAACGTCAGTGTACCATCAACTATATGATGAGGAATGGGGCTGAAGAGCATTATCTCTCACGACATTCTCTATGCCGCAAATGATTATTTCAAAACGACTAAGAAGCCTGAATGTTGACAAATTAATTCTGTGAATGGTTTAGATAATGGTAGGTTATGCAGAAGTGACAAGTGAACGGTGAAAAGATAAAAAATTAAAAAATTTACTTTTCCGGACATTTTGTAAAATTCAACTGATTTTAAATAACAAATTTATTAAAATTTTATTACATTGGTTAATGAAATTTGTTATTTAGATAATATATCAAACATTTAATCTAAAAGTATCAATTAAGTTGTTGATCGATGTAGCAATCTGTATTATTTTCAATTATATATAAATAATTGTCTAAAAAAATTGAATCAATTAAATTTTTTTGAACTAGAATAAATAACGATCAGAATAACACTTTTCATATCACCTCCATTGAGTCTGCGAGTTGCAATACCTGCTTTGCCAGTCGGAACAAGCCAACTTCAGATCAATGTGATTTAGCGTGTAGAAACTGATCAGTTTCTTCCCAAGGGATGAAACTCCTTAGTTTGTACTTGCTAAATTAATTTCTGACTTCATTTCATCCCTGTCATAATGAGCTTTGTTTATTGTAGACTTCTATTTATCGTTTGTTTCTTCATGAGGGAAAAGTACGATTTCTTTCTCTCTAAAGATGAGAATTCAAACTTGCACTGAAGGTATATATGGTAAAAAACATTTGACATTCTAAAAACCAACAAAACTAACAGTTGTGCTTGAAAAATCATTAAAATAATTTGAGTCTTAACAAAAGAAATTATTAATCAATATAAAACCTTTTGATTAATTAATAATTATTTTCATCGTTTTATTACTTAGATTTGTAAATTTAAAAGACAGCATTATTTTTTTGCCGCACTAACGGTCAGAAATTAGCCTGTTTCGACTCTCTCCAGACATTAAAACTCTCAGTGTCAATGCAGATCATATTGAAAAATATAGTGTGTAGCACAGAATAAAACACAGTTTTAGATTTCGGGTGATGTCAACTTGACTCTCGTCTAGAGTAGCCTCGTTTCATCCCTTACCTCGCAATATACTATTTCTATCGATTGAATTATCATAATTTTTACATCAAGTAAATATTGTATCATTGAAATAAAATATATATATTTTTTATTGATGAGTAGATTTGTCTTTTCTTATTATTGATGTAGAGGAAACACGCGCGTTCCACGACCTCGATTTGTTCTACTGTCATTAGAGGGTTGATTCGTGTGCGCACGTGCTCTCTTTTAACTTCCCCGGTTAACCTCGTGCGCAAAATTTTTTTTCAACTTATTAGAACTTTAAATGTTGAATTAGTTACAGATGACTAGAGCAATAATTTAATAAACTCCTATTAAAAAAAATATTCGTGGAATATTAATTAATATATAAAAAGATGAAGTGGTTTACGCTTAATATCGTGATATTTATCTCCAAGGCTTTCTAGCTAAAGTTTTTGGAGTAAAATAAAACAAATTTATTATACCATAAAGAAGTCGAAAAAATAAATCAACTACTATAAATTACATGATTTGGAAAAAAAACTCAATGTATTTATTGATTCAATAAATTACTTACAATAATCCAGTGTAAACTTTGTTTCATGGTTCCATACAAAAAACTGATAATATATGAAAAATTTAATGAAAGTGAAACAAACAATCCGCAGAAAATTTTACGTCACTTAAATGCTAATTAATTTGTTAATTCGATCTTTAACACTAGTTACACGTCACCAAAGTTCACTTATATAAATATACAACAAAAGAAAAAACAAACGCTTAATTAATTTAACTGAATAATTTTTAAATCACTTTAGGTATAAGAAACAAACTAATAAACCTATGAATAATTTAAAAATGTAAAGTAGAACGATACAATATGGAATAATATATCCACAATATTTATTAAATTCGTTCTTCACTCATGTTTTATTCACTTGTAAAGTCCACTAATTATTTTGTAAAATATTTTATTCAATTAAACAACCAACAACACGCTAACTATTAAGTAATCATAAAATCGTTAGTTAATGATCGAGCGCGTGGCAGTTACGTCATGTCAATAAAAAGCTTTATATCCTTTAGAACCAATGCTGCCGTACCGAAGTGTGGCGCGCGAGTGGCAGCTCTGCGTCGCAAGTGACGTAGATAGGGCCGATGAGGGAGAAACTGTGAGAGTGCGCAAGTAAAAAGAGGGGAGAGGGTTGTCGGCAAAGCGTAGACACTTGTCCGCAGCCCTCTATTTCTCCTGTTATATTTGGCTTCTATTTCTATTCCCAGTTTACTCTATACTGGAATTGCTTGACCAACCAGCTACTACACTAGATTTTTTAGCGAATTGTCGCATACCGCCGTTAAGTTGTTTTTTTTTTTCTAAATTTTGAGTATTTGTCAAATATTTTTATCATAATATTGTTTTGTAAGAAATTGAATATAAAAAAAAAAATATTTTGCACTAGAGAAAGTGAAGGGAAAAAGGAATTAAACTTAACGAGTTTCAAAAACTATTATATTTGTTTAAATTAAAATAATAATTTCAAATTTGTACAAAAAAAAAAAAAAAAAATATGTTAAGCAATATTTTTTAAAGCATACAAAATATTGATTCAATTCGAACCCAATAATTGTCATTAACAATTTTTTTTGTTTTTTTTTTTTTCATGCTTGACGCAATGGTTGTTCATACTTTTATTTTATTGGAGTAAAAAATTGACTTACTCTCAACCCAAATAGGTTTTATGACTTGAATGAAAATAAACAAAAAAGTGTCACGAAAAAAATGAGGGTAGAAGTACTGCAGAAATAAAAAAAAGAAATTGAGGTAAAAATCCGGAATATTTTCCAGCATTACCTCGTTGCAGTGGTTAGTGGATTATTTAATTCACGATAAGCTGATATCCGCATATTTTGCCGTTGAATTAAATGATGAATACACGGAGAAAAAAATCTGATATTTGTTATTTTTTAAATAAAAATTACTATGTCGCCGAGGCAAACTAGAAATGGTCCAATAACATCGAAATTTTTCTTTAAATAAATAAAAATTATAATCGCTTAATCCTAGAAATTACCAAATTATAAGTAAAATTACTATGAGTTTTAGAGTACAAAACACAAGCATTCAATAAAATTTACTCTTTGATTTAGTAAAAAATCTATTTTAAAATAAAACTTTCACTGAGACTGCTATTGAATTTTCACTAATCCAGATTGTAAAAATTGTTTCCTTGAGTGTAATAATAAAATTTTTTCTATTCCAACGATATATATATATATATATATATATATATATATATGTATTGTTGGATTGTATGTATATTTCTTAATGGATATATCTCAACTGTCATCTTAAAATCTGCCATCTTTTTTTTTTTTTACCACTGTAGGATTCGAACCCACGCCTTACCAATAATCCAGTTCAAATGCAAGCATGCTAACCACTCGGCTACAAGTACCATTCGAGTTTCTCGAAGTATATGCCAAATATAAATAAAATACAATGAACTCGATATTATATCTCACGTATTAAAAGTTACAACGTCAAATAGTAATTTTTACCCGCTAAGTCGCGATTCACATTACCGACGTTTTAAAAACTACAATACCTCAAGAAAATTTTATTTGATATTATAAATCTTAGAATACTCTACCCAGTAAACTCATTTACGTAAATTTGACGTCAGAGTGACGTTACGGTATGCCATCATTTACGTAAGACATAAGTCATGAATGAGTCAGGTGTGACTCATTATTTTCCACTTTTTTACGTAAGATTATGATGTAAAACTAATGACGTATACATGACGGAAATTTGATGTCTGTGTGACATTCCATGACGTCAGTATGACATATGGGTGATGTCAAAATCATCAATCAGGGAAAAATATTTAAAAAAAAAAATTAAATACCGAATTTTTGATTTGATTATTCCCGCGCGAACGCATTACGAATTCAGAAACAAGATTTGAGATAGCAGTAAATTACGAGAAAATCCTGAGCGTCTGCTGGGTTCGAACACGGCTCCTCTTGGCTGGCAGTCCTGAACGTTGCTCACTGGTCACATCACGAGAGTTCAAGTCTTATGCTTAATTGATGTATTTAGAGTAAAATGCCGGTAAAGACGGAGTTCATCAGTTTTCGTGATGGATTTTTATAAAATTTAAAATAACTCCATGAACTTATAAATGATAATTTCAAAAGATTATATAAAAATTTTATTAAGTTTCTTTAAATTTTTTTAATTTTCTGTTGTGATGTGAAACTTAAAAAATCTTTAAAATTTTGCGAAACAATAAATAATTCCACAAAATTGTATGAAATTTAATCGACTGAAAAATTGCAATACTAAACTTTACAATCTTAATATCAAAAGAGTTCAATTTATCGTTACATTTTCTTTGTCATCCTCAATAATATTTTCGGTATATTATTTAAAAAAATAAAGTTAATTTCTTTATGCTTACGCTAATGTTTTAATCTAAAACGTCTGAAATTTATTATCAAGTTTATTTATTACTTTGGCCCCGAAAATGTTCGACATTTAGTTGCTATTTTTACACATTTTTGAAAATTTATTCTATGATTGTTTTATTTTAATAAATTGATGATAAAAAACTATAACTCGGAAATTACATCAGCATTGCATTAAATACTAACTTGTCACTGATATAAAGACATGATTTAAGAGTGACATCCATATTACGTATGACCGTGACTTTGCTACTGACATAAATGTATGATTTTTAAATTACGTCATTATGATATACGATAATGACTTTATTACTACGTAACAATGTGATGCAGATTTTATGTCAAGCGTACGTAACTTATAAGTTATAACTGTGACGTCATACAAGAGTCATGCTTGCATCAATATGATGTCAAGTTGTTACATCATATCAAAATCATGTAGAACGTCAGATTGACATTAAAATTACATAAGATGCCGTGACGTTTCTATGACCTACGTATGAGGTCAAAATAAGATCATGTGTTCACTGGGTAGTTCTTTTTACAATGTTTTCAGTAATAGTTTTAAAATGTTATGAAGTAAAATTAATAATCTTACAAATTGTACTAATAGAGATATAAATGAATAATCTTTGCGAAATACATATAAATATAATTTGAGTCACGTGTGACTTTTCTGTTGTTTCCAGGTAAAAATTACTATCTACTCTATACTAATATTATTTATTTTATCTACTAAATTTTACAGAATAGATGAAAATAAATATAAATTTTACAGTAATAAATTGTTAATGAATTTTAATATTCAACTTCTACGCTTACAAATCTTTTTAACTCAGAATTGCAACATTATCAAAGAGATTTTTGAATATTATTATTTCCAGAATGATTGTAGTGAAATAATTATGAATTGTAACCATTCTTTATTCAATTTTTACTAATCTGTATTATAATTTTTATAAATCGTAAAATTTACAATACTGTTTGTAAGAATTAACAAAAAAATGTATCTTTCCAATATTAATAGTAATTTTTGGTATGGATTGTAAATTTCTCTTCGGAAAGTAATTTTTATTTGACGACTGTAAATATCATCTAATTTTAAGCTCCGTTTTTTTCCGTGTAGTATTTTCTACAAACTAATAGAAAAGTACACGGAGAGAAAAGAATGGTGATAATTACCACTCTACATGAGTAGATATACAGGGATGTTTCCCCTCCCACAACAGGGATCTGCAATACCATCGTGAATAAGTGGGGGCTGCCATAATCTTCCATACCGAAAGTCGAGATAGGGGGCGCTAGTAGCGCTTTCTGTTGATTTTCTATACCGAAATTCGAGATAGGGGGCGCTAGTAGCATTTTTTTAGTCGATTTGGTGGGGAGTGGGCCTAAGGAAAGGGGGATGTGCGATTGGGAAGACGATATGAGATTGATACTGCAGGTTTGGGGCTTGGGTTATGGGGTGGGGGTATGGGATTGATATTGTGGATATAGAGGACACTGCTTGGAGTGGGTTTGTGGGGATATAGAGTGAGCGGGGAGGCATGGGATTGATATGGTTCATGAATAAGGATGTAGAGGGCGTTGGAGTAAGGGTGTTTTTCAAATTTAGGTGGGAAAATGGCTATGCTATTATCATATTGTTTAAATGTTTTAAGATTAAACTTAAAAATATGTGGAAGCATCGGTTGGGAAGGGGGGGGGGGGGTATTTTTATAACAAATGACGTGATTTTTTACTTATTAACGTATGTTTTACCTTATCTTATCTTTAGCAACTTTCACCAATGGATTGTATCATACTCAGTATTGGCTATTTCAACCACCCATGGAATATATAAATGCTACGGTTATTCGTGAAAGTGAAGACGAAAACGGTGATCGACATGGAATCATGTGGGATACAGGCGATACACCATATGACTCATTTAATCTAATAATGGCCGAATTAATAAAAAAAGTGCGCTACTTTTATGTCCAAGGAGCACAGGCGAGGGAGAGACTTGAAAGGATAATCGATTTTGCTGTTCCAATCATTGATCTACAGTTGATGCGACATTTTTCATTCGATTGCTTAGAAGAACTCAACAAACCACGAGGTTTGCATCGTATCAAACACACAAAAAGAGGTCATTTCGCATATGCATTTGGTACAACACAACAACTCAAGCACTGGTTTTTGAAGTATTGGGGTGTTGGGAAATCCTACGAAAAGTCTGTTCAACTATTTTACCAATTAAATGACTTGAGGTAAATGGATGTCACCGACATAGCATGTCTTGATGATTCGTTCATTTTACGTTTTGCAAAATCACAAATTAAATTTGTATGGGATATACTTCCAGGGCATTTAAAATATAATGAAAAATTAATGGACTATTCATTTTGCATCAAACATAACCCACTATCAGCTTCGAGCCATGATATTCCAGGAATATTGCTTTATCTATTAAAAAAATATTGTACTACATGCAACAACATGAAAGATAATTATTGAAAATCAATTAATATGTAAACTGTACATGTATGTAGATTTTAAAACTACTTATACTAATTAAAAATAATGTAGATTAAAAGGTATGATATAAATAAAAACACAATAACTATAATTAAAGTGAGTTTTATTTCTTTAATCTTCTTCCTCCTTCTCCTCAATATAATATATGTTTTAAGTTAATTTTCTTACAGTACTACTTAATGGATTATATTCAATTATACGATCATGTGAAATAAGACAATTTGCAGTTGTTTGATCCGGAAACTGTTCATCAGATTCAAACTCAAGACGAATATCACCTGGTCCAGATTTAATAGATTTATTTTGTTTCGAACAGTCGATAATATAGAGTGGCGCTTGTTGTAAATATTCAGTTTTTGTCAATAATGATTTCGATTCTTTATTATAGTATGACGTTTGAAAATTAGTATACATATCATATATTAAAGCATACTGATTACGACTAATGTTTAGATTTAAATTTCCATATGGATAACTTTGAGAATTGAGAAATAGCTTTAGATCTCTGATATTACAATGATCGAATTGACTGGCGTTTTTCGTTACAACATTTTTTCTAGCAGTTTGAAATCCTAGGATCACATATCGTGGCTTTTCCAATTGTGTCGAAGTCTTGATTGGCCAAACATGTTTCGTTATTCGAGGGAGTAGTGGGTATTTATATAATTGCCATGTGCGAAAGCTTGTTGATATAGCTGGATCATTAGCAATAAAGTTGAGTGCTTGAATTTTTTGCTTGTCCGACATTGTGACGTACGGGACATTCCATTCTACCTTATTGAGAAGAACTTTCACTATTTCAGCGTTATCACTAGCGGCAGCAGTTGTATGTATATATGTATTAACATCAGAATTTGATCTTATAAGAATCAATTCATGTTTAGCATTCATGATAATACGATTATAATCTTCAGCAAATCCAAGTATTTCACTTAGTGGTATAGAAATGTTGAAATATCCATTGTCATTAGTTAATTTACTGTTATTACTGAGCAACCATCCAGCATTCTCCATTAAATTGAGTTGCCCAGGACATAAAGATATATAATTTTTCATGATACTTGTAAGACCCACATTTTTACATTTATCAATTTTAACAGCATTTAATTCATAGCGTATTTCTCCAAACATATGATAAATAGGCATATTGGCTAAGTTCATAGTTGCACCTGCGCCGGTACCATCTTCTTTTACAAATCTTCTACAAACGTGCAGAGAACTTTTGCTTGGTAGGTTGCATAAGTCTTGATGTTGAATACTGATTCTAATTTTATCACTATTGTTAAATGTTGATAATGCATAGGGTTGATGTGAATGAATCTCGTAGTGAGAAATTAATTCATCAAAGATGATTGGTATCTGAATGTCTAAGATTTCCGCCATGGTAATATAATGCAGCACAAATTAACTTTTCTTATTTTTCCAATCTTCCACGTAATTTTAATCCTAGACTTTTGAGGAATTCCACGTTCTGAGGTGTTAGCAGCCTGACAGGAGCACGATGACTGATGGGCTTCAGACATGATGTTTCACTTTTATAGCTGCTACCAATCTTGTTATCAAATACAATCCCCATTATTTCACTGATTTTATATGCAATCTTATTGTAATCGTTTCACCACTAAAATTCACCATATTCCCATCTTGATCAACAATGCGCAGCTGAAGATTGTGTATTGACTGTACTGCGACTGGTAAGTAAATGATGTGGGATGATACTTCAATGATCTCATATCCGGGCGCAACACTTGGGAAAAACTTATGAACCGTGTGAACTTTATGGTTATTCATATATGCACCATTAGTAATATTGCACTCAACTCGCAATGCATTGATTTTGAGGATCTTTATTAGTAAATCAGATTTGTGTATAAGTTTCGGTGCAAGTCGACGATTTCCAAATCCCAATAATGATGCGATTGAATCTGTCGGTTCAAAATTTACAATTCGATTACATTTAATTTCACTATGTCATTTATTGTTATTTGCTTTGATACCCAATTCTACATCCTTAGGTAATTCCTTTATTAAATACTTTTCAATGTCACATAGTTCATAACTTCCAGTTGGTATTGTTATAACTTTATCTGCCGCTTTTCTATTTACGCTGGATAAATAGAACTTATTACAACCTTTATGAATATTAGGTATAGAGTTGAATATTAACAATTCCACAAGTCCCAATACATAAATTTTTTTGGTGATAATTCAATTGGTGGAAAATATTGAGCTTCCAATATGGAGGTAGCTCCAGATAGTGTTAGCGTCAACGAATCAGCCATGGCTAACACATATCAATCAAACCACACCATTTATAGTCCATTATTGAGAAATTTCAAACACAAATGTCCACATATAACGGTATCATAATTTTGATACTTCTGATGATTATATTTAACGCTACCAACATCGAGATATTTCATGAGATCATTTGGTGGTTGGAGGTTACCAAAGCTGGCAAAATAGATGGCGTCATCACCATTCTTCTTGTATGCAACCCAATGAGTTCCACGACCATTTTTATCATCGAGATTTATGATTGCTGACTCTTTTTTCCACGGACCAGACTTTGGTAAATTATTTCTCATGAAAACACCTCGGAAATATGAAATTTTTAAATATTTGCATACTCGATTAAATCGAAATTGGTGAGAGCTCGATGAGGTAGCGTTACATGTTTTTTGGTGGAGGGCACAAAAATAATCCCATTCCAGTCTTGTACGGTGACAAGTATAACCCTTTACCCAGAGCTATAGCTTCCATTGTTGAATTATGCCGTTTAGTCTCCTCCAATTCACGTTTAGCAGTCTTAGCAGCAATTACAGCTTTAGCGATACCAGCAGCGCCCCCAGCTAATGCACCAGTAGCGCTTAAGCCAGCAAAAATTGGTATTAAAAATGGTAACAATCCACCCACTTTTAGTGATGGTATTGGTAATATGCGTGATGATCGTATATTTTCTTTCCCACCAACCCTTTTTACAGCTTCACGAGCACCCCGTAATGCCGACTTCAACGGTGAAATGAGTACGACTTCATCCATAGTTTTTTTAGCTGATTTTATAATTTTCCTGATAGGAACAAGTTTTTTTGTTTTCTTTAATATCTCCTTTTTCATTTTACCATTTCTTTTAGACTTCTCCCTTCCGCATCCATCTTTTTCATGCCTATACCCAAACTTCCCTTCACTCTCATGGTTTTATTATCTCCTCAAGCCACGGCTCTTTCACCAAGGCTGGCACCTTTTGCATGAAGACGTTGTAAAGCTTTTTCAGCAAGATCTTGATCAGCCGTATGACGTGCTGCCATATTGTCAGGATTTTTAGAATAAGCAATGTCATGCGCTTTACATTCTCAGTCTAAAGGATTTATTCCCGGATCACTTCGAGCTAATCTTTTTGCTAATTTTGTATCAGGTCCACAGTACTGATATCCCGGTCCATGTAATAGGTCTGCTCTTAGCCATTGTCGATATATGACTAATCTCAATCGTATAAATACTCGATACTTATAAGTATATTGTTGAGTTAGAATTGAGTCATCAGCGGATTAACATAGTAATTAGTGTTCTTAAAAATAATTCAAAATGAAGTTTAAAAAACAGACAGCTAAATTACCTGTGATCAATTTTGATCACATAATTGAAGATGATGAGAAAAAAATCCATAAACGTCATGGCGCGCTGCTACCGAATACTGTTCGAGCAGTCCTTTGTGGACCATCAAATTGTCGGAAAACAAATGCGCTTCTTACATTGATTACTCATCCGAATGGCTTGAGATTTGAGAACATTTATGTATACTCTAAATCACTAAATCAGCCTAAATATAAATTCTTAGAATCAGCATTACAGCCTATAGAAGGAGTCGGATACTTCCCATTTAATGATCATGAATCAGTTGTAAATCCAGATGATGCACAACCGAATTCTCTTATGATATTCGATGACGTCGCTTGTGGGAAGTAAGATCATGTTAGAGCATATTTTGTATGGGGCGACACAAAAATGTTGATAGCTTTTATCTCTGTCAAACCTATACGCGTATACCAAAACACCTGATACGCGACAATGCCAATTTTCTTGTACTTTTCCGTCAAGATGAAATGAATTTAAAGCACATATATTATGATCATGTGAATACAGATATGCCGTACAGTGAATTCAAAGATTTATGTTCAGCATGCTGGAATGATAAGAAAAGTGATAATAAACACGAATTTGTTGTTATTGACAAGGATAGTGAATTGAATAATGGACGTTATAGAAAAGGTTTTGACTGTTTTATAAGTATAAATTAATCATCTTTATATAAATTGACACAGTCTTAAAAGACATTCAAGTGTGCAAACATGGCGTGTAAAAATATGTCTCAGCAGAAAGATATGCTGCTCCAAATAATTAAAATTAGTGATGCGATAAGACAATAGCATAAAAAATTAAAAGTTGATAAAGACACTTCTGAACAAACTACAAATGAAATGTTTAAACCTATTGTGACACCGTTGAGAACATTACTTGAGAATTCTAAAGCTTTAAAACATGAAATTGAAAAAGAAGAAGAATCAGTGTAAAATTTTTCTCTGAAGAAACATGAACATAGTGACTATCAAACTATTTATGATGATAGTGACACACATCGCGGTCAGAATACTTATGATGATTTAAATGTGAACAGTACTAGTAGCAGCAACTTGGATGAAACCAGTTTATCTCATCCTCCAACCTCTACAAGCACACCACTGAAATATCATAACTCTATATCTAAATATATTGATATATTAAATAAAAAAAAATCCTAAAGGCTTGGATACAAGATTTAGTATTCGTAAAAAAAAATAATCAATTATTTTTTGGTAATTCACCTGTTCAATTTAGAGATAATATGATATCAGTAAATAATCAAAATCATGTTCTATCTCCGGGGCTTATAGAATTGTTATTTAAAAGTGATCCAAATGAAAATTCAATTACTACAAGTGATTTAGATGTGTACCATAAACTCATTGTTTTAACGAATACTCACAGGAGAATCTGAAAGAAGTCTTTATGTTGAGAGGACTGCTAAATATACTAAATATATTGCTGATTTTGTTCAATCACCACTAAAAAGAGGTAAAAGGCTACCTGACTTTATGACTGTTTCAAAGAAACGAGAATATGTGGATTATGTTTATCGGGATGATCCTAATGAACTCATAGATCGCCTTCGCCTGTTAATAGCATCTCAAGCAGCTGGCAACTCTAGTCATTCTAATGAAATAATTTCAATCATTGGAGAGCTACGTGAAGCCAAAATTATTTATTAAGAGATACATTAACAATAATTCATCATTGATAAAATAACATTCGGGAAGAAAGGATCATCAAAATGGGTATCGATATATTTGGACGTGTATTTTCCCAATCGAATTAGACACAATTCAAAGGCTGTAGCAGTAGTGTTGGACTACCTGGAAAAGGTTTCAAGTTGACAGATGATGGACAGTTTGACTTAAACGGAAAACGGTTATGTAATGTTGCCGAACCTAAGAATGAAAGTGATGCAGTCACATATAATACTATGAAAATTGCAATCAAACAAGAATTAGACAGTGTAAAAGCAATTAGTGACTACAATAAATATCGTATAACTGATCTTAAAGATAAAGTAACGGTTGAAATAGTTAAGCTAGAGAATAAAATGACGAGTAAAGATCCAGACCTCATTATCGAATTGAGAACCAAAGTGAGCGCATTAGAAGAGAGTCTTAGTGAACTGAGTCTATATAGCCAAACGCTATCAAATCGTGTAACAACGCTTGGGAGATCTGTAGTACGTGATGGTCAAATATTAGCTGACATTGAGCGTAGAGTATCTAAACTTGGACAAAATGGAAAATAAAAAGAAAGTAATAGCCCAAGAGCTCCACAAACAAGCTTGAAAAAATTATCTTCGTCGGCATGTTGATATTCGTGGACTTGATGAGACTTGGCAAGCTGACTTGGTTGACATGATACCATACTCTACGGCTAATAGTGGATATAAATATCTACTTACAATTATACATATTCTTTCAAAGTATGCTTGGGCAGTTCCAATTAAAAGTAAAAGTGGCAGTGACGTCAGAAACGCTATGAAGTCTGTGGTACAGCAAAGGCGGAGACCTAAACATCTTCATGTTGATTACGGCAAAGAATTTTATAATAAAGAGTTCAAAGATCTCATGAAACATTATGGGATTCATATGTACTCAACGTTTAGTAATTTGAATGCCTCCATATGTGAACGTTTCAATCGAACACTTAAAAATAAAATGTGGCGCGAGTTTACAGCACGTGGAAATTACAAATGGATCGACATACTTGAAGACTTAATCGATAATTATAACCACACGAAACATCGAACCATAAAAATGAAACCTGCCAATGTAACTGTTGGTAATGAAAAACATATACTTCAGACAATTTACAAACCTCTTCAAAGTGAAAAGGCGCGAAAACAAAATAAATTCAAAGTTGGAGATAAAGTTCGAATAAGCAAGTATAAATGTTTTTGAAAAGGGCTACACACCAAACTGGACGACTGAAATTTTCACAATTAAAACAATACAAAAAACGAATCCAACAACTTACAAACTAATTGATTATCAGGATCAACCGATAGAAGGAGGATTTTATGCAGAAGAACTCAGTAAAGTCAAGTATCCAGATGTATATCTAGTTGAGAAAACAATTAAAAAACATGGAAATAAAATGTATGTTAAATGGTTAGGATTTGATAATTCAAATAATAGCTGGATTAACAAGTCTGATTTATAAAATTATCATGTATTTTCTATAGAATTAATAAATAAAAAATAATAATAAACAATTTTGACTTTTTATTAACTATTTTTATTTATTCAAATATATTTTTACAAAACTTAGAATTATTTACATTTATCTACATTATTATTATTTAGTTTTATCTTTTTATTTGATACTTCATAACCCCAAGGTAAAGTATCAGTTGAGGTGTCACTTAATTCCCTTTTATTATCACACCAACTTAATGCTAATTTACTTTGTTTAATTGTTTTCACTTCATGATGACTACTCCTAATGAAATATTGATGTTTTGTTATGTTTACATGATCCACCAGACAAACCTTAAAATCATCAAACGTGATCTTTCGCAAAGTGGACCCTTTGACTCCCTTAGCTCTCTTTTTAGCCATTTTATTCTGATAGATTTTAAATGCATAAAGTTTTGCTCGTAACTCAACGAAATCGGTAATAATTTGACCATTACACTCATCTTTCATAAGTCCAATCACTTTTTTATTTTTTAATGGAATGTTGTAAACATTATTTGGTGGGTAGTCAGAGGTATCGCATTTTTCGATATCACGTTTGATGGTGTCATATATATTGGGTACATTAAATTGATAAATTAAACTATCAGTATCAGTGTATAATAATTTTGATTCATGACTATTAAAATTTTTCTTAATATAGTTATAGTGAAAATCATAAATAAAAGTTTTTGATAAGTCTAAGATGCTAAAACCAATGTAAATTGGTTTATTAACTTATAGATTTACTCTCTTTAATTCTATTATGACTAGGTTTTTATCGTAAATTGTAAAAGTATGGAAATTCGGTTTCGCTATTAGAGACTTTGCTTCATATCTACCCGCCCACTTGCTGACCATTCTCACATCTTTATATTTTCGAACATTTTCCATAGTTTTACCGAACACTGCATTATTCATAAGCTTGTAAAAGTTCTTTTCAAATTCATTTTTTGCTATTTTGCGACAATCAGTATTTTTATCGATATATGGCTTTAACCAAGCTGATTGTTAAAATTTCAAGACTCGATGAACTTTTACAAGCTTCATTCCTAAATTAAGACACTGTTTTAAATTTTTATAATGAATAACCTATTTCACCTTAGAATAAAGTGTTGTAGCTATTTTTGAATATTTACTGCCTGGCGGTATAAAATTTTCAGGACACAAAGGTAAATCTTTATGCTCATCATGTAATTCTATAGGATATTTTAAATCTACTTCTAAAATATATCCAATTGACTTATTATCATTAAAACATTTATCAACATTTTGTACATGAATATCCTCATGTATCCACTCGAAAGAATCTTGGGGCAAAATCATACTCATTAAAATTACGTGGAAGATTGGAAAAATAAGAAAAGTTAATTTGTGCTGCATTATATTACCATGGCGGAAATCTTAGACATTCAGATACCAATCATCTTTGATGAATTAATTTCTCACTACGAGATTCATTCACATCAACCCTATGCATTATCAACATTTAACAATAGTGATAAAATTAGAATCAGTATTCAACATCAAGACTTATGCAACCTACCAAGCAAAAGTTCTCTGCACGTTTGTAGAAGATTTGTAAAAGAAGATGGTACCGGCGCAGGTGCAACTATGAACTTAGCCAATATGCCTATTTATCATATGTTTGGAGAAATACGCTATGAATTAAATGCTGTTAAAATTGATAAATGTAAAAATGTGGGTCTTACAAGTATCATGAAAAATTATATATCTTTATGTCCTGGGCAACTCAATTTAATGGAGAATGCTGGATGGTTGCTCAGTAATAACAGTAAATTAACTAATGACAATGGATATTTCAACATTTCTATACCACTAAGTGAAATACTTGGATTTGCTGAAGATTATAATCGTATTATCATGAATGCTAAACATGAATTGATTCTTATAAGATCAAATTCTGATGTTAATACATATATACATACAACTGCTGCCGCTAGTGATAACGCTGAAATAGTAAAAGTTCTTCTCAATAAGGTAGAATGGAATGTCCCGTACGTCACAATGTCGGACAAGCAAAAAATTCAAGCACTCAACTTTATTGCTAATGATCCAGCTATATCAACAAGCTTTCGCACATGGCAATTATATAAATACCCACTACTCCCTCGAACAACGAAACATGTTTGGCCAATCAAGACTTCGACACAATTGGAAAAGCCACGATATGTGATCCTAGGATTTCAAACTGCTAGAAAAAATGTTGTAACGAAAAACGCCAGTCAATTCGATCATTGTAATATCAGAGATCTAAAGCTATTTCTCAATTCTCAAAGTTATCCATATGGAAATTTAAATCTAAACATTAGTCGTAATCAGTATGCTTTAATATATGATATGTATACTAATTTTCAAACGTCATACTATAATAAAGAATCGAAATCATTATTGACAAAAACTGAATATTTACAACAAGCGCCACTCTATATTATCGACTGTTCGAAACAAAATAAATCTATTAAATCTGGACCAGGTGATATTCGTCTTGAGTTTGAATCTGATGAACAGTTTCCGGATCAAACAACTGCAAATTGTCTTATTTCACATGATCGTATAATTGAATATAATCCATTAAGTAGTACTGTAAGAAAATTAACTTAAAACATATATTATATTGAGGAGAAGGAGGAAGAAGATTAAAGAAATAAAACTCACTTTAATTATAGTTATTGTGTTTTTATTTATATCATACCTTTTAATCTACATTATTTTTAATTAGTATAAGTAGTTTTAAAATCTACATACATGTACAGTTTACATATTAATTGATTTTCAATAATTATCTTTCATGTTGTTGCATGTAGTACAATATTTTTTTAATAGATAAAGCAATATTCCTGGAATATCATGGCTCGAAGCTGATAGTGGGTTATGTTTGATGCAAAATGAATAGTCCATTAATTTTTCATTATATTTTAAATGCCCTGGAAGTATATCCCATACAAATTTAATTTGTGATTTTGCAAAACGTAAAATGAACGAATCATCAAGACATGCTATGTCGGTGACATCCATTTACCTCAAGTCATTTAATTGGTAAAATAGTTGAACAGACTTTTCGTAGGATTTCCCAACACCCCAATACTTCAAAAACCAGTGCTTGAGTTGTTGTGTTGTACCAAATGCATATGCGAAATGACCTCTTTTTGTGTGTTTGATACGATGCAAACCTCGTGGTTTGTTGAGTTCTTCTAAGCAATCGAATGAAAAATGTCGCATCAACTGTAGATCAATGATTGGAACAGCAAAATCGATTATCCTTTCAAGTCTCTCCCTCGCCTGTGCTCCTTGGACATAAAAGTAGCGCACTTTTTTTATTAATTCGGCCATTATTAGATTAAATGAGTCATATGGTGTATCGCCTGTATCCCACATGATTCCATGTCGATCACCGTTTTCGTCTTCACTTTCACGAATAACCGTAGCATTTATATATTCCATGGGTGGTTGAAATAGCCAATACTGAGTATGATACAATCCATTGGTGAAAGTTGCTAAAGATAAGATAAGGTAAAACATACGTTAATAAGTAAAAAATCACGTCATTTGTTATAAAAATACCCCCCCCCCTTCCCAACCGATGCTTCCACATATTTTTAAGTTTAATCTTAAAACATTTAAACAATATGATAATAGCATAGCCATTTTCCCACCTAAATTTGAAAAACACCCTTACTCCAACGCCCTCTACATCCTTATTCATGAACCATATCAATCCCATGCCTCCCCGCTCACTCTATATCCCCACAAACCCACTCCAAGCAGTGTCCTCTATATCCACAATATCAATCCCATACCCCCACCCCATAACCCAAGCCCCAAACCTGCAGTATCAATCTCATATCGTCTTCCCAATCGCACATCCCCCTTTCCTTAGGCCCACTCCCCACCAAATCGACTAAAAAAATGCTACTAGCGCCCCCTATCTCGAATTTCGGTATGGAAGATTACACCAACCCCCACTTATTCACGATGATATTGCAGATCCCTGTTGTGGGAGGGGAAACATCCCTGTATATCTACTTACCTGGTGACTAGTCCTATTTTTTTAAGCATAGGAATCAATACTATGTAGCATGGGAATGATTACCATTTTTCTGGTACTATGTACCATAAGATGGACGGCGTATAGTAGCTTACTACGTAGTAATCATGCTACTGGTTCATGGTTGTAGCATAGTAATTAAAGATATTCTAGAATGGTACTGTCCCATGCTGTATAAAGTAAAGGCAGTTTAAATATCAAGCGCTGCTACATATTATAAACGACCGACCTAGGAAAAAATGTTTTTATAAGATTTTATAAAATTCAATACAATTTGATAAAGTCAAATCTGAGTAAAAAACGTAATAAATAAATGTAATTGTATAAAATTGTATAAAATATTATAAAATTTTATAAAGATTTACACAATTTTATAAAATTTTGTACAATTTTTATAAGACTGTACAGCGAAATTTTAAAGAATTCTATAAAATTTTATGTAATTGTATGCAATTTTATAAAATTGTATAAACTTTTATACAATTTTCCAAAATTATACAAAATTTTATTCAATTTTATACAATTTTATAAAGTAAGATCTCAAAAGGGAAGTAATAATTAGATTAAATTTTACATAATTGTGTAAGAAATTTTGTAAAATTTTATAACATTTCATAAAACTTTAGAGAATTCGATGTCACTATCGCATCTTGTGTGGGGGAGCATTTTGTAAAATTTGATAAAATTTCACGCAATTTCATAAAGTTTATAACAAATTATTATAAAAGTTATTAGAAATTCAAAGTCAATAGACAAAATTTTCAATGGCTATAAAAAAAAAATTCATTTTTGCGGGCAATATGTAGGGTACCCCCTGAAAAATGTAAAAAAAAAAAATTCTGAATATCGAATAAGTTTGATTTTATTAAAATTTTTTGTAAGTTACTTACATTGAGAAAAATTATATTTTACACAATTATTGGATGCAAAGGAAGATAAAGAAATTTTTAATAGTTTTTATCATAATACAAAAGTCCTTTACATTTTCCGACCGATACTCAATTTTTGGAAAGGTTCAACGAAAAAATTCAAAACAATGCTCAATTATATTCACAAGAGTTATTTTGTAATGGTTAAAATACATAAAAAAAAAAATTTTTTTTTTTATAAAATTTTGGGAGAACCTCGTTTTGCCTACCCCCGCCTTCCTTGTCCCTCACATATATATATATATATATATATATATATATATATATATATATATATATATATATATATATATATATATATATATATATATATATATATATATACATAACATGTTAAAAAATGTGTCACGTAGCGATTCAAACGTGAATCGCTGCGCGCGTTTTTCCATCTCGCCGTGAATTTGACAACACCTCCTAGCTCAAATCAAGCGCATTTATTTATTATAATTTATTATTATTCAAATATTTATATTATTTTGATCGATTATTTTAGTATGATTTAATTATGGATTTATTGATATTATTGTTTATTATGTTTATATATATGTTTTGATAATTATTTTGAAAATTATGAACTTAATCGATATTTTCATTTCAGTTAGTAGCACACGTGCGCGTATGTTGTAGATAAAATATCGACCGAAGGGAGAGTAAGTCGATATAGTGGGGATAAAAATTGATATTTTTATCCAGCCACGTGGTGCACTAAATTAATTATTATTTTATTATTTGAAAGAGATAGTACCGATTATGTTTATGTTTATTGATAGGAAATATTATTTAATTTATTATTATGATATAACTCAGGTCATGTGACAATTTAAAATATTTTATTTTAATTTATAATTTCGGGTCCGAGGTCATGAGAGGGGATAACACGTGAGTGATTACCCTCCTTCGGAAAAATCAAGGAAAGATATAGTCAGAGAGGACCGGGATTTTGTGAAGGTGGGACGTGTTGTTGTCCGTGATTATTTGTGAGTAGATTGTTCTGGCCCAGTTGCCTTAATGAAATAATTACAAAGTTAAAGTTTGTTTAATTTGAATAATTAGTTTTTTTATTATATTGAGTCAAAAATATAGCTTGAATATCGTATGGTTGAATAGATCCAGAAGTAATTTTTGTCAACGCCGGTAAGTCAATTGTGTTATCATTTGTTGCATCGGCTATCGCTGGTCCTACAGTAGAGTTGATCGCGGTATTTATTTCATAAAAATTGAACCTGAGTTATTGTAGTAATAAGTTGAATATATTCGGCGTCCGTCACGGCATTTGGGTGCATATATACAAAGACGCGTCGAGTAAATTCCTTAAGAGATTAGACAAGGATAGCGTATGAAGCTCTTTGTCTTACGCTAGTATTTTTACGTATTATTTTAATGTTATATTTCAGTATTTAAAATATTATTTCTCTGGGTAAAATTTATTTTATGAATTAATGGTATGCAACCCAGTGTTGCCACATATATGGAATACCCGCGTCTTTCTCTCCCCAGAGTAAATAATTTAAAATAAGAAAAGATTATTATTATTTTATACAATTTTATTATAAAGAATTAAGTATACTAATTATATTGGGTAAAAGTTTGTAATTTGTAATTTGGTTTCTCCAGTAGATAATTTAATAATATTATTTGAATTGAATTGATTATTATTGTAACCATTTGTTGAGTTTATTTAAATATATTTTGAATTGAATAATTTAGTAAAAGGAACCCAGTGATAGTCAATATTTATTTGATTGTTTCCTGGATATATTTAGTAGTAATTATTCCTTATTACTTATTCATTATATATGTGTTTGGTTGTCATTCCGCTTGGTGCATACATTCTCGCTCAAGATTTTGTCCCGTGATCTCTCCCCTGATCGTTATTAGTTTTGTCCGTTTTGTAAAAACGGATTGGCGCCCTCGTGCACTAACCCAGCCTGAGGAGCTGGTCCAGGCACATCTTTAGTTTGTTTATAATTATTTATTATTTTTAGTAATAATTATTATTGTTATTTATAATTTTTTAAATACACTTGGGTGACCACATACGACTCCGGGTTTATTTCACGTCTCCGTCGTGAAAAGAAAAACGGTTTACGTTATAAATGTTAATATTAATATTTACTGTTTTATTTAAAAATTTTTTTAATTAGTTAAAAATTTATTTATTATTAATTAAATAACCTAGATTTTTTATTATAAAACCTTATCAGGAAACACGGTAATATCTCGCGCCAAGTACACGTTCAAATTAAACACATGTATGTATATGTGTAAAGTGTCATGGCGCGAGCCTTTCGTGTCTCTATACCGTAGACCGAACGGTATTTAGCTCCAATTTTTAAAAACTTTTTTAAAAAAAAATGTTTCTAGATAATTCCTTTTTCAGTCGAAAGATGATTTCAATATTGACCTTATTACCTTGAATAAAAAGCAAATTCATTGAAATTGTAATAATACCAATGTAGCATAGGAATGATTCCAATGTAGCATACAATTGATTCCCATGCTAGCATAGGAATGATTACCATGCTAGCATGGCTAGCGTTACCATTCAAAATCGGACAAACTACTATGTCAAATAAATAATACACAAAAAAAAATTATTTGGCTCAAAGTAATTTCTCTTGAGCCAAGAAACTTTTGAGGACATAGAATGGAAATCGTGATTTTCTTGAGGGAATTAAAAAAATTCCTTGGATTTTAAATCTTGAAAAAAGAAAAAATATTTTTGACTCAATAAATCTTCAAAGATTGATTCAACAGTTGGGTTATTTATTTAAATAATTTAAATTTTTTGATTTAATTAATATTGTTTCTTACTGTAATATATTTATTACTTAAACCAAAAAATATGAATGTTCAGTACAAGAAAGTTACAATGTTGAATAAAGTAATACGATGTTCTGAATCAATAAACAGTGATAACTTGAACTAAAATACAAATCTTGAACCAAGTGTACTGCGGGCTTAAGCCAAGTAAGTTTTCTCTTGGATTTACGCGAAGGTGCTCTCCCACTCTTCTCTCACTACTCTATCTCTATTTTTGTCGCTCCTACACAAGAAATGGAGATTTAGTCCACGTTGTAAGGTTAAGGAGATGGAATTTGAAAAGAAAAATAATAATAATTATTTCATAAATGTTGTTATAATTATTTTTAAGTTTAGCAAATATTTGGGCACATATGTATTTGATTTATTATAAATTCTGCTATTTTAGGAATTTCCGAGGGAAACGTTGTCTGTTTTTTTCGAATTTAATTAATTTTACAAGAGCTTAAAAAGGTAAAATATTTAAGGATTATGAAAAAAAAAAAAAAAAATCAATCAATATAAGAATTTAGTAACTTTTTTTTTCAAAACTACATTAATTGAATTTAGAACCATTACAAAAAATATAGACATCATTTGAATTGAAATTTTGATAATGAATATTTATTAGTTACTATAATTAAAAATAAAATATTTTTAAATTAAGAAAACATGATGGTTTACAAATGAAGGCAAAATTTTTTTTTTTTCATAAATATTGAACTCTTTTAAACTTTTGGTAGTCAAAAAAGAATTTTTTTGTAGCTAAGTCTTAAGTATATATAGTACTGAATAGCTTTAAGTAAAAGAATAAATTTCCACTTCTAAATGCGCGTGGTGGCTGAATGGTCTAAAGCACATGACTTGAACTACTCTCAATTGAAGGGTCGGCAGTTCGAGTCCCACTATATGCCAAAAAAATTAAAAGTCCTTCTTTACCGAAGGTTGAAAAAATAACATTCAACCCTCTGGAGGATTGAATAAGTCGTAGAAAAGAAAAATTTTTTTAACCAAAAAAAATTATTTCTTGAAAATCCAAGAAAGAACATCGGTCTGTCGGTTAACCCTGTGAGCCAGCCCCAAAATTTCCCGCCTATTTCGAGCTCCTGGAGCTCGAAAATACTTTTGTATGCCTTTGTTTTTGAAAAAAAAAAACGTTTTTTACCATTTTTTCTCAAACGATATTTCTCGAACGAATAAACCGATTGAGACGTTCAAGGTAGCAATCGACGCGTTTTATTGAGTTCTACAACTGATCAGATTTTGAAATTGAATTATTAAGTCGTTTTTGAGAAATTTCCAAAATACTTAAAAAAAATTGTTTTCTTAAATTCTTTTGACAACGGTTTCTCTTGAAAGAATGAACCGATTTTGATGGTTGAGGTAGCATTCGACGCGGCTTATGAAGCTTCAGAGCCCAGTTGATTTTGGAATCGATCCATCAAGAACATAAAAAGTTATCCAAAAAAAAATTTTCGAAAAAAGTTTATTTTTGTAATATCTCTGAACAAGCCGTACCGATCAAGTTTAATTTGTTTTCAGCTTTAAGATATTCACAGGCCGCGTCGAATGACACCTTGACGATCAAAATCGGTTCATCCGTTCAAAAGTTATAGATATTTACATACGTACGTACGTACATATATACACTCGGACATCATCGTAAAATTAGTTAGGATGCCTTCCTCAAAACGTCAAGATCTCTTAGAAATTCGATTTTCAAAAATCGAACTGAAACCGATAACTTCCCGAATTTTTAAACATTTGCAATTTTCCAAGCGGGAAGTTAAAAATACTTGGGCCGAGAATCAAATTACTTTAAACCAAGAAAAAAAATACTTGAGATAAGTCTGAAATATTTCCGAACAAATACAAAAGTTTCTCAAGCTGAATAATTTTATTCTTGAATCGATACAGTTATTTATTCAATAAAGAAATGAGCTTCTAGATCCAAATTTTTTTGTTGTTTTAATCAAAAACTAAATGTGAGCTTGATTCAAAAAAATATTTGGGAAGAACGTAAATTCCTGAATTCAAGTAATCTTCTTTTTTTGTGTACGGCTAAAAAACTTGCGTTACTATGCTATATGGTAATAATTACTATGTTACATTGGAGAATATACCATTCACTTCTCTCCGTGTATATTAGATGATACGACGGATAATATGAAGAGGCGTTAGATTATAGGATAGTATGGGTGTCGTAAAATGTTGCGGCTGACCACCAGACCACCAGTGAGGTATATGGGGTCAAGTGCCATGTGTATACGAGTGTACTATACTACTTACGTACAAACAATTCTTAATAGTCTACTCTTTGTGGTCAGTTAATTAAATTCAAGGAGAATTAAAACAAGTAGCAAGAATTATCATACAATGTACTATCTTAAAGAAATAATTAAAACTTTTTTTCAAATGATAGAGAAAATTAAATTAATGGCTGTGTTATTTATGTTTATATTTTTGAGCATCTACCCTTTGGTTTTAATTAATTTTGTTGTTTACAACGCAAGCGTCCTCCTCATAGCTTCTCATACGCATTTTGGAGCTTCTTACTCTCTAAAAATGGTTAACAATCTCTGTGATATATTTATATATGTACACTCTGAACTCTATAGCGAAGATACTTGGTACCATTTCTATTAAGGTGTACACACTAATACTGGCTTAGAGCATAGTAAAGAAATTGTAAGTGCTGGGTGAGATAAGCACTGCCTGCTCGAGTAGTTGTAGGGTTGTTGAAAATCTTAAATTTAATTTTTTTTCTCCTTAAAAATAAAGTCATGTCTCAAGTTGAAACTTGTCCAATAAAAATTTGTAGTTACCATGTATAATTATAGATAATATACTTATAGATTTGATATTTATCGAATAATTATATGGGTCATTCCATGTCGAATCGACCCGTTTTAATTTGTACGAAATTTGGGCAAAACTTTTCTTTTACCATAAAATAGAGGTTTGCCAAAGAAAAATCATTAGAAAATTTTTTTGCGAAAGTTATTCAAAATTCAAGATTTTACTATTTTTCTCATTTTTCAACTTTATTTTTTAAATATCTCGAAAACTAAGATAGATACAGAAATGCTCTTAGTTTCGCTTTGAAGAGGATAATTGGGGCTATGAAAAAAAAGTATTGTGGAAAAAAATTTGCAAAAATAAGAAAGCTTTCGACTTTAAAATTTTCAAAAGCCGTCAAAATCGTATGGCGACACAAAATTTTGGGCTCAAATTTTTTACTACACTACCTTTAAACACTCTTAAGAGATCCTGAAAATTTCAGAGAGGTGTTTTTTTAGGTGTCAAAATTATAAATTTTTTAATTTTGGCAAAAAAAAAATTTTTTTTCAACCCCTGAGTCTAGCACAGTTAAGAATAAAAATGTCATTTTGAGAAAAAAAAAGATTATCTCACCGCGTTTTTATTAACGCGCTTTCATGAACTGTTCGCGTGGAATTTTGTTATTGATTTTAAACTAACTTTCCGATAAACTATAAATTTGAAATTTGAAAGATGACTCAGAGCTAGATGACAGTGCAAGAAAAAAAAAATGGATAAAAAATTCGTATCCATTTTTTTGTTTGCTCGGTATAAAATTTTTATAATCATTCTAATACTTACTGCTCCATGTGACATATTCTTGAATATAACTTACAACTAGATGACCCATAAAAAAAACACCGTTTCATGAAGTTTTAATACAGGAAATGGGAAAAATGCGACCACTATGACCTCCAGATGTATTTAAAATTTTTAACTAAAAAAGATCTGTCTTTAATTTATTTTGATATTTTTAAGTACAAGTTTTATGAAACATGATTTTGTTTGCTTCTTAATTTTATTTTTCAGAAAAAATAAAAAACAATTAACTATTTTGATAGATTGAAGGTAGGTAGACATAACGATTTCCTATTTCAGATAAAGTTAAGTGTTATCAAGGTGTTCAAAATCGATTTCAAAATTTCACACACGTAATATAAAAAAGCAGAAAATAATCATCGAAATAAAAAAACTTATTAAATATATCACGTTTTTAGAACAGATTCACAGCTGTAAAATAATATCTCTGAGGCTCATCAAGATTTAAAACCACATGCAAATTCCGAACTTCTTACAGATAGTACTGAAATTTTATAACTGTGTTTTATAAAAATACTTGTAAGATTTAAAACGACAAATGTGGGACACATTCAACCGATATTTGATACATTAATAGCACCGGCACACAAAAAAAAATTAAGTAGAATGTGCATTTGACCGGACCTACCTGCGGGTATGTATTTTGGTCCTCTGAATCCGAATTCGAGGTCAGTTTGACCCCTACACCCTTGAAATTTCGAGAAAACTTCGAAAAACCGTAAAAATGATGAAAATCGGCAGTTTTAATGATAAAAAAATTTTTTGGAACTAAACTAACTGTGATTTTCATGTATTGTGATCCACTGAATATGAATCGAAACTTTATTGAGATCACGAGCCGTTTTAAATGTAAAAAAATCACACAAACCCTTCAAAGTTCCGAAAAAAGTAATTTTTTTTGTTATTTTACTCTCGTTTTTGACTATTGAAGACTTAATTGCTTGTGCCTGTAACCAGGGCACCTCCACGTGGTGACGGTGGGCATGAGAACCGTATGGCAGAGTCCCTGGGTTAACGGCGTGTGTGCCGTCATGGCAGGTACAAGTGATAAGTACTTTACGATGCAGGGAGTCGGAGCCCCAGTATCGGCGTCTCGTCAGGGTGAGAAAGCAGGTTCGCAGGCGTCGTCATCAAGCAATTGCAGTTCTTCAGAAATGAGAAACTTGGCTACTGGAGAGTATACTATTACAAGAAGTAATTCTTATCTGTGTAATAAAAGTCCTGATTCATTTTGTTACATTTGTGGAGATTTCAATTTGGAAAGGAATCGAAGATCGTTATCTGATAAGATCAAACAAATTTATGAAGAACGTTTTGGTCTCCAAATTACGAATTTGGATTTAGCATGGGTCCAACATACGATTTGTAGTCGATGTAACATGATGTTAACCCGGTGGGAAAAAAACAAGAAGTAGGACAACTTGGAATTCACAATACCAATGATATGGTCTTCACCAACTGGTTTACAGAATTGTTATTTCTGTATGACAGATACTACCGGGTTCACCTGGAATACAACAAATAAAATTGTATACGCCAATGTTTCATCAGCTATTAAGCCACAAAAAATAGAAGTTGTCAAGGAAATTAATACGGTTGAAGAAATGGATGTAGAAGAAGACGATACGCTAGTTGAAAAAAGTTCGGAAGAAGAATATTCAGAAGATGAAGAGTACTTACCTGGCGGAAAAACAAAAGACCCTGAAGCGTTTAGCCGAGAAGAACTTAATGATCTGGTTCGAGACTTAGCTTTACCGAAAGATGGAGCTGAATTACTTGCGTCAAGGTTGAAAGAAAAACATTTGTTGGCGAAAGGTGTATCAGTGACATTCTATCGAAATAGGGAAAAAAATTCCGGAAATTTTTTATGAACGACGATCAAAATTCGGTGGTATACTGTTCAGATCTTAAAGCTTTAGTTGATGAATTGAAACCGAACACGTACAAGGACAATGAGTGGAGACTTTTTATCGATTCATCGAAACGAAGTCTTAAAGCTGTTTTGCTCCATATTGGGAATGAATTTGCGCCGATTCCAATAGGTCATTCGACAAAACTGAAAGAAACTTATGAAAATTTACAGATTGTATTGAGAAAAATAAAATATTCAGAGCATAACTGGAAAACTTGTGGAGATCTCGAAACTGCAACACTTCTGTTAGGTCAGCAATCGGGATTCACCAAATATCCTTGCTATTTATTGTTGTTTGATAGCAGAGGCCGGAAAAATCACTATGTCAAAAAAGAATGGCCATCAAGATCTGCATTAAATCCAGGTTCCCATAACGTTATACGACCACCCTTAATTCAGCCTTCCAAATATTTGCTGCCACCACTACATATCAAGTTGAGACTCATGAAACAGTACGTGAAAGCTCTGAATAAAGATGGTGATTGTTTTGCGTACTTGAGAGGAAAGTTCCCTGCAATAAGTGATGCGAAATTGAAAGAGGGAATTTTTAATGGACCCCAAATACGATTTTTATTTCAGGATACAAATTTTGAAGGAACCATGAACGATACAGAAAAAGCAGCTTGGGTAAGCTTCAAAAATGTTTCACAAAACTTTTTGGGAAATAACAGAAGTGAGGATTACAGCACTTTAGTTGACGCATTGCTGGAAAACAAAAAAAAATTTGGGTTGTTTAATGAATCTCAAATTACACTTTTAAGATTCTCATCTTGACCACTTCCCTGACAATTGTGGAGACTATAGTGAAAAACAGGGAGAACGTTTTCACCAAGACATCAGTGAAATGGAGAGTAGATACCAAGGAAATTGGAGTGTTAACATGATGGCAGATTTTTGTTGGATGTTAAAAAGAGAAGTACCCGAAGAAAATCGTAAACGAAAAAGAAATCCACTACGAAGATCATTTGAGAATAACAGAGTGCGATACAAACTAAGGAAAGTTTAGGATTCGTAAAAATCATTTCTTTCTATCTTTTTATGTCTTGTATTTTTCACAGATTTCAAGATATTTGATACATCTACGTTATAGAGTATTTATTTTGGGCATTAAATCATGTTTAAACAATTTTTTTTCTGTTATGAATGGTAATTTTTACAATTTTTTCGAATTTTTCCAGCTTTAGAGGGTGAATAGACTAAAAAAATTAAGATGCGAATTGAAGACATCAAAAGATATAAAATTTAATCTGAATTGGACCAGAAGAAGTTTTTTTTATCATGAAAACTATATTTTTTTGGAATTTTCGAGAGTTTTGTGTGATTTTTTCACATTAAAAATGGCTCGTGGTCTCAATAAAGTTTTGATTCATATTCAGCGGAGCAAAATACATGAAATCCACGCTTAGGTTAGTTCCAAAACATTTTTTTATCATTAAAATTGCTAATCTTCATCATTTTTACGGTTTTTTTAAGTTTTCTCGAAATTTCAAGGGTGTAGGGGTCAAACTAACCTCGAATTCGGATTCAGCGGATCAAAATACGTACCCACGGGTAGGTCCGGTCAAATGCACATTCTGATTAATTTTTTTTGTGTGCCGGTGTAATTAAATTATATAATTATTCTTTAAGTAAATCAAATACTTACGTTCAACCGTTGTAGTATTAATCATCTTAGCGACATTCATAATTACAACGATCTCGACTTTAATGAAAGAACCGCGTAAAAATGTCAGCGGCGTCAGTGTCAATACTGTCGATAGTTGTAAATTTTTTATCGAGTATGGATACATCGTGCTCAAAAAATATCGATAGAAAACATCGATACTTTAGAAAAAAAACATCGATAGTTGAAATATCGATAGATATCGCCCATCCGTAAATCGTACCTCGTTGTGATTGACACGTTTTTGCTTAGTAATCGAATAATTTAAACGCCTTGTTAAGTATTAAAGTGAATAGTTTTTCTACATTGCTCGTAAAGAACACAGACCGAGATTCCGGTTGGACTAAGTCGAGAGCGACGTGTAAAATACATGTTAACAGTAAATAATCTACTGGAGAAATCCGTCCAAAGGATTTCTTCTGCGACACCGATACCGGTGATCCATTTTCCGCGTGCGGACACATACTTCGAACGACACATTGTCCATACCAAATCATCGACGCAGTCAGTAATCGAGCAAGTCATGATCAATCAATCGCTTCTGGACCATCCCGTGCCTGTAGGATTTTGAGATGCCGTCCCCGGCCCGCCATTGTAATTCCATCGACCACGTGGAGCCGAAGAGTACCTGGGACTTCGAGACCATCGACCGGTGAGCGGATCTGACTAGTTAATTTCGAGGAATAACTCTAGTTGACGCCAACGTTTGGTGTGCAATAAGATTATCGGATAACGTTGGTTTTTGGTACGTTGGTTTTTTTTTAGAATTTGAATTGACAGCGTTTTGATACCGTACTTGTATGTCCGGAACACAGTGAGATTTAAGTATTATTTTGGAATTTGATTTCTTTAATTTTCTTTGTTATTTTTTTTTATTATTGTTTAATTAATTTGATACCGCGTCTTTCGAGTCTCGTTATTTGCGGTTTGGTTTTTTTTTGTATTTACCGACTCCGGTTATTAGTATTAGAATCGTAGTGTTATTATTATTATCTTAGTTGGTCAAGCCAACATTTTGATGTTAATTATAGTTAGAAACCGAGTTACTGACGAGTGCGAATGACAAGTGAATTGACATCACTTTGCCGCTAAGTTGTAATAACGGGTGTTTAATTGTTGTTATAATAATTAAACCGAGTCAAGCCGACCACGGCAATTTATATTTTGTTGTAACCGATTATTTTTGTGATATCGAGCCATTTCTATTTTTTTTTCCGTTTAAATACGACTAAATAAATTTGTTTAATTCTGAGAAATTATTTAACGCTAAATATGACTGCCTATCCTATTCGCGATCCACCACCCTGAGTCGACTTCTTCCGATCATCGAATTTGGTGATTGTTCAATCATCTGGCGCCCAACAATTGCAGAAGCCGAACCAGGTAAGCCAAGTTGATTGTGCGGTGATAGAGCGACTGAAGGATTCCAGTCGAGCTAAATAACCCGTCACAAGATATATGTGCTTAAATCTATGTAGATTTCTTTAGAGATCGATATTTACGCAGATCTGCTTGGATACCCTTATATATTTGTGGATATAATGAGATCTGTTTGGATCTCTTTTGATATTTTAAGAAATAATTATCGATTATTTAGAAAATAAGAAAAATGATTTCATAACATTTTTATTATAATTACATAATTATTTAAATTAAAAATATTTGAATTTAATAGATTATTTATCAAAACCCCAGTTGAATTATCTTGCTCTACCACCATTATTAAAAATGACATTTATTTTTAAAATTTATGACTTATTTTTAATTAAATTAATTTGTATCAGTAAAGTTATAAAATTGCGGTTGATGATTTCAAATTATAACGAACTAAAAAATACTTTAATTGTTGGTTGCAAATAATTTTAATCGAAAAATTAAAATATTTATTAATTAAGACTTACTCTCTAAACATAAATTAATGATTTTTCACTTATTTCAAGTGCATATTCACTTTTTGTCGATACTACAATAGTACCACGCATAATTAGTAAATATTCACTATATAAATACGTGAATATTAGGATTCACTGATTTTATGAGTGAATATGGAAATCCACTGAATTTACAAGTGAGTATGAGAATCCACTGTTTTGATCGGTGAAAAAAAAATATTATATTGTGAAATAAAAAATGAGACTCTTTTAATTAGATCCAAAATTTGATCTAAAATATTAGAATTATTATTTAGAGGAAGTATATATGATTTGCATTGATAAAAAAATCACGGTGACTTCTGGGCTCGATCTTGGATCCTTCCGATTTAAAGTCTTTGATGCTATCCACTGCGCTGACCTACGCATCTGATAGTGTAAGTGTAAATAGTGTATTCATTATGATATTGGGTGTATAAATTAGTTCGGTCCGTTTTAAAAAGATGGCTCTGGCTGTCATGAATGTTTTATTGTGACAGTTGATCTCGGTGGTTTCAGAGAGGTTAGACATCTGTCAATAACATTCCGTTCCCATCACTTCGAATTTCGTAAAAGAACTTGTTTTTAATTTTTCTGAATATGTCAAATTTTGTGTTAACTAAGCAGCATCTGCGGGAGGTTTTAATTTTTTGCTTCAATTGGAAGAAAAGTGCAGCGGAAGCGCATCGAATGCTTGTGGAAGTTTATGGTGATAATGCTCCGACTGATAAATCATGCAGGAAATGGTTCCGACGTTTTAAGGATGGTGATTTCAGCGTTGAAGATAAGCCTAGACCCGGACAACCAAAAAAATTCGAGGACGAAGAATTGGAGGCATTACTCGACGAAGATCGAAGTCAAACACAAGAGGAGCTTGCAGATAGTTTAGGAGTGACTCAACAAGCAGTTTCTGTACGATTAAAGTCCATAGGAATGATTCAAAAACAGGGATACTGGGTTCCTCATGAATTGAAACCGAGAGACGTTGAAAAGCGATTTTTCACTTGCGAGCAGTTGATTCAAAGGCAAAAAAGAAAGGGTTTTTTACATCGAATTGTTACTGAAGATGAGAAATGGATATTCTACGATAATCCCAAGAAGAAAAAATACTACGCTAAGCCTAGTGAATCGTTACCATCGACCTCGACATCAACAGCAAAGCAAAATTTGAGATCAAAAGTCATGCTGTGTATTTGGTGGGACCAAAAAGGTGTTGCGTACTATGAGTTGCTACAACCTGGCGAATCTATTACGGGTGATCGGTATAGGTTACAATTAATTCGATTGAGCCGTGCATTACGTGAAAAGCGGCCGGAATATGAACAAAGATATGATAAAGTTATTTTTTTGCACGACAACGCTCGACCTCATGTCGCAAACGTCGTCAAAAAATATTTAGAAACACTCAAGTGGGATATTTTACCACACCCGCCGTATTCTCCGGACCTTGCTCCTTCGGATTACTGGTTATTCCGATGGATGCAGCACGACTTGGCAGGTCACCGGTCCACTTCTTTTGCAGAAATAGAAAATTGGATCAGAAGTTGGATTGCCTCGAAAGACGAATCATTTTTTCGAGATGGAATTCGAAAATTGCCTGAGAGATAGGAAAAAGTAGTAATCAACGATGGACAATACTTTGATTGATCTATTAATTTAATTTGATTTAAAAATAAATATATTTTTAACAACAAAAAACGGACCTAATTAATTTGTACACCCAATATAATAATTGAAGGAATTTTAATTATAAATTAGAATTAATTATGTGATTATTTTGAATTGATAAATCAGACGTATATTGAGGATCACGCTCATACGCATTAGGAATTAGGATTTTACTAATCCTATTTAATATATTGATTTTTTCTAGAAATATTGAGAATCTGGCTCAACATAAACTAAAGTTTTGAAGATTTAACTTAATTTTGTATTACGAGTAAAATTGTTAATGTTGGAGAATCTGGCTTACATACTAATATAATCTAAACTTTGATTTTAATAATGATGAATAGACATTTCATAATTGAACAAAATATAAGTTTAATTTCAATATCAATATTAGTAGATTAAATGAAGTAAATATTATATATGATAAAATAATGATCATAATAATGTATATTTACCATTTAATAATTATTTTACTTTATTAATAATAATTCACATTATTAATTAAGATTATTTCTTAACAAATTTTTAAGGAATTATAAGAAGAAAACAAAAACTCAATTCTAAAAAAAAATGAAAATTATAACAAACTTGGTTAATTACAACAAAATGAACATAAACAAAACAATAATCGATAAATTATCGACTGACGATAATTTACCATACTTATTCAACTGTAATTAATTTTTTTTTAAACACCTGCAAAATATCTTTGATAATTTTTTTTCATATTCTGCATTATTTTCCAGTTATTTTCATTTTAATGCCAAGCTTTTAAAATCGATCAGAACACTATTTTTTAGGAGGTTGGCATTAAAATGGAAATAACTAAAAAACGAAACGGAATTTCGAAAAAATTTATTAGAGATAATTTGTAGGAAATAAAATTAGATAAGTCCGATAGTTTCGCCGGAAAAGTAAAAAGATTTCGCAATTTACTGTAACTTGACTTAGAGCTCCAATAACTTTTAAACAGATAAATTTATCAAAAAATGATTAGAGACTTCTTTTGTAGAGCGTTAAATTTCCTACAAAAATCTATACTGGGCTTATTCGTACAATGAGCTATTGCCGAGGTAACAAATTTCAAACTAAAAAAAATTTTTTTTCCCATGTTATTTAAATGGGAAATCGAATTTTTAGGTGCACTGATCCCCTAATTGACTTAGAATTTTTTTTCAAGCGGGAATATTTTTTTTTTGTTCTATAAATTGTTAGTTTTTCATGTAGAACATGACAAAAAAATTTCGCCCAAATATGAAACACCCTAGTGCCCATGGCCCTATGACGTACAAATTCAGACGGCAACGAGACGGAGAAAAACGGGAACCGCAAGGCTGAGGACGACAAAGACAATTCACATTGTTTTAATACATATATTTTAACGGGTTTTTCACCACCAGGGATCTACTGGAGTGAAATCCGAATACACTTACGATTTTGGCAACCTTGTTCAGAAATTCAAATGTTGGGTGCCAGGTGATTCAATAATCACCAATAAACAATTTTCAAATCTAAATCGGCTCAGGGTGGCGGATCGGGGAAAGGTTAGGCACTTAAGTATCTGACAAATGATTGATCAGAATTAACAAAATAATTAATCGTATATTGAACAAAAGAAATAATTGATCGGTATCACAAATAAAATTATCGGTTACAAAACAAAATATACTTTGCCGGGATCGGCTTGACTCGATATAAACGAAAAAAACAAATTGCTCGTAGAAATTTTAATTGATCAAAAAAAAAAAAAAAAAAAAAAAAAAAAAAAAAAAAACAAAATCTGTTTGTAGTAGAAAGAAAACAGTTGCTTTACGAAATAAATTAAAAATCAGTTATTTTATTGTCCGGAGACACACATACAGCGTAAGTATTACAAAATACTTTACGAGTGACGTCAGAGTATTCTTATACGGCGAGGCGACAAGATTGCTGTTGCGAATGAGACACAGATAATCCGTAATTCTCAGAATTGCTCGAATGAAATAAAATAAAATATCAAATAATATTTTTATTTCGGTAACACGTTAAATTTCACTATCAGATACTTATTACCCGTACTTAATTAATTGATTATTATTCAATTCCACGACGCATTTCACTTATTCAATAATAAATACACTCCTACACTTTATTTAGTTCGTGCCGATGCTTCGGCTTGATCGCAAAAGGCGTTTTATTGTTCACTCGAAATTTATTTGTCGCGATTACTTGTTCATTGTTCGAACTCAGATTGTTCTTAACGGCGTATATCGAATTGTTACAAAAATCGGAAGCGAAATTGTTCTTTTTGGTCGGGGTCGAATTCTTCAAAATACAAACGCGGTCCTTCAGTACAAAGTCTCTCCCGGATCTGTCGTTTCAATCTATGCGGTTGATCGATTGCTCGTTCGAAGTCGAAATCGTGATCATAGATGTTACCAGAATCTACTCACTAGGTACATTTTTATTATATTCAAATACTTTAAACCACGAGTCGATCTCGAATTTTTTATCACGTTACAACACCTCCCCCCAGACATCGACTAGGGGTTTCGAGGTGGTTAGTCGGTTTGATCTAGTCGATTGTCGGTTGTTCTTCGTGGTCATTATTCGATGTCCTCAACAAGTTGAACCTCGTAACCTGTTGAGTACTTGTTGTAATTCTTTCGATTGGCTCGGTTCGTTGTTCTGCGGAAATCGTATGATCAGCGGCTTTTGGTTGAACTGGTCACTTTTCGATCTGGACCAGTATCGATTACATGTCCTCCATGTCAGGTTCGGGGCGTTTTCGGCCCCACAAGTCCAGCAGTAGTCGATTCAGCGTGGTTTCGGACAGTCATAATGCCCATGACCTGTCTGTCGGCAATTGAAGAACTTGCCTCGATATCTCTCGTCGATGGTCGGTGCTAAATCGGCTCGTCGAGTTACATCGTTGACGTCTCGTGTCGGAATCAATGCGGCGATTTGTGCTGCCGATTCGTTTTGGCTTTTCGGTGTTAGTTTCGGCGATCTTATCAGTGTCGGTGCGGTCGATCTTTCAAGAATCCTATATTCGAGGTTGTTGAAATCTTCGGTGGGTTCCCCTCGGATGTTGTTCTTCCTTCTGTTCTTCAGGTTGGTCGTCGTTGCTCGATTCGCCGTTAAATCGGCTATCCAATCGGCTGATTGTTCAGTCGCCACAGTAGCGGTTGATCTTCAATTGACAGTAGCGTTCGTGTTCTTCAAGTTGACGTTCGATGTCGTCTTGAGTATGTCGTAAAACTTCGATATCGGCAGCTACGCGTCGTTGTATCACCTAAAGTTGAATTCGTTGTGCCGAAACATTCTGTCATTGGTCGATCAATTGGTCGTTGTTGTCCATGTCGTTCGAATTCTTCGGTAACGCTTGATTAATCAAAATAACCGGTGAGGAAAACGGAATTGTGCCGTTTTGTGCTGTAAGTTGCGATGTGGTTGATGGCGGTATTTGTTCAGATGATCAGTTGTTGTTCAACGTCACTTGATGTTCAATCGCGTCCGGATTACTTTGTCAATTCGTTGGCGGTGTACGGAACATCTTGACGAATTGGTTGATTTAATTAATAGATCCATTAACGGCTTGTTCTAAAATTACGATCGTAATCTCACGTAGATCCGTGCCTTGTGACCTTTTGTGTCCCACGTTGGGCGCCGAAATATGTAACGGGTTTTTCACCACCAGGGATCTACCGGAGTGATGTCCGAATACACTTACGATTTTTGGCCACCTTGTTCAATTATTAATTAGTTGGGCGCCAGGTGATTTTATAATCACCCAATAAACAATTATCAAAAATGTCGGCTCAGGGGGACGGATCAGGAAAAGGTCTGGCACTTAAGATTACGATAAATGATTGATCAGAATTTAACAAAAAATTAGTCGTATATTACATAAACAAAATAATTGATCGGTTTCACACAAATTACCGGTTACGGAAAAAATCGAAATACCGTTGTCGGCTTGACTCGATATAAACAAAATTATAAAAAAAAATCGTAATTGATCGAAATAAAGTCAGTTCATTGCTCGGAAAAAAATAACAGTCGGTTGACGAAATTAAAATACACTTATTTTCTTTCACAAACACACATATGACGTAGTTCTTAACGAAATACTTGACCGGTGACGTCATAGTATTTTACATGGCAAGACTCGGCTGCCGCAACGAATAAGAAAGAGATAATCCGCAATTCTCAGAAATACTCGAACGAAATAAAATAAAATAAAATAATATTTTATTTTGGTAACGCGTAATTTCACTATCACATAATTCTTGCCCGTAATTAATTATTAAATTAACTATTATTTACCCAAAATGCTATTCACTTGTTCAATATACAAAATCAGTCGGTCGTACACTTGCTCAGTTCTCGTGCCGAGGCTTCGGCTTATTCACTTGTTCACGACGGTGGATATTTGTTCACCAAAAGTTTATTTATCGCGATCAATTGTTCGTTGATCATTCAGGGTGTTCTTGAAGTCGAAATTCGCGTTATTCAATAGTCGGAATCAAAATTGTTTGTTTGGTCGGGTCGAATTTTTCAAATAAGAAAAACATGTCTCCTCAGTGCGGAGTCTATCCCGGATCTCTCATCACAATCCATGCGTTGGATCAATTGCTTGGTCGAAGTCGAAATTGTTGATTCTAGATGTCACTAGAATTTGCTCATCCGGTAACTATTTATTATTCGAAATAAATTCAAACCACGAGTCGATGTCAAATTTTTCATCATGTTACAGAATATATATATATATATATATATATATATATATATATTAGGGTGGGCCAACAAAAAGAACTAATTTTTTTTTCTTTAATTACCGTGAAAATATTGTTAAAGATGATGAAAAAAAAATCTGGTAAAGTTTGAGCTTTTAATATAAATATTAAGAGGTGGCTCATCGGGTTTTTTTAATTCCCATTTAAATAACATGGAAAAAAATAATTTTTTAGTTTGGAATTTTTTACCTCGACAATGGCTCATTGTACGAATAAGCCTAGCATACATTTTTGTAGGGAATTTAACGCTCTACAAAAAAGCTCTCTCATCATTTTTCGATAAATCCATCTGTTCAAAAGTTATTCGAGCTCGAAGTCAAGTTAGAGTAAATTTCGAGATCTTTTTACTTTTTTGGCGAAACTATCGGACTTATTGTAAAATGTCATAGAATCTTTTTTGTAGACAATTTTATTTCCTACAAATTATCATTGAAAAATTTTTTTCAAACTCTGCATTGTTTTCTAGTTATTTCCATTTTAATGCCAAGTTCTCAAAATCGATCAGAAAACTACTTTTTTAGGAGCTTGGCATTAAAATGTAAATAACTAAGAAAAATAATGAAATTTAAAGAAAATTTATCGGAGATAATTTGTAGGAAATAAAATAGTCTACAAAAAAGATTCTATGACATTTTATGATAAGTCCAATAGTTTCACCGAAAAAGTAAAAAGATCTCGAAATTTACTTTAACTTGACTTCGAGCTCGAATAACTTTTGAACAGATGGATTAATCGAAAAATAATAAGAGAGCTTTTTTGTAGAGCGTTAAATTCCCTACAAAAATGTATACTGGGCTTATTCGTACAATGAGCCATTGCCGAGGTAAAAAATTCCAAACTAAAAAATTATTTTTTTCCATGTTATTTAAATGGGAATTTAAAAAACCCGAAGAGCCACTTCTTAATATTAATATTAAGAGCTCAAACTTCACCAGAATTTTTTTTTCGTCACCTCTAACAATATTTTCACGGTAACTAAAGAAAAAAAAATTAGTTCTTTTTTTTGGCCCACCCTAATATATATATTGGAGATGAAACAATAAAATGGGGTTTTCCAATGAGACGGGAAATTCCCAACAGTCGAGACTAATTTTTATAGTTACAATTTAATAATTAACATTAAGTTCTAGTTGTTTACAACTTAAGCAGATTATGTTTATTGCGGGAGGCTAAGGCTTGCTGTGACATCTGTTCACAAAATGTAGTCACGGTCACAGGGTGGGTATAGTAAGGCACAGAGGACAAGATAGTAAAATAATATAAGACGGTTGTCCTTCTTTGGATATTTTGACAAAAAGGTTTTTAACGAAAAGTAGAGTTTTTGGTACTAGTTGAGTTAGTTTTGATCGAGCATTCGTTGTGCGAGTACAAGTTATCCTGTTGACCGTGGATTCGTTCTCGAGCCTAGTTTACCGTAATAGTCGTATATTATCGAATCATAGTTTATTAATAATATTATCGGGCGATTGTATATTACCATTAATATCATGTATTATTATTATTTTATTTTAATCACTTTTACGTGTAACAACTATTGTGCTAGTTACTATTCTGTGCGTATCAACATTTGTGAGATATTTTCTTTATCATATTGACTGTCTAGTTATTATTGTTTGTGAACAATACTTAAATATTCAATCAATGTTTTGTGTAATTATTATTTATTTATATTTTAATTAAAATGTCAGGACAAAATAATTCCAATACTCAACGTAGTGCCCTTATACCTCCTGTTACTCCGACACATATATATATATATATATATATATATATATATATATATATATATTCTCTCCTTTATTAATTATATATTTAACGTTATATTACACGACGAAAGTGCCATGTCCTTTTTGATGTTATTTGCAGGTATATCTTGATTTTGTCACAAATTTCAATATATATTTATATATATATATATAATTAATAAGATATTATTTGACAAATAATATATATATATATATATATATATATATATATATATATATATATATATATATATATTATAACACAAAAACCTATCCAAGCATACGTTAATATGCCAAGATTTTTGCGCTACAAGCTTCGTTCTCTATCTTTAGCCTCCAGTCTCAATACTCACAGGGTGCCAGGTAATTTTTATCACTGGAATCACCAAACCAGTAAATCTTAAGAATTAGATAAATTTTTGATCTGTGGAACTATCTCAAAACCACGCATAAATAAAACTGGATAATTTTTGATCTGTGGAATTATCACCAAAACCACGCAACTAAATAAAAAAACTATAACTAAAACTGAACAAAGTGCTCAGGACTCATAAGCAAAAACAAAAGCAGGGACTGGAAAACTAAAAACAGAGTTACGGTATGCCATGGTGTCGCTCAGTGTGTAGGTTTATAGAGAGAGGGAGTGGTCCGGGTTACATCATTCCAAATTCATGTAGATTATCAGTGAATTTGCAATTTTTATTAAACAACAAATACTCTCAAATCTCCATTTAACAGTTAATAAAATACTGTAGCTTCGTAAAAACAATTCTTCTTATCAACAAAATACTGAATCTAATAATAATGAAGTTAATCTTAACAAAAAGGTAAATTGACATCTAAAGGATGTGTATCGGCACATTAAAAATAAATAAATTAATTAATTACTAGAGCTCATTAACAATCAACTAACATTCAGTAACCTAGAACAATAAATTTTAAAAACCGGTATTCTAGAACATTCTCTTTAACAAAACTAGTAAAACTAACGTACATGGGTCTAATATTGACGTCAATTAGACGACAATTGGTTTAATAACTAGGCATATTCCTTATAATTATTTTATAAAATAATATTAACAACAAATCGTGAACATGACTCTAAACTGTAACAATATTCTCATACTTCTCTCAGTTCTTAAACCTTTTCTTTAATTAAACAGTAGTATGATATCTCAAGACTTTGACTCGAACTTAATTAATTATTAAGAATTATTTCATACCTGATTACTGCTGAATAAAATATCGAGTAACGTCTCACACTGTTTTAAATAATACTTCTGTAACAATAATCTTAATCTGTAGCTTTCCGCAATGCCATGAACTGTAACGCCATTTCTGGACACGTCTGCTCGCTTCGAGCGACCAGAGCTGAATGCTCACGTCCGTCCTCTTCGAAGGTCTCCCTTCGACTTTTCTTTTTCTCAATCACCACAATCCAAAACCTCAAACTAAATCTTATCAATACCAATAACTGACCCCAATATTCTAAATCCATAAATCAATTTCCAAGCTCTACTATATCGGTAACTGGAGGCTTATACCTCACCAAACGTACTCACTAAACCTGACTTTGAGTATGGATATCCTTGGTAGTTGCTCTCCTGGAGCAGACTTCAGCTGGGATCGTAAAACTTAAAACTAAGTGACCTATGACTTCCTCAGCGGTACAAGTGGTCATGACTTGTTCTCTGAGGCCTGTCAGACAAAAACAATTAAAAATGACCAAACGGCTTCCACAACAGAAACGGTCACAAAATTACTGTTGAGGCCTGCCAAACCAAAACTCAAAAACTGATCCCAATCTGCATCCATCAGATTCCTTATATACTGGAGCGCTAGCATTTCAGCTAGACCTCTGCAATCTACTAAGTAGTCTCATAGGAATAGAACTAGGTTCTATCATCGGATGATACCGGGTGACTAATTCAAGTCCCGCTCCACGGTAACACTGACTTCTCCACATACTCAAAATTCCAAAACTGTAAACTAAAACTCAAACTTTATCATTATCTCAACCTTTAAATCTCAAACCATATTTCATATTCAATTTCCATAATTCTGATTCTAAATCTTTACTATAATCTTTCTTAACAAAACCCATAACTGTAGCTAAACGTTACTCCATATTTAGTTCTTAAACGATAACTTAAATCAAAAATCTGTATCAAAATCGTTAATACCTGTACGCTAAATTCTAAGTCTTGAGTTACCATGCTCGTAAATACAGTAAAATCAGTTGGTGTTTGTGACGTTCACTTTGATTTGACCCCCATACGAAAAATAACGTCACAATATATATATATATATATATATATATATATATATATATATATATATAACTGTAAAATATATTTAAAACCGTAAGATGGACGGAGGAGTTAAAGGGTTCACCTATCATGGGAAATTGCCTGCCTGGTTAGGATTTGGCAATCTTCCATGGTGTTTATTAAAGAATTTAAGGCTTTAAATGCATTTGGCGTTTAGTCGATGACTTTTTATGATGAATAAAGATTCAATTTTATAAACAATATAATTAATTTTTTTTTCTTTTTAATAGAAAATAGAAACTTATGATTCTCGACCTCTAAATGTCAATATTAAGAGCTCATATTTTCAGAGAGAGTTTATTTTGACACCCTCTTACAGAATTCCACGGCCATTCGAAAAAAGATCCTTGGTCGATTTTTTTGATACACCTATATATATATATATATATATATATATATATATATATATATATATACATATATATATATATATATATTGTGACATTTTAAAAAATGGCACTACAGAATTCGACGCCGACACGTGGTCACTTTATTTGTTAATCCGTAATTTTTATTATTATTCCTACAGTATCGTTAATAATGTAAGGTTATATTTATTTTGACAGCTATCGTATTTTGACTTGGCCGATCCCGACTTTTGAATGACTTTCCCGCGTCATTTTAAGTAATTAATTCGTTCAGTTGGCAGCGTGGTACGAGAAAGATCCGAGACTCGCAAAATTATTCCTAGTCATAATAGTAGTAAGTTAATTAGGAATTAAGTTAGTTAAGTTGGTACAAGTAGCTGTAAGTTAGGTACTCGTTTGCTGGTCACCAGAGCCCAAGAGGAAATGGTTGAGTCGCGGACTGTCATCGCACGGCCCAAGGAGTTAGCAGCTAGTCTCAGCCGAATGACGACCTCTGGAAATTACCGCTAGCGGAAATGTCCGAAGTTGACAGCGGATCGTGATTTCACCTGCTGGACGACTAACATCTTCGAACAGCCTAGTTAAGGCACACGAACAGCTAGAGCAAATGAATCCACCGCAGATAGTAGCATGTATCGAGTAATTACCCGAAAAACCGGAGTGACATTGAAGTGACCGACCGTTCCAGTGAAAGTTGAAACTGACCGTTACAATGGAGATGACTGCCTGGTTGAGGCCCTATCGACGCGCCGCCAAGTGAGGAAGCCCGGAACTAAAGGCGGGAACCTAAGAGGAAAAACAGACGACGCCATTCTGGATCGTACCTCGTGATAACTGACACGTGCTCGAGTTAGAAAGTCTTTAATTAATTACTGTGAAATTCAAAAGAGAACAATTCGGCATTCGAGACACATTTGGCCATTAAGTAATATTTGTTTAGAGTTTGGTGGAGTCTTCCGGTTCTTGCGGATTTATTCTGAAGCCGTTCCCGGCCAGTTTGTCACCTATCGACCACGTGGAGCCGAGAGGAATTCAGGACTTCGAGAGCCTCGACCGGTGAGCGAGTCTGATAAATTTATTTCGAGGAATAACTCGAGTTGACGCCGAATTGTGAGTCACGGCAATTAGCCCAGATACCTTTTAGTTGGGTACGGCGTGTCCTAACTCGACTTATTCCGCTGGTACAAAATTTACACCTTCTGTGAGTAGGGGTTACGCATAAGAGTGACCCGGGAGTTGATATTTTATTATTTCTTTTTCGTTGTTATTTTTTTTTTGTTTTGGTTTTTTATATAGTTGTTTTGATATTATTTGAATTGTTTAACTAATGTAATACCGCGCATTTCCGAGTCTCGTTATCGACGTTTCTTGTTTTTTTTTTATCTGCCGAAGCCCGGATAGCATTCGTATGAGATCGGCGTAATAATCATTGTTAGTATAGTTAGTTAAGAAAACGGTTGGATGCTAATTGCCGCCCATGATTAACAACAGAGTTACCGACGGGTGTTAAGGGCGAGTGACTTGACATCACTGTGCCGCTAAGTTATACATTACGAGATACGCGGAGGTTACAGAGTTACCGACGGGTGTTAAGGGCGAGTGACTTGACATCACTGTGCCGCTAAGTTGTACATTACGAGAAACGCGGAGCATTTGGTGTTGCGATAAGTACCTCGAGTCAGTATAATTCGTATTATAATTTAATCCGTTGTGGTATCATAATAATTACTGCGTTCTTATATTGTATCAAGTCAATTGCCGAATTCGGCTAGCGAAGTAACCAGATTGCCTAATCGACCTAGCTGTAGAGTAAGATTCCTAAAAATTGAATTGTCATCGATTTGTCCGTTATTTACTGGCTGTTCAATATACTACTGACTTTGCTTAATTGACTGTTATTTATTTGACGTTAATTGTAAGTGCCTATCCTATCCCCAATCCGCCACCCTGAGCTGACTTCTTCCGAGTATCGACTTTGGTGATTGAGACATCACCTGGCGCCCAACAACTGCAGCAGCCGAATCAGGTACGTCAACGAGATTGTGCGGGGAATCGCTCGACTGACGGATTCCAGTCGAGCTAGGAACCGGTCACATATTTGGCGCCCAACGTGGGGCCCGAAAGGTCAGAAGGCACGGATCTACACGAGATTACGATCGCCATTTCGAACAAGCCGTTTACGACCCGACTAATTTGATCAACTTCGTCAAGATGTTCCCGTCACCACCAGTGACTCATCCGACCAATCTGAATGCGACATTGAAGAACACTCGATCAATGGAACAACTACCGGTATCGACTGGTCAGAGCAACCGAACCACGGATCAACGACCGATACTGATCACAGCACAGGTGATCAACCGAACGGGCACGACGCCAATTGCTTCACCGACACCGCCCAATCGAACAAGCTCGACTAGTACTGGCATGGAGGCCATGATAGCACAACATGCTAGCCTATCCGCTGAGCGAACACGTCTTGAAGCCACCGAACGAGAGATGACCCGACAAATTGAAGCCCTCCGTCTCCGAGAGGAAGCTACCGCTGCTGCATTGCGCAAGCAGGGAGCTCAGACACCGAGTTCGGTAGGGGACGACCCTGATTACGAGTGGATCAACGACTTGACATCGATGCAGGTACACGAGTTCCTGCTTACCCTAAATGCTAGTGCATTAGGCACCGAAGAAGTATGCCGTGGTCGACTATATCGTGCGCTTCGAAGGCAACGATACCCCGACACACCCTGGACAATCAACGACCAAAAACCGCTCGCCCATACGGTTCTGCCTGCATACGACTGCAGTATGCAGTGTTTAACGCGCTCCACTGTGGTAACCACCGTTCAAGTGACCACAGCATCGACTACGACTATGACCAGTACCTCACCTGGCTTACTAAGGATCTATACGAACCCCGAGCACCGATTACCGCCTTGTACAGTGACAGTGAGACCGATTATGAGTACAGCGCTATCGGTATGCCAAGCTAGGCCCATACCGAGCCCTCGACGATTAATTCCGAAGAACAACACCGAACCAGCAGCGACTACGACCGGGAACAATTATGCACAACATTCACCGAACAAACTAAATAAAGCGAAGAACGAATCGAGAAGAAACGACACCGATTCGAGCAGTGAGTACTCATCTAGTAGTTCAACCCGAACAACGACACCGACACCGATAACATTGCCGAAACCGACACCTATTACCTCGCCAAGAACGACACGAACAACGACCCCGACATCGAGTATATCGCCGAAAGCGGCACCGATAAAATCGCCGAAAGGGACATCGACATCGATTATACCACCGAAAATAACACCGAAATCGATCATAGCACCGAAACTGGCTCCGAGAAGCCGACAAACCGTATTAACGCCGACTATCGACTTGAAGCTACGTGGTAAGTGCTTTAACTGTCGACAAGCAGGTCATGGCCACCATGACTGCCCGAAGCCACGCCGATCTGGATATTGCTGGTCCTGTGGTGCCGAAAACGGCCCAAACCCGACTTGCAGGACTTGCATTCGATACTGGTCAAAACGGAGACATGACCAGGCCAAGCCACGACCGCTGATCAACCGATTTCCAGTAACGACGACCAAAGAACTACCGCCGATCCACCGATTAACGATGAACAACGACCGCCGATCAATCGACTATTGCCCCACGTTGGGCGCCAAAATATATAACGGGTTTTTCACCACCGGGGATCTACCGGAGTGAAGTCCGAGTACACTTACTAGTTGACAACCTTGGTCAGAACTTTTCAAGTTGGGCGCCAGGTGATTTTATAATCACCAAAAAAATAATTATCAAAAATGTCGGCTCAGGGCGGCGGATCGGGGAAAGGTCAGGCACTTAAGATTACGATAAAATAATTGATCAGAATTAACAAAGTAATTAATCGTATATTGAACATAAGAAACAATTGATCAGATTCACACAAATTATCGGTTACAAAAAAAAATACTCAATGCCGTGTTCGGCTTGACTCGATATAAACAAATTAAATAAACGGAGTTGATCGAAAACAGTCAGTTGATTGCAAAAAAAAAAATAACAGTCAGTTATCGAAATAGAAATACACTTATTTTATTTCACAAACACACACGACGTAGTTCTTAACGAAATACTCGACCGGTGACGTCAGAGTATTCTTACACGGCGAGGCTACAAGACGGCCGATACGAATGAGAAACAGATAATCCGTAATTCTCAGAATTGCTCGAGTGAAATAAAATAAAATATAAAATAATATTTTATTTCGGTAATGCGTACTTTCACTATCATTTAATTATTGCGCGTAATTAATTATTACATTAATTATTATTTACCCAAAACGCGTTTCACTTGTTCAATACACACACTCAGTCGGTCGTATACTTGTTCAGTTCTCGTGCCGAGGCTTCGGCTTGTTCACGAAAAGGCGATTAGTGTTCACTCGGAATCAGTTCACTATCAATTAATTTAACGGGTCGTTGTTCGAAACTCGAATTGTTCGTTATGGCATATCTCGAATTGTTCAAAAATCGGAATCGAAATTGTTCTTTTGGTCGAGACGAATTGTTCAAATACCACAACGCGGCCGTTCAGTTCGAAGTCTATCCCGGATCTCCTCCTTTTCAATCTATCCCGTGGATCGTTTGCTCAGTCGAAGTCGAAATTGTTAATTCTAGATGTCACTAGAAATTGCTCCTCCGGTAACTATTTCTTATTTGAAATAACTTCAAACCACGAGTCGATGTCGAATTTTTCATCATGTTACAATATATATATAACTATAGAGAGAATAATAAAAAAGTAGTCTATGCCATGTTTTTATGATAACAAAAATTAAACAAGTTTAATTTGATATCAGTAAAAAAAAAACGTATTAGACGACTAATAAGAAAAAATTTGACCGTGTGGATATTATTTATTAAGAATTCCATGATTATACAATCATTGTAACCAACAAGTTTGTGAGTTAATAATGAGATTTTTTTTTATCGAATTTAAATAAAAATAAAAATAAGCAAAAGATTCTACAGCAAATTTTAGAGTATATATTTTAATAAGTAATTAAATTCAAATCAAATTTTTTAAAATTAGCAGTAATATTTGGGTAGTTACGCAGTAATTGTAGTTTGGTCGGTATAAGTAATAAACTAAAACAAAATTTTTGCTCCATTTACTTTACAAAGTACTCTTTGCTCAAAGTGCTCGTCTGTAAGACAATTGCACTTAGGCAAATTCATCATTATAAGGTGGCTAAAAAGCCTTTCTGCAGGAGCAGATGAAGGTAGTGGCACGTTAAATTCTAGAAATACTTCCGGACAGATGGAAATATTGCTAACGATTTGAACTCAGTCTCTCTGCTTTTCAAGTAACGTGTAACTTCTGCTGTGGTTTCACCTTGTGATAATGATTATTGAAATTCAGGAATTGTCGAAGCAGCGTTCCCAAAATTAAAACTATTCACGCAATTTTTATCAATCGAGTTCGATGGTTCTGAGCAAGCTTTCCCAGATACTGATTGTGAGAAACGTTCATGGACAAGTCTTTGCTCTTCTTGACTAAAAGTTGTTAACCAACGACCTTTGAACTGTGGATGAAAAATAGCAGCTAGAACTGCATCAATATCTGGTTGTGAAAAGTCAAACAGTTTCTCAAATTGCCGATCAATTCCATTGATAATATCTTGAGCTAGTGGTTTACAATCAATGACGATTTTATCCTTGATTAAATTACTCATTTGATTTTTGACAGATACTAATGTGGGAAGAAGAACACCGTAGTAGAAGTTATCTGCTTGCAAACGATCAATCACACATGCCAAAGGTTCAGAGCATCGCACAAATTCATGGAGAAACTTAAAATATGCAGAGTTGAGAGCTTTCTTTAGTTTTATTTTACTGTTATCTAAGAGCTTCTCATCAACAGTTAATAACTGTACAATACAATCATAGGTGGAGTTCCACCGAGTAACAACCGGCCGCTTGAGTGAAATTCCTAAATAAGCTTTCAAGTTTTCATTTCTTTTTGGAGAACGTAGATATTTCCATACAGACGTGCATTTCTTAATGACATTAAAATATTTTGTCTTAAGAGATTTATTTTCCGTAATAGCTTTTAAGCTATCAGTTGTAGCTATAAGATTCAAAGTGTGACTAGCACATCTAAAGTGGCGTGGTAATTTATGCTCACACTCAACACCAAATTCTTCGTTAATCTCAACATATTCTTCTATAGAATCAAAATCTTCTGCATAAGCATCAGCATTGAAAGTGTCATTTCCGTCTTTGAGCTGATTTTCATTTGGATCTGTGAAAAAGATATATATATAATACATAACTGATAAAATGAAACTGGGTCTCTGTGAAGAAACAAATTCCTTATCTGAGTTGCAATAAAGGTAAACTATCAGTTATGCAGACATTTTTATAGAGTTAAAATTTAATACTTACCTACTGAAGTCTCATTCAAAGCCTCAACTCCAAACTCTTTAAATGCATCATTGAAATTCGATCTATTATCGGTAATTGTCGCTCGAATTGACTGTACTGTTAACCCAAAAGAATAGTGAATACTTGACAAATGATCCGCGATCGCATCTAACGAGTGCGTGCCATAAAATCTTTTGCACGCAATAGCAGCTGACTTTCGTTCCAATGAGTCAGGATTTATCTATATAAATTGGAGAAAGACATGCTCTGTCAATTTAAAACGACAGTACTCAATATATGCAAGCTTAGATTGTAAGTGAATTTAATTAGCATTAAAAAAAATAATATTTATTTTTAAATATTTTTGACGTATGAATAGAGTATAGGAAATATATAAAAATAACAAGTAGAATGGAATTTCAAAAATTTAAAAGTAAAATTAAGAATCAAAATTTTCGAGATCGCTGACGGACCACCGTAAAGTACAGTTTTATACCGGATGATCGTGAGTAAACCATGAAGTGTCAGTACTTTATGGTAAAGCACTATGCTTGGCGGTAGATTTACCGTATTTTTAAGTGGATTCACCGCAGTGAAATCTATCGGAAAATAGGTAAATCTAGTATTAAAGACTATACTTTTAACGGTAAACTACTGCTTTCTATACCGTTAAATACGATAAATTCATCCGTAAAAATATATGAATTAATTGTGTGACTACCGTCAATTCCAGTAAATTGAATCTGCCAAGGATTTCTTATTATTTATCATTTTAAAAGTGTTTGCAGACAATAAACTAATGGATAAAAGAAAAACAATACAAGTCATTCTAAACATCGATAAATTGACATTTTCTGTTGACAAATTTTTTAGAGGTTCAACGATTATTTTTAAGGCCATTCTCAGATAGTGCCCCCCCCCCCCCACTTTTTAAAAATTTTTAATGACTTTTAACTCCCATAAGCATATCAAATTTTTATCAATTAATTAAAAAAAAATTAAAGCATTAATTGAAAAAACGACAACGTAGAAGTAATTTCGCCGAAATATAGATTTAAGAACGGTTTTCAGATAATTTTGTTCCAGCTTTTCTCTGAAATAAAAGCTCTAAATGCAAAATAAAAACACAGACCCGATGCTATACTCTACGAACTAGCGAAGTGCACTTGAAATTTTTGATAACTTCCATTTGTTTACGAGAAAAGCTTGGACAAAGTTCCTATTTAATGTACAAGTGCAACAGAGATAGTACCGTTTATCTAGTTGAGTGCGAATAGAGAAACAAATGAAAACGCGTCTTAAAAAAAAGTTATTTACACTTGATATCAATTAGGAGTTAAACAAAATTCGTTAATTGAATTCCGGTAAAATCGCCGTGTCAACTGTATAATTCGAATTTTTTAAATTTGTTGGCTAAAATTTATTCAACAAATTTCGTTTAACTCCCAATTGATATCAATTGAAGGTAATTTACTTAAAATTCTATATCTAAACAAAATGAAGACTACGTTGTCTTTTTTTCAATTAAGGTTTTCATTTTTTTTTCAATAATCAATAAAATTTGAATACGGTTATGACAGTTGAAAGTCATTGCATATTTTAAAAAAAGTGGGGGGCACTGTCTGAGAATGCTCTTAAACAGTACTGTACTTAATAATTCATCATAAAAATTTGAGTATTTACCCAACTAACTGTTACTCTTAAAAATCTACGTAATCCTGCAGTCCAAACATCTGCAGTAGTACATACATATCCTCCATCTTTTATAAGCGACATAATTTCTTTACGAATGCTATCAGACGACATTTCAAAAATTTTGTCAACTTGTTTTATTAAAGAGTATCGAGTTAAATGCTTCAGTTGACAACTACTTTTTTTGATTTGTAAATGTATGAGCGAAAGAAATGTTTATTAAACTCAGCTGCTTAAAAAAATATTTCTCTTTCGTTAGTTAATTTATCCAGTTTCGCTTCAACTGATAATTCCAACAATAAAAATTTAAATCAATTAATATACTCAATGAACACCACGGAACCTTTAACGAAGTATAATCAATTGTTGGAATCTATTTCAATTTTTAATTTCTCCTAAGAAAATTGGAAATTTTCAAAACTTCGGAAAGTTATTGGTTTCGGTCCGATTTGTTTTCTATTCTTCTATTTTTAAATTACAGTGCATATTTCTATCATACAAATACGAAACTTAAAAACCATTGAATAAAAACATTTAACAAAATAACAAATTAGCTATTTAAAAAAAATGAATTAGTCAAGAAACAATATTATCGTTAATTTTATAGTGAAAAAATGCAATAAAATAGTTTTCAAGTTCATAATCTAACTAGATATTTAATTTTTAAGCATTATTCTTAAAAATAAATTTTCATTTTTTCATCAGAATTCCGTTAATTATGGCATGTTATAATATTTTTCGAAAAATAAAGTCATTCTTGATAGTGTTTTCTGTAAGAAATTATACAAAATTTTTATGAAAAACTATATTAAATGAAAAAAAAGACAAAAATACTTTGGTTTAAATCTTATTATTATAAAAATTTTCTTATACCCTAAAAAAATTTGTATGTTAACATGAATTACCGTCAAAATTCATTTATTTACCGTCAAAAATTATTTGGAAAAATGGGTCTTCAACCGCTTTAAATGGAATCATGTACTTTAATACGAAATTGAAAACATTTTTGTCAAATTGGTCTTGATTAAAAGCGCATGACCAGCGTTTACGATCAAAGGTTTCATTATTGTTCGAGCCTTCATTTCGTTTTTGCTCTGAATATTTTGCATATTCTTCATAAGTATCTTCATGGCATCTCTAAATAAATAAGTGAAGTATTGAAAAAAATGAGTAATTGTGATGAAAGTATTATTGTATAAGATTACGTTCTATCTATATCATTTATTTATTTAATTTTAAGTTAATTGTTTTGAATAAACGATGCATTATCATTTTTATTGTTTTATTTAACAATTAAAAGTAAAAATTGAATAATAAAATTAAGCTAAAAAATATATTGTGATTAATAGTAAATATCAGATAGTTTTATACTATTTTGTTGACTTATTGCTATGACAATCTCAAATTTTTAAATAAATTAAAATATATCATTTAGTTTCACTTTTAAACTCGAGTTTTTAAGAAAAAATGACTTTACAAAACTTAAAAAATCATATTTGGGTTAAAAAAAAATTAGTGTATCACGACATCAGTCTTTATTACCGTGAGAACGATTGAATGCGTCAGTTGACATATCATATAGTAAATAAAATTTCAAAAAATGATTGTAAGACGATTAGAAAATTTTCATACCAATCGACAAAGATAGTTAGGAAAGCTCATACATCTCCCGCCCGATTCCCTATTTCTAGATTACTGATTCCACCCACCGAACCAGAACTACAGAGTTTTGAAGTATACCAATATTACAGTGATCGAGTCTAAATACAAAATAATTTTTTCTCATATAAAAAAAATATATATGTATTAGGGTGCTTCGTTTCCAGCGAAAGTATTTTTTTGGTTGTTCATCAAGCAAAATATTGTTTTTTATGCTAAAACAAAAATTCTTGCCAAGTTGGAGCTTTTAATTCCAATCCTAAGTACTTTCCATTTGATTTCCAAGATTTCCCATTTAAAATACACGTAAATTAAAATACGTTTTTTTTTACTTTCTAATACTTAGCTGCGTTTTATGATATCGATGCGGTTTTAGTCGCAAATTGTAGGGCATTTGATGTTCTTCAAAAGTGCTCCTAGTAACTTATCTGTAATTCCAACTGTTTCACTTGTGTCCGCTGCGGAAGTCATTTTTCCTATGAAATTGACCTTTATTGGATGCAGAACGTAAACCAATGAATTCACACCAAAAATGTTAATGGAAATGTTATAGGAAATATTATTTCCTTCAAAAAAAAGTCCTATGAGTCAAGTCGCTAAAACCCATAGTTTTCGAGTTATAGTCATTATAATAATTTAAAAAATATAATATTAAAAAAAAATGACAATTGCTATTCTATTTGTCACCATATTTAAATATCGCGGCAGTCTCACATCAGGTTGGTAAGCAACAGATGGCAGCACACGCTGCTCACACGTCTCTCCACTCATTAATTTTATGATTATTTTGTTTATATGTAAACTTTTATTTTAATTATTACGCTACTTGTACTTAATGGATTTATTAGGTGAAAACTGCGATGAATTCAGCAAAATTTACTGATCATGTTGATCTTACAATTAGATTTTAGGAGGCTGGGAGATAATTATTCATTTTATTTATATGCTTGTAGTTATTGTGGTCGGTCGGCGCATGCGCGGCGACGCAACAGTTGTCAACAACAAATTTATTATATTATAAATTAATTTTAGAGTTATCATGCATAAATCATCAATAGATTTAGCAATTTATAGTACTGGTAATTAGTAATACGAGGAGTAACTGGGCATTTGATGTCGGGAATTGGCGAAGTTACACAATTGACATCGGGTACGTTGTCGTTGGTATTATGTGAAATTAACATGAGACACAGATAGTTCTCCATTGGTTAACATAAGATACATATATACAATATGGCCGGTCGAGGGGTCGGCATGAAACTCACGTGCTGCCATGGTCAGACGTGGATAAACAATTGTACGGGCAGGGTGTGCTGCTGCATATTAGTATTTTCTTATTATCATACGCTTTTAGATCTAGTGCGTAAATATTTGATATGTTTGCCAGCTAAATCGGCAATTTATCGCTTAAATAAAGTTGATAGTGTTATTTTGAGTTTGTTGTTAATAATCCGATGGAGCCTGTTCGTCGGTTATTTTACAACGACGACTGTAAGTACCTTTGGTAAATTCATTGGCGTGTAACTTTGCTTTCCCGCGTTGGTGGCCATTTGCAAGCGTGTAAATATCACGTAGTTGATGATTATTTATTGCTAGACTTTTACAAGCATATGATGAAATGAGTAGTGATCGAGCCCAGTGGATGTTTAATTTCTGATCGCAAATATTTATTAGTATTTGAATATCGAATGTTTATTTTGGAAATATTTTGCTATAATTATTTTATGTCACGTGATGACAAAACATATGCGACTGGGTTTTCGATACTCATATATATATATATATATATATATATATATATATATATATATATATATATATATATATATATATATATATATATATATATATATATATATATATATAGTACAGAATGCTGAGTTATTAACTATTATCAATTTGAGATATTAATTATTATTAATTTGAGTATTGGTTATTATTAATTTGCGTTATTATTATTATTATTAATCGGTAGTGTAAATTATTAATTTTTTATTGAATTATCACGTGAGAGTGATCAAGGTATCAATATCATTCATACTTATTTTATCCACGAGTGGTATTTATCTTTATTATTTGCGTATAATAAAATATCATTTTTGTAAATACCGCAACATTTACCAGTAGAATTTACTGGGAACCTTTACTGGAAATAATTTACATGAAATTATTTATTTCTATGGTCACACGCGAGTGATAAAATATTTAAAATTGTTTCAATATTGTATTGTGAGAGAAGCAATTGATTATATTTAGAGAATTTTTTGTTTATGGTCACGTGCGATTGAAACTATTCATTATTAACAGATATATTTTTTTTACAATACATTTAATGTTTATGCAGTATTATTATTTTTCTGTGAGTTATAATTTTATATGCGCATAATATTATTATTACTTTTTTTTGTAAGTGATCTACTATTATTTTTCCCGAATATTGTTTATGTGAGTATGCGATATATTTGACTGATTACTTTATTAATTATTTGATAATTAAAAACAAATGGTCATCAACCCGGTGGTATTTAATTTTATTATTTTAATAACTGCTATCTTTTCTTGCTATTCTTATTCCTAAAATCTGAAATCGCTATCCTGTTATTCCTTTTATTTTCACTTTCATTTTTCTCCGTTGTGTTATTTTCGAGTTAATTTTGTTCGTGGGGCACACGAACTGGCGCCCAACTAGGTTGTCTAACCTAGCCTGAGCAGAGCAGCTAGTCCAGGGAGATTCAGGATATCTCCAGGTGGGACATTTGTTTTGGTTTTTATTTTCTTTTCAGTTTTCACCCAACGGAGAGCCATAACGGCTATTGAGCGCCAACCACACTCCGCCGTGGGACGCGTAAAATAGTAGAGAACGTTATATATTTTTTAAATTATTAAAACTCCTATAACTCAGAAACTATGGCCTTTAGCGACTTGACTCATAGGACTTTTTTTAAAGGGCATAAAATTTCCTACAAACTTTCGATCAACATTTTCAATGTACTTTCACCAGTTTACGTTCCGCGAGCCAATAAAGGTCAGTTTCGTAGGAAAAATGACTTCCTCAGCGGACATCAGTGAAACAGCTGGAATCACAGCTAAGTTACTATAAGCACTTTCGAAGAACACCAAATGCTTTACAATTTGCGACCAAAACCACGTCGATATCATAAAACGCAGCTGAGTATTAGAAAGTTGAAAAAAAAGTAATTTAATTTACGTGTATTTCAAATAGGAAATCTTGGAAATCAAATGGAAAGTACTTAGGATTGGAATTAAGAGCTCAAACTTGGCAGGAATTTTTGTTTTAGCATAAGAAACAATATTTTGCTTGATGAACAACCAAAAAAATACTTTCGCTGGAAACGAAGCATATATATATATTAGGATGCTTCGTTTCCGGCGAAAGTATTTTTTTGTTGCACATGGAGCAAAATATGGTTTTTTATGCTAAAACAAAAATTCCTGCCAAACAAAGATCCCTAATATATATATATATATATATATATATATATATATATATATATATATATATATATATATATATATATATATAACGAAAAATTGCCAAAAAATGTCAAAAATAAAATTTCGACCCCAAAAAACAGGTTTCAATTTTTTTGATTTCTTTAATTTTTTTTGACATTTTTTGGAAATTTTTTGTTTTTTTCTCTTTCCCTCACATTTACTGAGTTACCAATGCAAAAATGAAAGAAAAGTAAAAAAAAAAATTATTTTTTCATTTTGATTATGATTACACAATGAAAGGAACAAAACTTGTTCCTTTAATTATTTAGCAAAACTTTGATCGATCACCCCTTAAAAAATGGCTCGATAGATCAATTAAAAAATTTATAGTTATTAGGGGTATATCAAGCTAAAAAAGTCCCTGGCAACAATATTTTTTTTATCAATATTTGCAGAGTAGCGGTCGACTTACTAAAAACCCAAAAAAAGTCATTTCTTTGTAATTCTAAAGGATGTTAAAATTAAAAAAAAATTGATTTTTCCCAAAACTGATGAACGGGTCTTGTAGAGAATTTATTCAAGTTGTAAACGCCGCCCTCAAATTTACTACTCAATCATTGGTACTTGAAGTATCGATTATCAAAGCCGGAAGGATCATTTTTTTGTTTGAAGGCTGATAGCTCTGCAACAAATTGTACTACGAGGTTAAAAAAAGCCAAATTGAAGCTGAATAAATTTGCCAAATGACCTATGCATTGGTTTAGTTGACAAAATTTTTCCACGGTCCGTGGGCTCTTTGGAAAAAAAAAAAAATTAGAAATTTTTTGTCTCCTGGTATTTCTCATGTTAGCGTAATAACCAGACCCTTTAAAAAATTTTGATCCCAATGCACTGAAACTAGAGATTTCAAGCTATAAAAAGCTTTTTTCAAAATCGTGATACGATTATTTTCTACAAAGTTACAGCCTTCCAAAAATTACTAGAAAATTTCTGTTCATTTAATTTGTTGCGTTAGTGTAGTTGCTATAAATTATAAAGTTAATCGTTATTAATCATCATTAATGTGTTAAATAATTATTAAAAAAAAGAGTTTAAAAGTTTTACAAGCGAATTTATAAATGAATATAATAATTTTCTCAAATAATTTCTATCGAATTTATTTTATATCAGTACCATGGAACGCAAAATTTGATATTCGTTTCTCGTTCTTGACGCTTTCAAGTTGTGGTAAAATTCTCTCAGATTTTTATTTTTACAGTAAAATAGATGAAGAATGTGCATAAAAAAATTGAAAAAGTTTGACTTCAAAATCTTAAAAGTTTTAATAAAAAAAATCACAGTTAGAATGGAATCATTCATATATCTATAATGAGTTTACAGTACTCGAGCATATTTCTCAAGTACTGACATCATCGTTCGGGTGAAAATTCCCGAATTGTAATAAGATTAATTTTAATTATCATTTATTATTTAAAATATCTCAAAGATATTCTTATTATTATTTATCACGTTTAAAATAATTGATTTGTTTTATCTTAATTTACATAACTATTCCATCGGTCAGTTAAGAATAATTAATTAATTTGTAACGGGGTAGAATTTTGTTTTATTCTAATTTTAAATTCAAATCGACTCGCGCCAAAAGCTAAAGCCACCTCCTCCTACAACAACGCTCGATGAAGCAAACTTCCACTTATTATTGGATCGCTCCCGTCGATCGTCGACGAAGTTTTTTTTTTAGAAGTTGGTAGACTGTAAGAGCGAGTGTATAAGGCTCCGAGGTTGCGAGCGATCGGCCTCTTGGCTACTGGCTCGCATCATAGACGGACGTTTTTCCTGGCCACTGCAACCAGTTCAACTATTGGTGACTGGCACGCATCAGCGACGGAGGTACATTTCCCGGACTGCTACGGTACTACTATTTCTGATCTGAAGGACGTTGGATTGAAAGAAGGTCGGAGTGTCGGAAAGAGTTGATAAAGTTTGAAGTGATTAGAGCTGTTCTTGTTGGTTAAAATCATTTGTAAAATATTAATTAAAATTTGTCGAGTCATTTGTAATTTGTAAAATAATTAAATCAGTAGAGTCAATATAAATAATCAAACGAGTAGAGTCAGTAATTAATTTTGTCAGTCGAGTCGTGTTAAAATATTCTAAATAGTCGAACCACATTGCATCAGCCATCTTTATGAATTGTTCATTCTTATTTTATTTATTTGTAAGGTGACTTCGTTTCAATAAATGCCATAGTTTATATTTTAATTTAACATGTTTACTTAATAAATTTTCCTAAACATTTTCCTTATAAGTATAAGTAAATAATTATTTATCTCTTCTAAATTTTATACTACGGGGAAAATCCTATCCTGAGGCTAACTAGTAGAGCAAAGGTTTAAAACACCTTAAGTTTCACATATTTGTGGACCCTTGTTTAATTAAGGCCACAAACTTAATTAATTAAACAAGTGGACCCATTACAAATTATTAATTATTATCATATAAAAAAAAAAAAAAATTATTATTTGAGTGTTAGTGAGGGAAATTTCCGTATCTTTCTCTACCTCAAACGTGTTGAGAGATAAAAATAAAGTAAAAATATTGTTATTATTTATTATTTAGATAAATTCAGATGAAATAATTTGTTTCTTTTATTTAATAGTCAAATTGATATTATTTATTAATTCAATTAAATGTATTAATTTCATATTGAGTTTATATATTTTCTTTTTTTATACTGAAATTAGTGTGTTCAAATTCAACCCCCAGGAGAAGAACTTATAATAATTTTAAATCGTATACAGTTAAATAACTAGGTATTATCGTTTATTAATTTAAGCAAACTAAATATTGTGAAAAATTATTATTTACTATTGTCTATATAATTAAATCAGTGGAAACCAACAGCTGTCGGGAAAATTTATTATTTATTTTCCTTGGATCTTTTCCTATTGCTTTAACTTATGCTTTTAATTTCATTTATTATTCGATTATGATTATTTACTGTTTAATTAATTTGCATTACTTCATTCGATTGTTTTATCCACTTCGTTGCAAACTGCTTGCTCGTATCTTTCTCTCGTACATTTCCCCTTGAACAAGTATTTTGTCCGTTTTGAATAAACGGTCTGGTGCCTGCGTGCACTACCCCAGCCTGAGGAGCTCATCCAGGCCTGACATTTATTTATTTCAATTCAACAATCATTTGCTTTTGGTTAAAATTTATTATTTTTGACAAAATAATTTAATTTTCATTATTTATTTACATTTACTGATTATTTATGAATCGTATCACGCGTGGGCGACCGCATACGGGTTACTGGACTGATCCGCATCTCCTTCGTGGAATTTTGAAACAGTTTTCGTTATAATATATAAATATATATATTGTGACGTTACATTACCGAGGAGATGGAGTTAGAGGTGGAGTAAGGGTGAATCTGTGTGATAGAGAGAGATAAAGCCAGTATGTGTGTCAAGTTCAGTGTAGGAGATAGTGAGTGGAGAGTATGGAGTACGTGTGCGGTGAAGTAAGTGTGTTGAGAGTACGAGTACAGGTATGGTATGTTGTCTGTTTTGGATTGTCTGTGTGGTTGAGTGTGAATTTAACACGAGATGTCTAGCTGTGTCGCGAATAGTGGCCAAAAGAACGTGCCTCCCGACCAGTGATGACGATGAGGCTCAGGCCTAACCCTCGGGGTTGACGTGGTGATCGCGGAGGAGCGACTGAGATGTCGCCGCCCCTGCGAGTTGGTACCCGAAGTTAGCTGGGATACGTTTACGTTTATTGGGGAATGGCAGGCCTTGTATGCGATGCTCGAGGAAGTCAAAAATTTGCTAACTTCGGATATCACGGGGAGTGACATTGCGGGAAGACCCGTGAATCCACGGCTTGTATGTAGTGGGGGAAGAATGGATGGAGAAATGAGGGTGTGAGAGTAACTGCTAGTAGTAGAGTGTGCGAGTAAATGGAGTGGGAGAATAGAGAAAAGCAGTTGTGGAAAGACCATGGTGTAAGGGAGTTGAGATTTGGAGTCGCTCGAGTATGAGTTGACCCAGTAGTCGAGTTTGGAGTCTTGGAGCGAGTGGTGGTGCGTTGGAGAGCCCCAAAGGTAGGCCTCGACCACACCTTTGACTGATGTCGTTTGGAGCTTGTGGCTTTTCTTGTTGGGTTTTTGGAGCCGTTTGTCGTGATTTTGTCGTCTTGAATTACCGCATTATTTATTGTATTTTTATTATGTATATAGAATTGTGTTAAGTTTTGTGATTCGTCGTCCGGAAGAGGTTCCCGATATCATACCCAGGTATTTATTTGTCTGATGGACCGAGAGTACTCGACCGCGAGCCGCTTGGACCCTTCGCGTTACTCTCGCGTCATCTTTACGATATTTTATGTATGTTGCGTAATTGGAACTATATTTAAATAAAAATATAGTTTCACTTCCGGCAAATAGAGGCAGCACCTATTGGGGCCTAGCTGTAAATTTAAACCTGAGCATGCGCAATGCGGCACATGCGCAACTACTCTTTCCTGCTTCGTGTCGAGAAGACGGCCGCCATTATCTTTCGCTGTATACTTTCAAGTGATATTTTAAATCGTTTTTCTTTGTGCTCATCTTCCAGTAATTAATTGAAATAATAATAGCAATAAATCCAGCATTCATCAAGCTCATAATAAATATAATTATCTTTATAATTTTAGGCACCAGAACTCAAGAATTGAAATATTATTCAAGTGATCAACGACCACGATCCTGAAGGGGTTATTCCGACGGAAATCATTACAGGTGCTTATTTATTAAATAAATGATTATATCAAGTGTTCATAAATATAAAAGACTCTAAATAATAATTAACTAATTATCAACATGCTCAATATTTTAATAACTGTAAAAGTAAATTCTCGCTTGGTAGCCTCTGCAATCATGCTACCACGTGTTCATAAAATAAATTCAATTCAGTGCAATTTATTATAAACTCTTTCAAATCAATTAAATGAGGTGATCATGATTATCATAAGCTCAATAACCTTATTCATTCATGCATTGGTGCTATTTAAAATAGTAGTTCAAGTGTTCAATAATAAACTTCGCTCGGTTACCTCTGATTTAATGTTACTTTTTATCATGACATTTTTTCAATTAAATCAGTGTTCCATTGTATTCAAAATAATTATTTTAATTATTGACTCGAGCTCAATCTTACAATTTGCATTCAATTATTCACGTATTTATGAGCTCAGATAATTAACAGTATTAATACATTAAATCAACAATTTAATTTAATAACCCAGTGATATTATGTGCTGTGACAAATAAAAATATTGTTATATTTTTCAATATGCGTATTTTTCCAACATCCCAACCACCAACCAGTCCTGGCATTTATTTATTTAATAAGTATTATAACATTTTAGTTTTCTTTTCTTTATTTTGTTTTAATCTAAATTGTAATTAATCGACTTCTTCCGCGTCAAAAGAACAGCGACCCTCTTTCCACAACCTACGATACTGAGTGCACCAGGGCATGCCGCTACCACCGTTCATTTCTCTCATCTCCGAAGGATTTAGATCTTAGTTTTTAATTTACGTGTACGTTTAGACCGGTTGCATATGACGGGAAAATAAAAGTCGGCTGGCGCCCGCCAGGATCTGGAGGAAATGAGAGGAGTGATCTGTGGGCGAAGTGTAACGTAGCCCGATTTGTGTATTTTGAGTTCGAGTATCTGAGTAAAAGTTATTGAGTAATGTTAGGATGTAATTTTGTTAAGTTTAATCGAGTAATAAGTAAAAATTCACGTTACAATATATATATATATATATATATATATATATATATATATATATATATATATATATATATATATTGTGACATTAAAAAAATTGCACTACAGAATTCGACGCCGACACGTGGTCACTTTACCTGTTAATCCGTAATTTCTATTATTATTCCTACATTATTGTTTTAATAATGTAAGGTTATATTTATTTTGACAGCTATCGTATTTTAACTTGGCCGATCCCGACTTTTGAATGACTTTCCCGCGTCGCTTTAAGTAATTAATTCGTTCAGTTGGCAGCATGGTACGAGAAAGATCCGAGACTCGCAAAATTAGTCCTAGTCGTAATAGTAGTAAGTTTATTAGGAATTAAGTTAGTTTAAGTTGGTACAAGTAGCTGTAAGATAGGTACTCGTTTGCTGGTCACCAGAGCCCAAGAGGACATGACTGAGGATGGAAATTACCGCTAGCGGAAATGTCCGAAGTTGACAGCGGATCGTGATTTCACCTGCCGGACGACTAACATACTCGAACAGCTGAGTTAATGAACACGAACAGCTAGAGCAAAGTAGTTCACTGCAGATAGTAGCGTGGATCTAGTGATTATCCGGAAAACCGGAGTGACTTCGAAGAAACTGACCGTCACAATGGGGATGACTACCTGGTTGAGGCCCGATGGAAGTGCCGCCAAGTGAGGAAGCCCGGAACTGAAGGCGGGAGCCTGAAAAGAAAACAGACGACGCCATTCTGGATCGTACCTCGTGGTAGCTGACACGTGCTTTCGAGTAAAAAATTCATATAACTAATTTCATAAAGAGAAATAATTCGGATTCGAGGAAATTCGGCAATTAAGTAAAATTTGTTTATTGTTTGGTGGAGTCTTCCGGTTCTTGCGGAATTATTCTGAAGCCGTTCCCGGCCAGCTTGTGACCTATCGACCACGCGGAGCCGAGAGGAATTCAGGACGTCGAGAACATCGACCGGTGAGCGAGTCTGATCAAATTTATTTCGAGGAATAACTCGAGTTGACGCCGCAGTTGTGAGTCACGGCAATTAGCCCAGATAACTTTTATTTGGGTACGGCGTGTCCTAACTCGACTTATTCCGCTGGTACAAAAGTTAAAACTTCTGTTTGAGTAGTGGTTACGTATAAGTGACTCTGGAGTTGATATTTTTATTATTTTTTTTGTTGTTATTTTGTTTTTTTTGTTTTGGTTTTATATATAGTTTTTTGATATTATTTGAATATTGTTTAACTAATGTAATACCGCGCATTTTCGAGTCTCGTTATCGACGTCTCTTTGTTTTTTTTTCTTTTTCTATCTTCCGAATCCCGGATAGCATTCGTTTTATATCCGCGTTATAATCATTGTTAGTATAGTTAGTTAAGTAAACGGTTGGATGCTAATTGAAGCCTATGATTGGCAACAGAGTTACCGACGGTTGTTAAGGGCGAGTGACTTGACCTCACTTTGCCGCTAAGTTGTAAATTAAGAAATACCCGGAGTTTATTTGTTGTTACGATAAGTACCTCGAGTCATTATAATTCGTATTATAATTTAATCCGTTGTGGTATTATAATAATTACTGCGTACTTAGATTGTATCAAGTCAATTGCCGAATTCGGCTAGTGAAGTATCCGGACTGTCTAATCGACCTAGTTGTTAGAGTAAGATTCCTAAAAATTGAATTGTCATCGATTTGTTCGTCATTTACTGGCTGTTCAATATATTACTGACTTTGCCTAGTTGACTGTTATTTATTTGACTTTAATTGTAAGTGCCTATCCGATTCCCGATCCACCACCCTGAGCCGACTTCTTCCGAGTATCGACTTCGGTGATTGATACATCACCTGGCGCCCAACAACTGCCGCAGCCGAACCAGGTAAGCCAACGAGATTGTGCGGGAATAGTTCGACTGACGGATTCTAGTCGAGCTACTAACCGGTCACAATATATATATATATATTGTAACATGATGAAAAATTCGACATCGATTCGTGGTTTGAATTTATTTCGAATAATAAATAGTTACCGAATGAGCAAATTCTAGTGACATCTAGAATCAATAATGTGGACTTGGACCGAGCAAACGATCCAACGCATGGATTGAAAAAAAGGGAGATCCGGAATAGACGCCGTACTAAACGGCCACGTTTTAGTATTTTGAACAATTCGTCTCCACCAAAAGAGCAATTTCGATTCTGATTTTGAACAATTTGATATACGCCGTAACGAACAATTCGAGTTTCGATCAACGACCCGTTAAATTAATTAATAGTGAACTGATTCCGAGTGAACACTAATCGCCTTGTCGTGAACAAGCCGAAGCCTCGGTACGAGAACTGAGCAAGTATACGACCGACTGATTTTGTGTATTGAACAAGTGAAACGCATTTTGGGTAAATTATTATTAAATAGTTAATTCAATAGTTAATTACGCGCAAGAATTATGTGATAGTGAAATTACGCGTTACCGAAATAAAATATTATTTTATTTTATTTTATTTCATTCGAGTATTTCCGAGAATTGCGGATGATCTCTTTCTCATTCGTTGCAGCAGCCGAGTCTTGCCATGTAAAATACTCTGACGTCACCGTTTGAATATTTTACTAAGAACTACGTCGTGTGTGTTTGTGAAATAAAATAAGTGTATTTCTATTTCGACAACTGACTGTTTTTTTTAAGCTGTAACAACCGATACAGATAAATTACTTTTAATCCCAAATTATTTAAATATCTAACTCAATTAAATTATTTTTGAAATATTTTTGCTATTCAGAGCACATCCAACGAATACCAGAAAAAAGGGGGGTGTTGGACTTCCTCTGAATCAGTTGAAAGTATTCTGAAACGAACAATAATTATTAATATCAAAATATAATAGTATAAGGCATGGAGAAAGAGAGAGTGAAATAGAAGTAAAACAAGTGGATAGACAAATATCTGTCTTTCTCTCTCATAAGCGCATCTGCACCGCGATGCCGGTTTACTAGATGAAATGTTCAGCAGCAAACCTATATATAGAACCATATTGATCTCTTTCTTAATACTTCTCACTTGAGCCTTAAGTAAATTTTAATGTCCAAACTAAGTTAGCTTAAAAATTCTCCCAAAAATTTAAAATTTTATTACCCGAGCACTTAATTTCACATCATCTAACATCTATGAATATTACAGTTCCCACGAATTCTCTGTTGATATTATTTACCCGAAAACTAGAGTAAAGAGCTCCTGTCGTTTAAATCAAAATTTTATTTCTTTCTGTCTCACTACTAATGGAATTAAAGAGTTCATATCCGCCCGCTAATGAATTGAACGGTTTCCCATGGACTCTGGTAGTCAATGGTTTCCTACGATAGTATTTTCAGAGGCCCAAATTTGAGATAAATGTCACTTAAATTTACGATTTCCTGTTATTTTCTATCATCATACTATTTTATAATACGGAGATCAGAGGTAAATTATAAAATCTTTTCTTAAAAATTAAATTATCGCTCGTAAAAATATGTACCACTAATGGATTTAAGTAATTAATAGTAAGTCGCTAATGAATCAAGCGCTTGTATCTCTGAGTCCCCTATAATTAGTAAATTTTTTAACATGACATAGGTTTCCGAGAATGCAAATAAATGTCACTCAAAATTATGACCTAACCCCTTTATTCTCACGCTTTCAATATTCTTAGACCCACTTTTCTCCCAAAATATTCATATATAAACCCAGGAAAAATAATTAGAGTCAGTCATTACTTCAGCTACTCAAACCCTTGTCGGATCTATCCGCGAGTAAGGTTCCAAAGTTCGTTCTCGTGACGCTCCGCTAGGCAACCAGAGGTCCTAGACCGATAATCGGACTTATCCACGAGTAAGACTCACTGAGTCGACTTCAAAGTTCGTTCTCGTGACGCTTCACGCCTAGGCAATCGGGGGTCCTAGATCGATAATCGCGACTCGATTCTTTTATTTAAAATATAAATTACGCGACTTGAATTTTATTCTCAAAACCTTCCCTCGTGAGGTCCTACGCTTAGGCATCTGGACTCCTAGGTTGGATACCTAGAGTAAAATCATTTGAGTTCGCAATAGAATTAACCAAACTCTTTCACGTGACGTCCACCGCCTAAGTAACCGGAGTCCGTCTTCGGGAACAGTTAATCCTGTTAATAAAAATCCTAAAAATCATTATAAATTCACTTGAGGGCAAAGCCGGCCACTCGGTTCAGCGTGCAGTGCATTCGTGTGAATAGATTCAATCTGTGAATCCCAGTTAAAAACTGTCATAAAACATTGTAAAATTCCTGTGTACACAAATTCAAATTGGTGAATCTGAAGTAAGTGTGTGTGCAGGTATATCAACCCATTGGGGTAAGTTCATTAATATAATATTTTGTAAAATTCAATCTGTCAATACACTACACATGTTTTCGTATCCATTTGTCTTTTCATTTAATGTCCTTTTCTCTGGCATTTGAGTGCTGGTAATTTAAGTCATAGTAACTTTAAAGTTAGACAAAGAAAAAACACGGTCTTCTCGAGGGCCTATATTCACCGACCCAACATCCCTCTCGCTCAGAAAGTCCCTGACCTACCCTAACGCCACGCAGGTCATTGAACGGGACAGTCTATAGTACATCTGCTCGGTACGAATAGACACATAAGTTGTAGAACAACACGAAATTATAAAATTCTTATATTAGCCACGTGTTTAAAGATCCTTGGTTGGATGACAGAATAAAAATAATTTCACATCATAATTTATAAATTAACAATCGGTGCCTGATCCTTTATACGTTCTCACACTAACCACGTGACGTTCAATCGAACTCCTTGGCTGAGTTATAGAATAGGGAAAATTGGCATTCTGATATTAAACAATTAATAAAATTACCCTTTCGCCCGTCGCCTTCACTCACTTCAATCGTGACAAAGCAATGAACTGACTGGTTTCAAACAACTACGTTTTTTTTTTTTGTTTATATCGAGTCAAGCCGACCACGGCATTTAGTATAATTTTTTGGAAATGATAATTTGTGTAAAACCGACCAATTATTTTGTTTATGTAATGTACGACTAATTTTCGTGTTAATTCTGATCAATCATTTATCGTAATCTTAAGTTCCTGACCTTTCCCCGATCCGTCACCCTGAGCCGACATTTTTTTTGATAATCATTTATTTGGTGAATATAAAATCACCTGGCGCCCAACTGTAAAATTTTGACAAAGTGGCCAAATAGTAAGTGTACTCGGACTTCACTCCGGTATATCCCTGGTGGTGAAAACCCATAAAAATTAAATAGCAATAGTCATTTTTTTTTAATATTAGATTTTTTAAATTATTACAACTTCTATAACTCGGAAACTATGGACTTTAGCGACTTGACTCATAGGACTTTTTTGAAGGGCATAAAATTTCCTACAAAATTTTGATGAACATTTTCAATTTACTTTCATCGGTTTACGTTCCGCGAGCCAATAAAGGTCAATTTCATAGGAAAAATGACTTCCTCAGCGGACATCAGTGAAACAGCTGGAATTACAGCTAAATTACTATAGGCACTTTTGACGAACACCAAATGCCCTACAATTCGCGACCAAAACCGCGTCGATATCATAAAACGCAGCTGAGTATTAGAAAGTTGAAAAAAAAAGTAATTTAATTTACGTGTATTTTAAATACGAAATCTTGGAAATCAAATGGAAAGTACTTAGGATTGGAATTAAGAGCTCAAATTTGGCAGGAATTTTTGTTTTAGCATAAAAAACCATATTTTGCTCCATGTGCAACAAAAAAAAATACTTTCGCCGGAAACGAAGCATCCTAATATATATATATATATTATAACACAAAAATTGATCCATCCAAGCATACGTTAATACGCCAAGATTTCCTTCGTGCCACAAACTTCGTTCTCTATCTTTAGCCTCCAGTCTCAATGCTAACAGGGCGCCAGGTAATTTTTTATCACTGGAATCACCAGTAAATCAAACCAGTAAATCTCAAGAATTAGATAAATTTTTGATCTGTGGAACTATCTCAAAACCACGCATAAATAAAAACCGGATAATTTTTGATCTGAGGAATTATCACCAAAACCACGCAACTTAATAAAAACTAAAGCTTAACAAAATGCTCAGAACTTATAAGTAAAACAAAAACAGAGACTGGAAAACCAAAAACAGAGTTACGGTATGCCATGGTGTCGCTCAGTGTGTAGGTTTATGGAGAGAGGGAGTGGTCCGGGTTACATCATTCCAAATTCATGTAGATTATCAGTGGATTCGCAATTTTTATTAAACAACAAATAATCTAAGATCTCCATTTAACAATTAACAAAATACGGTAGCTTCGTACAAATAAGTCTTCTTTATAACAAAATACTGAATCTAATAATAATGAAATTAATCTTAACCAAAATGTAAATTGACATCTGAAAGATATGTATCGATATATTAAGACAAATTTATTAATTACTAGAGCTAATCAACAATTAACTAATATTCAGTAACCTAGAACAATAAATTATAAAAACCGATATTCTAGAACATTCTCTTCAACAAGACTCATAAAACTAACGTACATGGGTCTAATATTGACATCAATTAGACGACAATTGGTTTAATAATAAAACATATTCCTTACAATTATTTGTAAAATGATATCAACAATAAATCGTGAACATGACTCTAAACTGTACCAATATTCTCACAATTCTCTCAGTTCTTAAATATTTTCTTTAATTAAAACAGTAGCATCGTATCTCAAGACTCTGACTCGAACTCCATTAATTATTGATAATTATAATAATTATTTCATACCTGATTACTGATGAATAAAATATCGAGTAACGTCCTACACTGTTTTAAATAATACTTCTATAACGATACTCAATCTGTAGCTTTCCGCAATGCTATGAACTATAACGCCATTTCTGGACACGTCTGCTCACTTCGAGCGACCAGAGCTGAATGCTCACGTCCGTACTCTTCGAAGGTCTCCCTTCGACTCTTCTTTCCTCAATCATCAAAATCCAAAACTAAATCTTATCATTATCTATAACTGACCTCTATATTCTCAATCCATAAATCAATTTCCAAACTCTACTATATCGATAACTGGAGGCTTATACCTCACCAAACGTACTCACTAAACCTAACTTTGAGTATGGATATCCTTGGTAGTTGCTCTCCTGGAACAGACTTCAGCTGGAATCGTAAACTTAAAACTAAGTGACCTATGACTTCCTCAGCGGTACAAATGGTCATGACTTGTCCTCTGAGGCCTGTCAGACAAAAACAATTAAAAATGACCAAACGGCTTCCACAACAGCAACGGTCACAATATTACTGTTGAGACCTGCCAAACCAAAACTCAAAAACTGATCCCAATCTGCATCCATCAGATTCCTTATATACTGGAGCGCTAGCATTTCAGCTAGACTTCTGCAATCTCCCAAGAAGTCTCATAGGAATAGAACTAGGTTCTATCATCGGATGATACCGGGTGACTAATTCAAGTCCCGCTCCACGGTAACACTGACTTTTCCACATACTCAAAATTCCAAAACTGTAAACTAAAACTTAAACTTTATCATTACCTCAAACTTTAAATCTCAAACCATATTTCATATTCAATTTCCATAATTCTAATTCTAAATCTTTACTATCATTTTTTTTCTTCCAAAACCCATAACTGTAGCTAAACGTTACTCCATATTTAATTCTTAAACTATAACTTAAATCAAAAATCTGTATCGAAATCGTTAATACCTGTACACTAAATTCTAAGCCTTGAATTACCATGCTCGTAAATACAAAAAAATCAGTTGGTGTTTGTGACGTTCACTTTGATTTGACCCCTGTTTGAGATATATTGATGTTAAATGAAGTGGACTGTATGGATGAATCTGGTGCTGGTGAACTGTCCGCGCGAAGAGTGGTGCAGAGATGGATCCGGTGGTCTGGAGTGATGGAGCTGAGACTGTAGCAGCTCCTGCTAGAGAAGGTGATCAGATCGCTGGATGAGACTCTGGAACTTGATCTGATGAGCGAGTGATGACTTGGACTGCTGGTAATTCTTGTAGGCGCACGTTCAAATCTCGTGTGCACTCGTTAACAGCAACTAGGCAGCGACTGTGGGGAAAAATGCGGCATTAGTGGCTTATTCGGAGGTCAAAGGAATATCGAGGTGACAGTTTGATAGTCAGAAGATCATGTCAAGTTTCTCGTGAACCAGAAAGTGTTCCTTCAAGAAGCTCATGGCGAGTGAGAGCAGATTAGAAATCTGTTGGTCAGGTATGGAGCTTGTAAAGATCTCTTAATGAATATTTTGGACAGATGGATCTACCATGATCGCTGACAAGTCACTCGGCGATGTCCAGGTCTCGTGGGACCAGACGGTTTCTCAGTTACGTGGGACCGAGTTATATCCTGGTCACGTGGGACCAGGCGATGTCCAGGTCTCATGAGACTAGACGGTTTCTCGGACGCGTGGAACCGAACGGTGTCTCGGTGGCAGATTGAGATTTAGGTCAGCCATCATGGTGCGATCAGATAAGAGATGTTACTCAAGTATGAAAGCAGTCACCAGAGTAGACCTGGTCCGCTGTAATCACCGACGGATCACAAAGCCGTCCATGTCCCGGTCACGTGGGACCAGGGACCTTTCTGATAAAGCCGAACGTGAGAGCAGTCATAGGTCTATTATTATAGCGCGACTCAAAGAATGTCAGAGTGTTGACAAGATAATAGATAGAATAGTAATTGAATCTGTTTATATACCGAACGTGACCCTAGTTATGTTTTACTTAGATCTGAGTCGAGTGATTGAGACCTGGTAGACTGCGACGATTCGAACTGAACATCCAGCTGAGACCAGGGCGGAATTGTGTGATGCAGCTCGCCGATGATTGAGAACTGCTGCTTGCTCGGGATGCTGTGCACTGGCTCGTTCATGATCGTTGACGGCTGGGCGGGAGGATAACACAGAGCGGATTAATACCACTTGACGTAACTGCCGTTGCGCAGGAGGGCAGTAACAGCAGACAATCATTGGTGAAATGCCGAGAGACTGAGAATAATTTAACCGAAACACTGCCGATTTCACTGTGTGAGGTAAGAAGTTAATTGAACTAGTAGCTGATAATTTGTATGAGGCTGATCAGACAAATTAGTGAGAATAGAGATACTCGATGTGCTCGGTATCAAAAGTTCGGAGAGACTGGTTGGTGACAACGACAACAAGGAGATGCAGAAAGCTAGTATGCTGAAAAAAAGGTTCGGGAACTGGTTTCGAAGTTTCTCGATTTTCCATTTTCCTGCGAGTGTGAGAAAGTCCTGTAAACTTATTTATAATAAAACTGGTATGTATAAAAAACGGAATGAAATCTTGCAACCAAATGTTCGTGTAGGAGAGCTGCATATGCGGGCGAAAGGCTCGCGCTGTTTACAGAAAGGATCAACTTTAATGGCCCCGACCCGGGACGGTCATAAAAGTAGGTACTTGGGCGATGTTGCGAGCAGCTCAGAGCTAAAATAGTTAGTTTGAAGAGAAAGAATTATATTTTCGAATATTTTATTTTATTTTTGAAAATGCACATGTGTTGATTTTTTAATAACGATTATTTACTTTATTATTTGATGTAGCGATTTTCAACAACCCCTATACGAAAAATAACGTCACAATATATATATATATATATATATATATATATATATATATATATATATATATATATATGTATATATATATATATTCGTCAAGTGTTCATAATATGATCATATCAGATTATTATAATAAAAAGGATCATATAGAAACTTATATTACTATATGTTATCATATGTTCTTATATTTTCTCTGGTATGATCAGATATAATATGCATATAGTAGAGGTGTGCGAATATTTGAATTTACGAATTATTCGACACGAATTCGAATCGAATTATTCGAAGATTTTCGAATAATTCGTAAATTTTCGAATAATTCGTAGATTATCAATAATTCGTAAATTTTCAAATTATTTGGAATTTCACGATTTTTGGTTCATGACGTTGTTTATTTTATTGTTTTCATTATAGGGGAGACCAGAGCAAACAGGCCCCCCTGAAATTTTGATCAAAAAAAATTTTTTTTTTCGTGTAATTACTACAAATCCGATATATTGACGCATTTTTAACACTGCGCACGACACCTGGACAATATGGACCGGTTGAAAACTTGTTCGAAATCGAACTAAAGTAAAGTGATCTGATGGTTGAAAGCCACAAAAAGTAATTACCGGCTTAAGGCGGCCTTCTTGCCCCCGTCACCTCTATCCCACATTAATTTAAGAATCAAATAATTTAAAATTTCCAGGCAAAAACTTATGACAAAGTAGTATGGATTTTTTTTATTGTTTTATTTCAAAACTATATCGAAAAGTACTCAAGAAAATAAAACTTCTAAATGCAAGTTTAGAATTGCCTAATACTTCAATTTGAGAAAATGTTAACAATCTCTACGGAAGCATTGAAGTTCAATGAAATTGATAGTTATTATACTTTATACACTGTAAAAAATTTGTGGAATGACCGTGGCTTAAATAAAATCAGCGTCACTCCGAAATCACTCCGCTGAAAAAAAAAATTCCCTATTCACAGAAATCATTTCATTATGTAAAAAATTCAACAATGATTCGGAAATTTTGAATTGTACTAAAGCTTCTGAATGGAAATAAACTATTCAAAGGATTCGAATTGTGCGACAAATTCGAATAGTTTAAAAATTATCTTATAATTCAAAAAGTCACGAATTATTCGAATTTATCGGATAATTCGAAAATTTGGATTATTCGATTTGAATTTCGAATCAAATAGCACTATTCAATTTGATTCGATTCGATTCGAACGCTATTCGCACACCCCTATCATATAGATTTAAGAAAAATTATTCAGACTAAAAAAAATAATATCTAAATATAATTTTTCATTAACTCTTATTGAAACATATTTAGCTCCTTAATTAATATTTAATATTAATCATTTTCTTTATTGAGGGGAAATAATTCAGCAGTATGCTGGGACTCGAACCTGAATTTTTCAGCATATCAGTTGAACTTTATCACTCCACCAAACCACGGACTTACAAGATCATATAAAAATTATAAATGATGATGCACGCAAAGAATTATTATTTATAAAATAGATGCTACTGAAGTTATAATTCCAAAATCAAAAGCTTTAAAGGCTCTTTTGTCGTTAAATAATATACTCAATTTCCAATAATCATACATTTTATTTAAATACGTGACAAATTGATAGAGTAACTTTTCACATCCAGATACTCACAGAAAAAAAAAAAATATGTATTAATATTAGTTACTTGCTATCAAATTTTTTTTTTTCTAAGTAATGAATTCATAACTCATTGCTCATTTCTTCTATTTCAATTAACAATTTATTGATTTACAATACTCATTTTTTCATTAATGAGTAATGTATTGTCTTACAATACTTATTAATATTTTATTGAGTAATTAAATAATATTCACTAACCATTTTTTTTTTTTTTTTAATGAATAATAGATGAAAGTCCCATTACCATTAAAAAAAGTAATGAGAATTGCACTGATTTTTACATTAGAATTTTTGCAACTCTGTATACTTTATATTATATAACTCAAAATTTTTATGATACGAATAATTTGAATATAATAAAACTTGAAATTATTGTAACAATATTAGGTGGCTAGCAGCTGACACTAATCGTATAATTAAAAGTTACTATAAAGTTACTTCCATGAATTTGACATTAGAATGAAAATGGTAGGTGGCAAGCAGCCGACACTTAATCATAGAATTCGAATTTCACAATAAGATTAGTACGATAAAATTAGTTTCACTAATTAGAGAGGACTATAGAATTGAAAGACAAAACAATTTGTTATGATATTTCCGAGTAATGGAAATGTTTTGATATTTTAACATAAAATAAACTTAAAAATTACAGTACCTGGATTCGCAGCAACTTAATTAATTTAGTTTGTTGATACACTGACTTTAATATTTTATTTGCGTTATTACAATTCTATTTACTTATTAAATTTATTTATAAACAACCACGAAATGTGACGATAAATCTAGACACTTGTAAAATAATTAATAACTTATGTGTGAGAACACTTGTAGAAACTAGTAAGGAACTAGTGTAAAATAAACTTAAGTGTGTGAGAACACTTGTACAAAAACTAGTGCAGAACTAGTGTAAAAAAGCTTATTTGAAGACATTGTGACTTGAACTTCACTGCCTCAATGGAACTCCTGTCTTAGACTTATTATTTTGGATTTAACGGCCCTTTTATGTGTTTTTACCTGGTGTCATTTCGTTTATTGTTTGGGGGAAAACTGTATCCAATTGGAATGTATTCTCGGATCCTTTCCCTATCCACTTGTTGGTCACGTCGGAAAAGTGGTAAGGACCCGCCTCGATGCTGGCATATGTGCGTGCGCACCCACACATACGCCCGCATGTACAATACTTTGCTTATAAAAACAATTTTTATTTATTTATAGGTTTAAAATTTATTGTTGAAATGCCGATTGCCTATTCTTTTATTTAAATTATTTCATCTAGTTTTAATTACTTACAAAACAAAATTTATTAGTGAATAGCGTTCGGCTAAAATTATTCATTGGATATCCTTCCGTTGATTATTTATTAAATATTCTTTCGTTCAAAATTATTATTAATTGAATATTCTTTCGTTAAAATTGTTCATTAAATATTTTTTTGGTAAGAATAATTTATTGAATATTCTTCTGTTAAAATTGTTTATTGAATCTTCTTTCAGTTAAAATTTATTATTTACTTTTAGTTCAAATTTTTTTAGTTCAAATTCTTTCGTTTAAAGTCATTTATTTAAATTTATTTTCTTAATGGCTATTTTGTCATTAACATCTCATTTGGGTATTGGCTCTACGTTAACGTAGATACCGAAGTGTTATCTACGAAAGTGCTTTTAAAAAAAGGAAAGGTTTTATAAAATCACTCCATTGTTTTATTTATTTAAAAATAAGAAACTGTTCAAATTCATTCTAAAATTTAATTTTTTTCTTTTAAATATTTTCCGTCCATTTTTGTTGATAATCCTCTAATAGCTTTCTAAAAAAATATCTCTAGCTGGCTTTTGGGCCTTTACTCTACGGCGACCGGAGGAGTCATTAAAACTTTATTTAGGTGTTTACTCTAACATTTCAATAAATGTCGAACAAACAATCTCGGCATATTTCAAAAGCATAGGGGAGGGTGGGGCACGACGGTCTTCTTAAGCCGGTAATTATTTTTCATAACTTTTAATCTTCAGGTAAACTTTATTTGGTCCTATTTTGAGCAAATCTATCAAGATTTTACCAGAACTCGAAAAAAAAAAATTTTTTTTTTCTGGAGCACGACGCCCCCCCCCAAATCTTAAAAAAATAATTTTTTTGTTTTTTGAAAAAAAAAGTTTATGCATAAATATAATATTTCCGTACTTTTGTCATTTCATAGACTTGGAATTTATTTAAAAAAAATGTTATTCGCTGATATAACCGGTTTTTCTCTCTCTACCCTGATACTGTTTTAAATCAGCAAATTTTCATTAAATAATTTTATATTTGTAGTCAAAGCAATTAAGTTTAGCACAATTTAAATTTGGAAATACTGCCAAAAACAATGCAGCTTTACCGACAGTAGTTAACAGTTATAGATTTGCAAGCTCGTGATCGTTTTAAACGCTGGCATCGAGTGGCGCTTCGATCATTAAAAACAAGTCTATCATGTGATTTCATCTGGGTTGGCGGTAATAATTTGACAGTGTTTGGAATTTGATTATTCAATATTTATTTTTTTGTTAATAAATTAATTGTTCAATAATGGTACGTAAGTATATAAATGAAGGTCAACGTATGACATGGAATGAATTGGCGATGACAAAAGCTGTTGAATCTGTTGTCAGTGGAGAAATGGGATATGGTATTGCTGCAAACTCTTATAGAGTTCCAAGATCAACATTGAGGCGAAGAGTAAAATTCTATAAATTAAATAATGATATGGATTATGCGTTATCGAAAGGTAATTATAATGAAAATTATTAACAAAGAAATCAATTTTTTCAAGATTATGAATTTAACTTGAAATTTTCTACTGCAGAATTTACCAGAAAAATAACTCCAGTTTTTATTCCAGCTCAAGAAATTGAGTTGGTCAAGTATTTGAAAGACTGTGAAGCCAGGTTATTTGGATTATCTTGTTTTGAAACGCGAGTTCTGGCTTATTAGCTTGCCGAAAAAAATGAAATTAAGCATCCATTTGTTAACGGAGTAGCTGGTAAAGATTGGCTGAGAGGATTTCTAAAAAGGAACCCAACTTTATCTATTAGAAAACCAGACAGTACCTCAGCAGCTCGTGCAGCTGGATTTAATCGAATTGCTGTTCAAAACTTTTTTTCGTTGTTGGAGCAAATAACAGAAAAGCACCATTTCAAACCAGAGCGAATTTTTAATGTCGACGAGACCGGTTGCAGCTGTGTTCCCAAAACCCATGGCAAAGTCTTGGCTGAATAAGGGAAAAAGCAAGTGGGAATTTTGACTTTAGCAGAGAGAGGAAAAAATGTCACCGTAGAACTCGGCGTATCAGCTTCAGGAGAATGTTTGCCACCGCTGTTTATCTTTCCACGCAAACGTATGAAAGAGAGCTTATTGGAGGGTACTTTACCTGGGAGTTGGGGACTCTGTCATCCGAGCGGATGAATTCAATCTGAATTATTTTTCCACTGGTTTAAGTGGTTTGTTGATTGGGTGAAACCCAGTGCTGAAGACCCAGTTCTATTGATTTTATATGGCCACACAGCCCATACAAATAATTTGGACTTAATTGATTACGCTCGTAATCATTATGTAATAATTATCTGTTTACCTCCTCATTGCACCCATCGCCTAAAACCACTTGACGTTAGTGTGATGAAACCAATTTCATCATGTTATGAGAAAGAGGTGAAGAACTGGTTATTATCAAATCCCGGTAGAGTTGTAGTTCCTGAAGCTATACCTAAGTTATTCAGTGATGCTCTACGGGTAGCAGCGAAACCTGAAACAATCAAGAATGGTTTCTACAAGACGGGAATTTATCCTATGAATTCCAATGTTTTTGAAGCTAAAGATTTTGCTCCGGCCGATGTTACAAACAATAACAGCTTAGCAACAACATCTGATAACTGTACTAAATTATTAGAGATGACACCTGATGAACCAGTTTTGAAGCAAGTCACTCAAAGCTTGAGTGGCTTGATGAATTCAAAGGAAATTGAAAATGCAATCACTGAGGAACCAATGCCATCCACATCCACTGGCACGCCAAGTTTACGACCTCGGGTTGGTTTTTTTAGACCAAGAGTCATTGATTCGGACTCCGACGAAGAGCCTGTTCAATTTCATTCTAATCATGCTGCCAGTAATCGTCCATTGTCTCCTACTTATATTCAATCGTCTCAAATTCGTTTAGTTGATTATTTCAGTAGTTCAGATGATGAGGGTAATGTATAATATTAAAATGATAAACTATAATTCGATACTAAAGTACTTATTTTCAATGATATATTATAATTAAAACGACTTACTCTATTTTCAGAGATTCCAAGAGTAAGAATTAGGCAAAAAAATGCAACTGCACAATTAAATATATCTCCACATGATATTAAGCCAATACCATCGACATCAGGGGATTCTCCGCCTAAGAAACGTTATAGAGGAAAGACTGCGATTCTTACGAATCTTGACTATCGCCAAGAGCTTGAAGAAAAACAAAATAAAACTCAAATGAAGAAAAAAGCACCTCAGCCGAAAAAAAAAAGATAATCAAGTCAAAAATACCAACAAGGTCGAAAAAAAGTTATTCAAAATCGACAAATAATGATTGTAACTGTCTTTATTGCAATAGGCTTTACTCTGAATCCACAGAATAGTGGATTCAGTGTAATAATTGCAAAGAATGGTCTCATGACTCTTGCGCAGGTATTGACGGAGATTATTCTGATGAATATATCTGTGATTATTGCGATGAGTAATTTCTGCAGTTATCTTACTATAATTTATTAATTGCCAAAAATTTGTATCTTATCTGAAATTTTAGGTTATTGTTTAAAAGAATTATTGTTAATTTTATTTAATATTATTGTTAAATTGTTTTAAATAAATAATAACTGTTTTAATTTCAAAAACTGTGCTTTCAATTTTTTATTTTATTTTTCGTTAAATTTTTGGCTTTCATGGAATAATTTTCATAAATCAAGTTTTTTAGGTGGTCTATTGTGCCCCAGATATTGCAGATTAGCTTAAAACATCAGCGGTATCATAATTTGGCCGAAAATAAAAAAAGAAATTTGACCAAATTTTTAAGGGGGGCCGTCGTGCCCCAGGGGAGCCGTCGTGCCCCACCCTCCCCTACTGAAACTACATCATGTCTTATCAGTCTGAATTTGTTTAAAAGTAAAATTTGATCACCTACTAATTTTTACAAGCAAACAAAATTGAATATAATAAAAAAAAATACATTCAGCATCTGAGCTGAACGTAACAGTAGATTTTTTCATTTTGCAAAAATCAATCATGGACCACTGCACGTCGAAATTCGTGAATAGTGAGCAAAAAATTTTAATAAAAATGCACTTCAATTGGATTACGCTATTTTAATAAAAAATAAATTCGCTGCTAGTAATTAACCAGGTTAAGGTCATTACTAATTGTCAATGCTTGGCCGATCCACGGCAGTCAGACATTGGCTAACCTACGGTATTATTATCATTGTCGGTGACTTTGTATGAGTAGTAAAGATTACCATAACTTCATAGGAACTATTCCGATACCATATAATAATATGATACACATATAATATGTGTGAGTGCCGTTTCTATTATCGACATTTCAAAAAAATCGGTTACCATGCGTTATGGGAACCATTCCTAATATATTGTAATTATGACCATAAATTTCTCTCCGTACGCTATGAATGTTATATGAAACTGATGAATTTTAAAATTCATCAATAACAATTCGGCAATGATAATTTTACAATATCGTCTTTTTAAAATGCAATCTTAGTTTGTTTAATAACGAAATTTAGTCATAATTTTTGAATACAAAATTATAAGATTTTCGCATTTCGCGCTTCGTATAGTTATAACATTTTTTAAAGTGAAATTTTTTGAATATAGCAATTTATATATTAAAATCAAAAATTATTAGCGTCAAATATTCAGCACGTCAGAAATTTTAAATGAAAGAATCTTAACTTTTTGTAATTCTTTCCCATGCTGGAGCTGCTAGAGTTGAACGAAGGGGCCCTCCTTGGCTCAGCATTGGGGAACCTAGCTTTGGTAAGTCTATATTGGCCCATGCTTGGGTCAATGGTTACCTAAGCCTGGCCATCTCAGCCATTACCTGAGCTTGGGCCAGGACTGGGTAACCTAGCCTGAGCCATTATAATGATTACCTGAGCTTGGACCAAGACTTGATTCCTCTATCTTGGCCATTCAGTGGTGACCCAGGCTGGGGCCAAGACTGGGTAACCTAGCCTTAGCCAACCCAATGACTCCCCAAGCTTAGGCCAACACTAAGTTCCCCTGCCTTGATCATTAAATGGCAACCCAGTGTTGATCACCTATAGTAGTTTTTGTTTACAGAGTTTATTGTTTAAAAATAATTTTATTACTATCCGTCTTAGGCTACCCTTAAAATTCTTTTTTTTTTTAAACTAAAAATTTGTAAATTTTTCTCTTGGGTTTTTTCTAATCGTAGAGAATTTACAACTGAAATTTCCCCAGTTTATTGCGTCTTAAATCACATATTTTAGTAAGATTTTTTGGTTTATTCTAGTTCTCTCTAATTTCTTAAAAATATCTTTTTGATTTGTACACTTCTATACCTATGGGCCCACTATTACTCGTCTAGGCCCATCCTCTTTTTGAATTCCACCAATTGCAATTACCTAAATTTTATTTGTACATTCCCACCGGTACCCCCACGCTTGCTTAGGGCCAAAGAGGGCCTTGCGACAATGGACCGTAGAAAAAAAAAGTGTTATGTACAGGAGTACACCACAAAACACCGGAGGATTGAGTCGTGGGAAACTGAGTCTAAAATACACCTCTATTGTTGTAACACCAATCCTTCAATACAATTATTAATGTAAACTAAGCAAAATAAAATCAAAGGGAAAAAATTTAAATACTTTTTTCAACAATTCTTCATAAAAGATACATCGCACACCATCCACCTACTCTTCAGTAAAACGCAGAGTAAAGACAGTCCGCGATCTAAAAAACTTTTTTGCTAACTGAACATTCGGTCTTTCGAGCTGGATCAGCGGCTTAATTAACGAACAATGAAAAATGCAGTTCATAGTTAAGAAGTTAGTGAAATGCAGTTTACTATTGAAGAGTAATCTTGAGACGCTGATCTACATATTCCATTTTAACACTAAGGATTGAGCAGCCAAGTAGTCATCGCACTACATACAGTGCATTCGATAAGCTTACATAAGTACTCGTCAATTCCTATCGCTATCTTTTACTGTACCTAATATACCTATTATACATGCTTTCGATGGCACCTACAGATGCTCTCAAAACGCTTAGACGTAAACGCGGGGACGTGAAGACTCAAGTAACGAAACAGTTTTCTCGAGAAATCGCGAAGCTCACATAATTCTGACCTTCTACAAGCCCGACTTTCAGGCTTGGAAGAGCATTTCAAAAGATTAATTACGATACACGATGAGCTACAAGAGCTCACGGAATCCGAAGCAGGATTAATTATGTGGCCGTAGCTACTACTCGTGGGCTCATTAACTCAATCAACCGTAAAAAGTGCGCAGCTACATTATCAGTTCCATCGGCTATTCGATCTAAAACTGATCAGCAACTAGCTGTTCAGTCTCCACCGTTGCACAATATGAAACTTCCAGAATTAAGACTTCTAACTTTCGATGGTAGCATGGAGAAGTGGCATTCAATTCCCAATAAATTTATATCAAGAATACATAATACCCGATTAGCTCCGGTTGATAAATTGCAATATCTAGAGAACTAGTTGTCAGGTAAACCTAATCGGGCTATTGAATCGCTCGAGAGTACAGAAGAAAATTACGAAGTAGCATGGAATATACCAAATAATAAATACGACAATTCGCGTAGAGCTATTCTTCGTATTTTAGCTATCCTGCATGAGATTTCAAAGCTGCAAAGAGATTTATCCAAAGCTCTAGATGAGCTTACTGATGATTTTCGTCAAGACTTACGGGCCTTAAAAAGTTTAGGAGAACCTATTGAGCATTGCAATAGTACAATCATATATTTATTGCTTAATAAAATCAGTGATAATACGCGATATTAGTGGGAAACCAAACTATCAGACAATAAGATGCGATCCTAACAATCCTTTGTTAAATTTTTAGAGAAAAGGGGAAGCTGTTGTAACGGGGTAAATTTGAATTTACCGCGTACAATGTAAGGCGAAATAAGATCTAGTATGCGCACTGTCGCTCACGTGACCTAACCACCCAGGGTTATCCGGGATAGGATGCGACTAGTCGACCAGAAGTGAAAATTCCCAATGCTCGACCGTCAGTCCCCCAATTAGAATTAAGTAGGAGACCGAAGACGCCCGAAGTCGTGCGGGGAGCGAGCAATTATAAACGGAGACTGGAACGAGAAACGACACTTATCATCGGAACGAATGGACCGTCAAGACGTGCAAGAGTGGAAGTAACAGTTAACAGACGCCACATCAGACGCTGACACTTAGACGCCGTAATAAATATCAGGTGAAGGAAAGATCGAGGGTGTTAAAGTGAGAGAGGAAGGAGACAGTGAACGAGACAAAGACAATAATTTACGGATACGCGATATAACCACCAAGACAAAACGACAACGAGTACAACTACGACGAGGATCGATCTGCGATAAGTTAATTATTGTAAAGGTATTTATGAAATTATTCCAGGCAGGAAGCCGGAAAATTTTATTTAATACGTAGTTATACTTCCGGTATCGTCACGTCGAATCAGTCGTAAATTAATTACTCGTAAACTAAATAAATTTCTAAATTAAAATTAAAGTAGATAAACCGGAATTGACAATAAAATTAATTTACTCCAGGCAGGTAGCCGGAGCTATTGCGTTAGTAAAATATTTCCAGGCAGGTAGCCGGAAATATTCTAGAAGTTTCCAAGTGAATCGTGTAACCCACGCACCGGAAACTGTTGTTAATCTAGTCACTACTGGTCAATAATATTAATTAATTAAGTAACTATAATTAAATTAAATAAAAATTATAATTAGAATTATAAATTGTCTCGGTAACAATTATCAAAGTCTCGCGGTCCAGATTACCGTTAAATAAATAAATTAAGTGAAGTTAATTGACAAAACAATAATTAATTAAGATAAACAATTAAGGAAATTTAAATTAATAAGAAATGTAAAATAGTTATTGTGATATAAAAAGTACCTGAAACAGGCAAAGTAGAAAATGTATAAATTGTAATGGCTGAACTTTGAGTTTGAGTATTTTGAGTAAACGTATTAATAAAATAACGGATCATGAAGTCTTGGATTTTGAGTAAAAATAATTAGTAATGAAAGTGAAAAAAGGAATAATAATAATAATTAAGGAAAATTAAGGTTAAATAATAAATTAATTAAAAATTATTTAATTTTTCAAATTAATTAATTTATTTAAAATTGGCGAGAAAATTTATTTTAAAATCAGTGTGTGTGGAAAATAAGTCCAGGGAACTGAGAGTGAGAATGTGAGTGAAATAATCAGGATTTTAAAGGAAAATTGTTGTCTCGCGAAAGTTAAGCGATTTTTAAATTATTGTGTAAAATGTCAAGGGTAGTTGGCTAATTTTAATTAAGATAGTATATTACACTACAAGAGAAGAAAGATGAAATTCCTACCCTATGTGATAAGATGCCCGAGGCGAAGCTGAGGGCATCTCATCACACAGGGAAGGGCTTTCAACTATCTTCCCGTGTGGTGTATACGATTTTTCTTTATACCTGGTCGAAAGTACGTTTATAAATTACATTTTTGAATACTATAGACAATACAAAGACGTCCTGCCTTCAGTTGACAGGTCGGCCATGTTTTTTTTATTTGCTCCCTATTGACGCGCCTCTTTCGGACATACATAAAACTTTAATTTTTTTCTGTCTCTTTTTTTTTGTTGCGTTTTTAACGCCTGTCCCGCGACATTTGAAAGCACAAGCGAAGCGAGTTCGTCTGGTCGATGGGAGCAGGCATCAAAAACAAAACAAAAAAAAGACAAAATTATACTTACGAAAAATAATTAATAGTTATTTTTATTCGAAATAAATAAATTCACACCTATGAACTAGATTTTTTTTTCTTGCCAATAAAAAACATATTAATAAATACATAAACAAATAAATTATTTGCATAAAACATTTACTTGTACTGTCGGACCTCGTTATAAGACTATAGTGCTGTCATTTTTATAAATCAGGTATCACGATAGTTTGAGAGAGAAACTAATAGCCTTATAACCAGGTCCTACTGTATATTGAGACAATGTGAATTGTCATCTTCGTCCTCAGCCTTGCGGTTTCTATTTTTCCCCGTCTTGTTGCCGTCTGAAACTACACAACTCATAGTGCCGTAGTCACATGACTAATTTTCACGTTGACGCATGACCGTAAGGGTGAAGTGGGAACAGAGTCCCTAGGCTAGTCCTACGCCTAAATTCATCGGCCAATCACTTCGATTCTGGATCAATTAGCAATAAGTCGCATAGCTTATTCAATATTGTGAATACTAGTAATTTTATTTGCGATTCTGTCAATATATTAGCAATCTACTTTCGATTCTGTAAGCCGGGCAATTAATTTACGTTACAGTTTTTATTATAAGCAATTCTCTTGCGATCATATTTTACTGTTTTAGTTTGGTAACTATTATAAATAAAATTAGTTTAATTGAATACTACTGTACGTTACCGGTAATATACTCGCAATCTAAACGACACTGTGCCATGTACATTATCTTCAGCGCTTGCTTTCTCTTGTAAGTAATTTTTATTATTATTATAATTGGCAATAAACAATCATTGCAATTGTTAATCCTTTACTTTATCTATCACTATTCATCCTATTCATATCCTATTTTACTGGTAACATCCTTCAATAGTTTAATAAAAGTATTATTAATTAAGTAAGAATTGATAAGTTCATCAGCAATAAGAAATCTATTGATAAGTAATAAGCCGTGAGGTAAGTTAGTAAGTTTTACATATGTTGCCGTGTTTGAATAAGTGCGGGTCTTTGCTTTGCAAGAACCCCAGCCCACTGCTCTGTCCAAGTAAAATCAAATATTGTTAGAGGCCAGCCTAAGCCAGGGTTCAACCCGCGAATTCTGGTGGCTGCTGGTTAAAATCGCGAAAATATAAAGCGATTTGTCTTAATATCTGGCATAAAGCCTTCGTAGACCATTTGGTATCTATTAGCTGATTTTTTTGGCAAAAGTGTTGTTTCAATAACTAACTTCACCTCTGCATTAAAATCTGTTATCACCTCATACTCATCCATAGATTCATTCAAAGAAACTTTTTCATTTATCTTATTATTGTAAGTACAATGTTTATTAAAATATTAGATACAACAAGACACAAAAATACTGACGTATATAGGTATAAAGCAACGATCTACGTGGTTATTGAGAAAAATTTTATTGATAAAGTGGTAGACGATCACTAGATGGCAGCAGCCGGCTGTTTCTGTAGGCACGAAAAAAATGTTTGCTCTCAGCGATATGAGTGGGGTGCATGTAATTCCATCAGAGGAGGGAAATAAGACTTTAGACCTTAAAATTAGGGAGGGAAGTGCGAACTGTCGACTGAAGGATAAAGAAAAAATATTGCGGGTAATAAATAAATTAGGTTTAAGTGAAAATATTGCAGGTTAATAAAAGTATAAGGTTTATAATGGTTATAAGTGATAAAGGTTTATAAGGACAATAAAGTTATAAGGTTTATAAGGTTTATAAAGGTCATAAGGTAAAAAGGTTTATTAAATAGAACGTTGAAATTGTTAATTATAATTATTATAATTATTTATAAATTATCCTTCCTCTTCCTTCTCTTACAATTAAACAAAATTACACCGACCCTGATGATCTAAGATCCGGCTCTGGGAGGCCGTTATTACTTCCAGTAGCACTCTTGATAAAAGGATGACCAGAGTAACAGCTTAACCCTGTTATGCTGTACAGACTCAGTTTCCGATAAAAATGAAGGTGATAAGCATCAACGCAATAAAAGAATAAATAAAACCCCAAATCGCACGATAATGTCTGAGAGTAATTCTAGTACACGACCTCAAGTCTTAATTGCAACTGCTAATAAACCTACGGGTTCGTTTTACCCTTGCCCAATTTGCAAGGAACAATATTATATTTACAAATGCGACAATTTTTGTGCAATGTCTATAATCGATAGAAAAAAGGCTGTCAATAGTGCATCACTTTGTTCTATTTGTCGTGGGGCGAAGCATGGGCAAGATGGATGCAAAGTTGGCACCTGCAGAGTATGTAATAGCAACAGCCATAATACCTTTCTACACTCAGTCAATAGAGATCCCATTTAGATATCTATGCCAAGGGATAATAATGTGCCCAGTGGAACACTAGCGAGTCCCACTGCCTTTTGAGCATGATTACAATCGGGTTCAGTTAGAACACTTATTCTTGATACTTGCATCTCTGACGACGTTATACCTACTGCTAAAATTTATATTAATGACAAAAATAATAAACCAGTAATTTTTAGAGCCATTATTGATATCGGATCTACTAAACATTTTATAACAGAAGAATAAGCTAATACATTAAAATTAAAAAAAAATGCATCATATTCCTATCGGTGCTCTAAATGAATTATCCACAGTTTCAAAATTTGAAGTAATTTCTACTATATCATCTCGATACAATGGGTATAAAAATACTCTAGTTTTTCGCGGTTCCTTCTATCACCTCACTTTCACCAGACGAACAAATTGATCGCTCTAATATTCTTATAACTTCTAGCATTCGACTGGCAGACCCAAAATTTCACATACCCACTTCAATACTCCTATTGATTGAAGCAGGAACTGCATTATCTACCTTTTGTATCGGACAAATTTGACTTTCTAATCAGCATCAACGAGATCTAATGCTTCAAAAGACGCAATTGGGATGGGTGATTGGTGGCAGTTGGCCAATGCGATTTCAAGAACAACATGCCTCCAAATGTTATGTACTCAATGTACAAGACGATTTCTCTAAATTTTGGGAAATTGAAGATGGTGCAGCTGTTTCCATTTGGTCGGAACAAGAAACATTGTGTGAAAATCATTCTCAACAAACATATAGATGCAGTCAGGAAAGTAGATATATAATATGACTTCTTTTTAACAATAAACGTGAGCTATTAGGAGAGTCGTATCAGGTTGCTCTTCGACGGCTTTAAAGTTTAAATAATAAATTTAAAAGTACTCCTAAATTAAAAATACAGTATTCAAATGTTTTACAATAATATTTGTCAGCTGGCTTCATTCGTGAAGTACAAAATAATCTTAGAGATGGTTTCTTTTTACCGCATCAAGCCGTAATAAAAGAAACTAACGCGACTAGTAAATTACGAGTCGTGTTTGATGCATCAGCTGCTTCCAGAACGGGAATATCCCTTAATAATGCGCTATTAGCCGCTCCTAAATTGCAAGACAATATATTTTTTCTATTGTTACGTTCGGTCTCAAATCTGCATCCTACTTAGCTACACGATGTATAAAACAACTGGTCCTCGATTACCAACACGTCTATCCTCGGGTGGCACGTATATTGTTAGAAGATCTCTATGTGGATGACCTTTCAACTGGAGGTGATTCTGTGGAAGATGTCACATGCATACGACAAGAACTTACAGTCCTCCTACAAGCTGAAGGTTTTAATATAAAATGATATGCGTCGAATACTCTTAAAATATAAAAAAACGATTAGTAGGAGTAGCATCAATCTACAATTACAAAGTGATTATGGTGCCACACTTAAAACACTGGGAGTACCCGGGAAAAAATACTTAGATATGATCGTATTTGTTCATGCATGAGCTCAGATATGATCATGTCAGTTCATTTATGATCCTATATGATCGCATACATAATTATGCATGATGTCATTGATGATCATGCATGACCATGCATGTTAAATCTGCAGCCTTTTACGAGGAAAAATAATCATGTACGATCATGTCTGTTCATGTATGATTATATGTAAGGCCATACATTACTTCATGTATAATCACATATGTTAATGTATGATCCTACAAAGCTTATATATGACTTATAAGTATGTATAATTATACTTCTCTAAGCGCGTTATGGAAAAATGATGAGACTAAATTTCTACGATGCGTGCGCACAGGGATGACACGAAAATTAAATAAATGTTGAAGTTGCTACATACAAAACACGTGTTTTACTTTAATATAAGTGCGAATTGTATATGCATATACCATTCGCACAGATGTGATTAATAATTATATTCAGTATACTGAATCATTGTAGTGATTTAAATTGAACATTTCGATGAATATTATTTACTATTCGTATAGATTAGTGAAAAAATTGTGCTTATATTCTTTTTCAAGTGCTTTAAAATAATTGAGCTTTACTTTCCGTATGAATTATTCATTGATATAAATTATCATATTATTATATAATTGATTTTATACTGAATATTATTAAGTTATCAATTTGAAATATTTATTAATAAATTTAATACAAAATTTGTTAAAAAAATTACAATTGAATATTCAATTAAAATAATAAATATTCAAAATCAGTAATCTAATATTAGGTGTACAAAAAAGTTTTACCCGTTTTTTGTCAAAAAAAAATATATTTAAAAATTTTAAATAAAATACAAATTTTAATCAAAATAACCACCATCAGCATCTACTACCCTTTGCCAACGCTCAGGCAACTGATGGATCCCACGGCGATAAAAGGCTTGATCTTTTGTCGAAATGAAATCATCTATTGTTTTTCGCATTTCGTTTTCATTTTGTAAGTGTTTGTCAGCCAAGTAATTTTGCAATGAACGGAATAGGTGAAAATCACACGGTGCAAGGTCTGGTGAATACGCCGGGTGCGGTAAAACTTCCCACTGTAAATCATTTATAGTGTGGTGGACGATTGAACTTCTATGAGGCCTGGCGTTATCATGCTGCAGTATCACTGGTCGAGGTTTTTGTCCCGCAAATCGTCTTTTACTGTTGATTTCATCTGCTAATTTTTTTAATTGACAACTGTAGCGTTCTCCAGTAACGGTTGTTTCGAGAAATAACTCGAGTTGACGCCAAAGCTGTTGATAAATAAAATTATCGGATAACTTCTATTTGGGTAAGGCGTTTCCTAACTCGTCTTATTCCGCTGGTACAATTCAAATTTTCTGTTTTGTTCTGTAATTTACATTGGTAGCGTTTTGGTACCGTACTTGTACGTACAGATAAGAATTAAGTTTTAAGAGTTATTTTGAAATTTGATCTCGTTAATATTTTTTTTTGTTTTGTTTTGTGTAATGTATTTTTTTTTTTTTTTTGATTATTGTTTAATTGATTTAATACCGCGCATTTCGAGTCTCGTTATTGGCGTTTCTCTTCTGGTAATTTCCGACTCCCGGATCTTATTAGTATTACATTAATATTATCGTCATTATTAGTGTAGTTAGTCAAGCTAACATTCTGAGGGTAATTGAAGTAAATTATCGGATTAATCGAGTTAACGACGGTCGATGGCCAAGTGAATTAACATCACATTGCCGTTAAGTTGCAATACCGGATACTACCCGGCGTACGTTATTAGTTGTGACTACACTACATGAATTAAATAACCGACTAATTGTTGTTATTATAATTATATCGAGGCTCCCCGATTACGGAAACATTATATTTTATTGTGCCAGAGTATTCTTGTAAAATTAAACTGTTTCTAATTTCGCTTTCCGTTAATATACGACTATTTCATTTTGTTTATTCCTGCGTAATTATTTGACGTTAATTGTAAGTGGCTACCCTATTCCCGATCCGCCACCCTGAGCCGACTTCTTCCGAGCATCGAATTTGGTGAGTGAAACATCACCTGGCGCCCAACCACTGCAGAAGCCGAACCAGGTAAGCCAAATAGATTGTGCGGGAATAGTTCGTCTGACGAATTCCAGTCGAGTTAAATACCCGGTCACAATATATATATATATATATATATATATATATATATATATATATATATATATATATATATATATATATATATATATATATATATTAGCTTGCTTCGTTTCCGGCGAAAGTATTTTTTTTGTTGCTCATCAAACAAAATATTGTTTTTTATACTAAACCAAAAATTCCGCCAAGTTTCAGCTCTTAATTCCAATCCTAAATACTTTCTATTTGATTTCCAAGATTTTCCGTTTAGAATACACGTAAATTAATTTACTTTGTTGTTAACTTTCTAATACTCAGCTGCGTTTTATGATATCAATGCGGGTTTAGTCACAAACTGTAGGGCATTTGGTGTTCTTCAAAAGTGCCCATAGTAACTTAGCTGTAATTCCAGCTGTTTCACTTGTGTCCGTTGCGGAAGTAAGTTTTTCTATCAAATTAACTTTTATTGGCTTGCATAACGTAAACCAATAAATGCACACCAAAAATGTTGAGAAGAATTTTATAGGAAATTTTATTCCTTTCAAAAAGTCATATGAGTCAAGTCGCTTAAATCCATAGTTTCCAAGTTCTAGTGATTTTAATAATTTAAAAAATAAAATATCAATTGCCATTTTTTTTTTTTAATATTATATTTTTCAAATTATTAAAACTCATATAACTTGGGAACTATGGACTTTAGTGACTTGACTCATATGACTTTTTTTGAAGGAAATAATATTTCCTATAAAATTCTTCTCAACATTTTTGGCGTGCTTTCATTGGTTTACGTTATGCAAGCCAATAAAGGTTAATTTGATAGAAAAACTGACTTCCGCAACGGACATAAATGAAACAGCTGGAATTACAGCTAAGTTACTACGGACAATTTTGAATAACACCAAATGCCCTACAATTTGCGACCAAACCCGCGTTGATATCATAAAACGCAGCTGAGTATTAGAAAGTTAACAACAAAGTAAATTAATTTACGTGTATTTTAAACGGAAAATCTTAGAAATCAAATGGAACGTCCTTAGAGTTGGAATTAAGAGCTCAAACTTGGCAGGAATCTTTGTTTTAGCATAAAAAACAATATTTTGCTTGATGAGCAACAAAAAAAATACTTTTGCCGGAAACGAAGCACCCTTATATATATATATATATACATATATAAATTTTTTAACGAAAGGTATTTTTGAACTCTACTCAAGTAATTATGATATTTTATAATGAAATTCCTTGAAAAATCGATCATGAAGACAAATACAATAGTTAGATTTTAAAAAAAATCTACCTAAAAATTGAAAAATTAGTTTTTAATATTTTTCTCGGATATTTCATATTTTATTGTTTCTTATATAAGTCAAACTTATTCAAATTTTGATTTTGATTCTTGACATTGATTTTTGCCTCAATACACTGATTTCATTGAACATAATCGGAAATTATATTTTAAAAACCGCTTCTTTATTAATGGTTTCGTTTTTTATATTTTCAAATTTCAGCATAAAACGTTACTTGTTAGAACTTGGAAAGATCATAAAAATACAACCGCACGTAATAGCATTTTCGATTTTGAAGAGCTCGAAAATACATCCACACTAATGTTTTCGAGCTCCTTGTGCTCGAAAATAGCGGGAAGTTTTGGGGCTGGCCCGCAGGGGCAGCCGACGCCCAGATTTTTTTTTTCGAAGAGCCCACGGACCGCGGAAGAATTCTTTCAAGTCAACCAATGCCTAGATTGTTAAAAAATTTATTCAGCTTCGATATGGCTTTTTTTTATCTCGTAGGAATATTTGTCGCAGAGATATCAGCCTTCAAATGAAAAATGATCTTTTTGGTTTTGATCATCGATATTTCCGGTACTAATGATCGCACCGTAAGTTGATGGGTGGCGTTAAAAACTCGAATAAATTCTCTACAAGACCCTCTCATCATTTTTTGGAAAAAACAATTTTTTTTTAACATCCATTAGAAGTAACGACAAACAAACGACTTTTTGTGGTTTTTAGTACATTTAAAAAAATAATGTTGCCAGGGACATTTTTAGCTTAATGTACCCCCAAGAACTCTGTAAATTTTCAAATTGATCTATCTAACCATTTTTTTCGGAATTATCGATCAAAGTTTTGCTAAACAATTAAAGTAACAAGTTATGTTCCTTTAATTGTGTAATCATAATCGAAATTAAAAAGTACTTTTTTTTTTACTTTTCTCAAATTTTTGTATTGGCTAGCAAATGCAAGGAAATGAGAACAAAAAAAAAAAAAAATTACCAAAAAATTTCAAAAAAAAATTTTTCAATTTTTCTTTTCTTTTTTTTTTTGTTGATATTTTTTGGTAATTTTTTTTTTGTCATTACCTTGCATTTACTGAGTAGCCAACGCAAAAATTTGAGAAAAGTCAAAAAAAAATTATTTTTTTATTTTGATTATGATTACTTAATTAAAGGAACAAAACTTGTTCCTTTAATTGTTTAGCAAAATTTTGATAGGTAATTCCCAAAAAACGGTTCGATAAATCAAGTTGACGATTTACAGGGCTCTTGGGGGTACATTAAGCTAAAAAAGTCCCTGGCGAAATTATTTTTTTTTATCTATATTTGCAGAGTAGTGATTGATTTACTAATAAACCAAAAAAGTATTTTTTTTGTACTTACTCTTAATGGATGTTAAAAATAAACTAAATTTCGAAATTTTTCGTCTCGCGGTACTTCTTATGTTTGGGCAATAGCCGGAGCTCTTAAAAAATTTTGAAAAATGCACCGAAACCAGAGATTTCAAGCTATAAAATGCTTTTTTTAAAATCGCGATACAATTATTTTTCACCTAGTTACAGCCTTCCAAAAATCACTAAGAAATTTATACAATTTTTCTGTTTCTTTAATTTTTGACTATTGTACGAATAAGGTGGTTTGGCCCAAAAGTGGCCAAGATAGGCCGGGCAAGCATAAATCGACCTTTTCGCGGTGCCATCATAAATACCGCAAGGGAACCAACGATATCACTGCTGATCCAGAGGGACATTATTGTTTTTGGAAAGAAAAAAAGAAGGAAAGAGCGGTAATCTCTTAAAGAGCCGACTCAAGTATTCAAGGGTTCGGGATATATTGTGACCGGTTATGTAGTTCGCCTGGAATCCGTCAGACGAACTATCTGCGCACAATCTATTCGGCTTACCTGGTTTGGCTTGTGCAGTTGTTGGACGCCAGATGATGTATCAATCACCAATTCAATTATCGGAAGAAGTTGGCTCAGGGTGGCAGATCAGGAATAGGATAGGCACTTAAATTTACGTCAAATAATTATTCAGTTTTAAACAAATCTAATTATTCGTATATTAAACCCAAGAACAAAAATAGGAACGGTTCGATATTACAAAAATAATCGGTTACAACCAAATATAAATTGCCGTGGTCGGCTGACTCGATATAATTTAATAACAAATAGGAATTCGAATAACAACGAACTAACTGTAATGTTAATAACTATGACTCGCTACAATTATTAGAACAATCAATAACCTCCGGGTATCACCCGGTATTCCAACTTAGTGGTGAAGTGATGTCAATTCACTTGACATTCGCACCCATCGGTAACTTGGTTTCTAACTATAATTAACATCAAAACATTGGCTTACCTACCAATATACTAATAATAAATCTAAGATAGTAATAATTTTACTAAGATAATAATACTAATAACCAGAGTCGGTAAGTACAAAAAAAAAAACCAACTGCAAATAACGAAACTCGAAGGGCGCGGTATCAAATTCATTAAACAATAAAAAAAAATTAACCAAAAAAAAACTAAAGAAATCAAATTCCAAAAAACACTCAAATTTCAATATTATCCGTACATACAAGTACAGTATCAAACGCTGCCAATTCAAATTACAAAACAGAACAAAATCAAAATGTACCAGCAGAATTAGTCGGACTCGCTCACCGGTCGATGGTCTCGTAGTTCCAAAACACTCTTCGGCTCCCCGTGTCCGATGGAATTACAATGGCTGGCCGGGGACGGCGCCTCGAAATCCTACAAGTACGGGATGATTCCAATAGCACTTGATATACTGTGACTTGCTCAATCGCTGACTGCATCAATGACTTGTTATGGACAATCCGTCAAAGTAGGTATCCGCACACGGAAAAGTGAATCACTGGTATCGGTGTCGAAGGAGAAATCCTTTGGGACGGATTTGTCCAGTAGTTTATTTATTGCCAATAATTATTTTAGACGTCGCTCACGACTTAATCCAGCCTGAATCTCGGTCTGTTTCTTTTCGCAACATCGAAAAACTAATTCACTGTAATTATTAACGAAGCGTTTAAAATACTCGATTGCAAAGGAAAAAACGTGTCAATCACAACGAGGTACGATCCAGAATGGCGTCGTCTCTTTTCATCCGCAACTTCCCGCCTTTAGTTCAGGCATTCTTCACTTGGCGGCGCTCCGATAGGGTCTCGACCGGGCTGCGATCCCCATTGTGACACACGATTTCAAATCCCATTAGAGATGGTCAGTGTCAATTCGATGTCACTCTGGTTTTATTTATAACTGCTCTGTCCAAGCTACTATTTACTGGGGAATCCTTTGCTCGAGCTGTTCGTGCCCATTCGCCAAGTTCTTCGGACGTTTTAGATCGTCTTGTAGATTAACTCACGATCCGATGTCAAGTTCGGAAATTTACGCTAGCGGTAATTTTTACCAAAGTCGTCCCACGACTATACCGGGCAGTTGTCGTCGGGTCGGTCCTGTCCCCTTGGGCTCTGCTGACCAGCAAACGAGTCCCTGTATCTTAACCTAATAATACCAACTTACTAACTTAATTACTACTTAACTTAGTACTATTATTATTATTAATATTTCGAGTCTCGGATCTTTCTCGTACCACGCTGCCAACTGAACGAATTAATTAATTTAAATAACGTGAAAGAATCATTCGAACATCGGGATCGGCTAAGTCAAAATACGAGCTGTCACAATGACATAATCTTACATTATTTAAAATTATATTATATATATATATATATATATATATATATATATATATATTTATACATACATACAGGGGTATAAAATACCCAACAAATATGTATTGCGCGCTCGTGTGCGCGCACCCTGAAGTAAGTGTACCAGGGAAATAAACTAAGACGTCAGTCGCTTACTTCGTCTAAGCAACTTATGACTATCGAATACTATTACTTGGGCACAAGATTTTGATTAAGGATCAGTCAAAGAAAGTACAAAAGTACAAAAAGATTAAAAGCTAAACGAGTGTTCTCATACCCTAGAGTAGCTCAAGAGCCGGTGGACCGTAGGGCCAAACTGACTGAGAGCAGTGCTCGCATGGGAAAACCCCGAGAAACTCAGACATCAGACTGTAGTTTAAGGTGTTAACCTCGAGGTCAGGGACTTCAGTTCTCACTACTTACGGGGCGATGGTTCGGATAGTCCAGAGCCATGACCACTTAGGTCCATAAATAGACGGCTACGTGGACAAGGTAATTTAGCTGATATAGGTATTAAAGGCCGGAGTACAAGCCGGGGTTTTTGAGAATAAAAGTTCATGCTGGATCTTGAAATATAAATAAGAGTTCAAAACACTCAAAAGAGGACAATATAACTCTCCCCAATAAGACCACAAGGGGCAAGAGAATGGATGCACTAGGGTGTGTGCGCGCGGGTGTGTGCGCGCATATAAGTCAATGAACAACCATGTTCATCCAAATTTGACGACAATTTCAAAAATCTCAAACCATATATGTTCCTTAAAAAGATAACTTTGACTGGTTATCAAAGTGAAGTGTAGTCCGATCTTGTGGGCCAAGGCGCTACACAAGCCTGAGTGACTACACATGCGAAAAGAGAAAACAGCTGGTGCGAGTTTGTCACGTCGAACGGTAACAAGGAGCACTGGGGCATCGTTTACAAGCTCCAAGCAGACAAACACCGAGTTAACAGACTGCTCACCACACTCCGCCGTGACAGACAATCCACGGAAAACTTTAAGGACACAGCTAGCTGCTTTCTCAAGACACACATTGTAGATGACAAACTAGAGGAAGAGCAGAAAACAACGCGAGTAAATTCAGAGACGCCACTAGACACCGCGGAGGCCGATCTATTCACCCCGCGTGAACTTTACAAAATTTTAAAGATCCTTAAAAATAAAAAAGCACCCGGCACAGACCTAGTGGAGAATGAGGTGATGAAAAAGGCGGGAGTAATTTTGTCAAGGGAGTTCTTAGAACTATATAATAGATGCTTAGAGTTAGGAGTTTTCCCAACGTCATGGAAAGAGGGTGTGATTATCATGGTCCTTAAGAGCAGTGACAAAGACACAAGTGACCCCAAATCATACAGGCCAATATGCTTACTTTCGGTAATCGGGAAGGTATTTGAGAGACTAATTAAGTCGAGACTCACCACCACAGTCTCAGCTGGGGATAAGATCTCCAGTCAACAGTTTGGCTTTATGGCCAAAAGGTCGACTGAAGATGCAATCGTAGAGATGCGTCGCGTGCTAGATTCGACAACAGAAAATCTGGCAATCGGACTTCTCTCCGATATTTCTGGCGCCTTTGACAATGTGTGGTGGCCGCGAGTACTCGAAGAATTGAAGAATAGGGAATGCCCCGAAAATGTTTACAGGGTAGTTCAGAGTTACTTTGAGGATAGGACAGTCTTACTGTCATGGGGTTTTGGAAAAGAGAATAAAAAGCCAACAAGGGGATGTCCAGAGGGATCAGTATTAGGGCCTTTGTTTTGGAACATTATGTTCGATGATTTGCTCAAAGAATTAGAGAAGACAGAACACGGGAGTAAATTTGTAGCCTATGCTAACGACCTCCTCGTCATCATAGAGGGCACCTCACGTGCCGATGTTGAAAGAAAGGAGCAAGGGACAGTAGACTCGATACTGGTATGGTGTCGTTCCGCGAAACTTACATTGTCGGAGTCCAAAACCGATGCAATATTCCTCAAGAGAGAATACACCTAACGCGGTCCACGCGAGGACAAAGGTCCGTACCCCTATGAAGTGAAGAGACAGAAAAAGCGCATGCATGATTCAAAGCCACCGAAAATCGTAGTAGGTAAAACAAAAATAGCATTCAAAAAGAGCGTCAGATACTTAGGGGTACACTTTGACCAGGACCTCAAACCAACAACACACATAAAGACAAGTCGCGCGAAATTAGATAGCACTTTTGGTTGTTTACGCCGTCTCGCACGGACTGAATAGGGACGGCGCTTTCCGGCAATGTTTTCTGTCTTTTGTCACTTATGCGGCAGCAGGCTGGAGTGATCTGTGTGGGGTAGAGGATTGGAAGGCTCTTAGGGCCCTGCAACGTCGAGCCCTGATGACGATGACGTCTTCATACAAGATGGCATCGTATGAGGGACTTTGTGTAGTTGCGGGGGCAGTGCCCATTCAGCTTGTGATTGATGAACGTTGCGCCCGTTACAATCTTCGCATTGGCAAACAGGCAACCCTTGGAACCGCGACCGTGCAGCCAGATGACGGGGAAGGCCTTGTCTCCCTTAGAAAAGAAACCATTCGCAGATGGCAAGAACAGTGGTCCACAGCGGACACAGGACGTATGACATTCAACTTCTTTCCCGACGTTACTGAACGTCCAGCGAGCAAACACATCAGCCCTAATTTCTGGCTTACCCAGATTTTAACCGGTCACGGCTGTTTTAAGGATAGGCTCTTCAAGTACGGACTCGCAAAGGATCGCAAATGCCTCCAATGCAACAAAGGGCGGGATACCGTTCAGCACTTACTGTTAAAATGCACCGAGCCTCAGCGTGAGGTGCTCCAGAGCATAAAAGGGTAGGTCGCGGAGTGGCCACAAATCGGGCGGGTTTTTGTCCCATCCCCAAATTCCTTTAAAATTTTTAATGGTTTTAGCAAAGATTGTCTCCACCACAAGCTCAACAGCCAGTTCCAACACCGAGAGGAAGGAGAGGAACGCTACTAGATCGCGGAGCTTCTGGGCACGGGTGTATAGAACTCACGATTTGTGAGGACTCTGTGTATCCCGGGTGTCAGTCCGAAGTTTGGTGTGTATGTGAATGTGTTGAAGTATGGATGAATGAATGTAAATAAAACGAGGTGTCTTCTCAGGAAGGCAGGGGAAGAAATCACGTCCCCTCTTGACCAACTGTGGTATGTCGACCAATACATGAAATTGGTGCTATAGGAGGCCTATTCCAAGCCCCACTTCGACCAAGAGTCTCTTTATTTCCTGAGACGGAAGGAGTGCATAGGCCCAATTGAGGTCGGATTCGCAGTGGCTGTTGGTTCGGCACCCACACGCAAAGGATCTCTGATCCTAAGGGTTATAACATCCGCCAATATTGAGCTTGCTCAATGTTTCACTTTTATAATATTATGGTGGAGAATAGGGGATTTGCGCAGCGCGTGTATAACTAAATGGGCGAGGAAACGGCCTCCGGTTGGCGGAGGTGGACTTAGGTCCCGTTACATTAATTAATTAATTATTGTACGAATAATTCAAACGAGTTTAAACAGATTCAAAACTCTGAATTGATTTCTATTTTTCCCAACAAATAAATGGACTATTCAATTTACGATTTTATGAATAATTTAAACGAGTTCACAACTTCGAATTATTTTCTATTTTTTCCAATAAATACATAAATTTTGTAATTTACTATTGATCAAAAAACAATTATGGAAAGCAACAGAATGTCGTTATTGGTTATTGTTATATAGCATCCTCGTATTAAGCGGAATATTACGGCAGGAATTGCTCGACTCGTACAAATTGTTCGTCACAAGTATCTTTAAACTTCTCTCAGTGAGCATAACCTAAGATGACTTGCTACGATGCGAAATGAATCTAGTATGACAATTTTCGAATTTTCTTTTCAACACTGTAATTTAAAAAATAAATAACAACAAAAATTTGCACATGTAGAAAATTAAAAAGATTATAGAAGCAATTTTATCAAATATTTTTCTTTTATAATTTATTGTTATTAAAAGAAGTCAAATATTATCAGACGTCGACTAACTTCAGTATCATAATAATTTCTTATTCACAGGACAACCAGATATTAAGTTTTACTTAATCATTAAAAAAGATTCAAAATTATTATTCACAGAACAACCAGATGTTAAGTTTTATTTATTATTCATTGAAAAAAATTAAAAAGTATTGGAAACCACGAATGAATCTTATTAATTTTATATTTACAGAACAACCAAATATTAAGTTTTATTTATTCATTGAAGAAAATTAAAAAGTATTCAAAAGTATTATTCACAGAACAACCAGCTAATAAGTTTTATTTATTCATGGAAAAAAATAAAAAGTATTGAAAATCTCGAATGAATGTCAATAATTTTTTATCCACTGTGTGACCGGATATAAAATATTAACTATCCACTGAAAATAATTAAAAGACATTCAAAATTGCGATTGAAATTCAATCATTTTTTATTCAAGAAGTAACCAGAAATTAAGTTTTATTTATTAATAAAAAACAATTGGAAATCATTCAAAATTTTTAATGAATTTTAATAATTTTTTATTAATATCATGTTGGCTAGGCCACCGGCATTTGCAACTTCAATTCTCAGTCGATTTCGAGTTAACTATTCGAAAATTTTTCCAGCTACGTTCAGCATGCAAAGTGGCATGTAGGACGAAGGAGCATAGGGCGGAACCTTTCCTTTGTCTAACAGCACCAACCTTTGCAGCTTCCATCGTGCGGGAAAAACTCCAACCGAAATGCAAAAGTTGTAAGTACCCAAAAGCAGTTGTTCATGCTGAGGGAGGAGGGCCTTATCCACCTCAACGGGGATATCGTCGGGGCCCGGCGCCTTTCCTCCTTTGAGATTCTTTACAACCACCCGCAGCTCAGTTGCTGAGAAAGGTGGACACTCTTCATCGGATATAGTCCCAACTGGACTGTCTCGATCTTCGCGCTCCGGAAACAGGACACTGACTATTTCCTTCATCGTATCAGGTTCCATAGGAGATACCGGCTTGCGACCCATGAATTTCCGAGTAACAGTCTGGTAGCCTAGGCTCCACAGATCATTATCTACTTCTTCGCAGACCGCCTTCCAGCATCTCCCTTTGCTCTTTGATCGCCATAACTAGTCGCTTCTTCGCCGCTTTGTACTCTTCGTTCTTCTGCTGCCAAGTATCACGCTTTCGCATCCTGAGTGCTTGCCTCCGAAGACGCAAACACTCAGCCCTGAGCAGCGCGATCTCATCAGTCCACCAGTAAACTGGTTTCCTGCATGAGCTCGCGGAACGTCGAGGCATCGCAGCGTCGCAACCTAAGACGATAGCCTTCATCGTACGGCCAACTATCGTCTCCACATCTTCGCGCGTCTCAGTAGATATAGGGGGAAAGGTCTCAATGCTGTCTGAGACCGCCTTTTGTAAAGCACTCTCATCCAGCTTCGAAACCCTCCAACCTACTCGCTTCATTGATCGCTGGGACACAATCGCAGGGTTTTCCCGTAAATCATGTACCGTATACGAGATGTATTGGTGATCGCTAGCTGTAAACTCCTCCAAAACGGCCCAGTCCGAGATCACTGCAGCTATCCATTGGGTAGCAAAGGTCAGGTCAATAATTGACCCATGTGTGCCAACCCTATGGAAAGTTGCAGTGTTACCCTTATTCATAATGACAAGTTCTAGACCTGCCATCATGTCCAAGAGCTAAGTACCGCGCGTGTCGGTCCATTCCATCTCCCAATCGATGGATTTCGCATTGAAATCGCCACCTATCACGATTTTCCCCTCAAGATTGTGAATAACTCTTTCGAGCTCGTTCACCCTCTTTCGCAAGTCAGCAATAGGCTCGTTGGGAGTGAAATAACACGACACGAAGGTGATCGCTGGCGTAACTACCCATTGATACCAGAACAATATACATTCTGCAGTCCTGTCTCCGTGCCAGAAGTAGATCCAGCTATGACCTGCACCGTTGTAGATTCGCCTGCAGCACCTTAGCCATTTTTCTGAGAAGTGAATCGCCTTGATCCGATTACGTGATCAACAGATCGCCCGTCTCCCACTGCCGCACAGAGGTGGCAGCGAGGTGGATTGGAGCAGGTCTTGGCCTGGTGGTCCGCCTTGCCACAACGCCAGCGAAGACTCGACCGATCAACTTCCGCCTTACATGAACTGGCCGAATGACCAAGATCATGGCAGCGAAAGCATCAACCATGCCGTTTCCAGCGGCGGATACGGCAAACCAACCAGCCCACTTTAACCTTTCCCAAGGCCTCTAAAGTAGCAGCGACCTTGCATCTTGCCTTAATGAAGGCACGAACAGCTCCCCATTTATTGGGTTTAGTGGCATTTACTTTCAGCTCGTCCGCACCCTCTTTGACGCCCCGACGCAAGGCCGCTCCCACCTCGTCAGTTGTCGTTGCCACGTCCAACCCATCGATAACCACTATAGTGGTTGGGACGAGATAGCGCACAGCAACGACTCCACCAGCCGCCTCAGTAATCTTTCTATCGAGAGCGGAGCGATCTTTGATAGATCCTCGAACTCGATAAGGAGACCACCTTTCCTGACTGTCCTAATTTATCTATCACTAGTTGTCAGATCCTCCGGGAAAAGTTTTGATCGCAATGCTTTCAAAACCTCCCTAGACGATCTAGACTCACCTGGTGTGATCAGCACCGCCTCCAACCGTTGCCGTCTCCTCCGCTGCTTGACCTCCTTGGATGCTATGGTCCTGCAGTCGTCCTGTTGGTTCCCGGCCCCGCTGCTCCACTGCCCACGGCTGCCATGACCTTTTCCTTCTTCTTTCGCTTTCTTTTCTTCCGTTTACTTTCTACCAAAGTAAATGGAACGTCTGTGGCGTCCTTACTTTTCTCTTCTTTTTCCATTTCCTTTTTCATCTTCTTCTCTCTTTCTTCCTCTTCCGGTGACGACAATGGGCGTTTCCTTTCAGATCTTAATTGCCGCTGGGAATACTATCTCCTGCTGTGACCTTAGCGAATGAAACTTCACTGCTGGGACAGAAAACTCTTCTGGTCCTTTTGGGGAACTGAATCGTTCCTCCGGCTGTGGGGCTTTCCATTTCTTCTTCTTTGGAGTTTTATGTGAAGCTAACTCCTCTCGAAGTTGCTCCCGGCGCTTCAACTCCTCAGTAAGGCGCTCCCGCACCTTACTTTCAACCACCGCAAGCTTTCTCTGGGCATCTTTCCAGGTTTTGCGGTGCGTAAGTAACTACGTTAGTATCAACGCAACTTCCTTCACACCAGCAGTAACTTCAGATGCCACCGTCCTATTCTTGGTGATGGTCCGCAGGGTCTCTTTGAGGACCTCTCGAAGTTCCTCAAGTCCAGAGTCTTCCTGGGAAATCGCCACATCTCGCAGTGTAAGAATCTCGTTCCCACAACTCCCAGGCGCCATCACTAGGCCTTCACTTGGCATGTCAACAGTACGGTTACCCTTGGCCAAGTGGTCCACCAAGGGTGTCGAGCAGTCGCTGGATATAGTCGACCACGCAGGTGCTGCTGACCCACCTAACCTGGGCAGAGGAGGTATTCCTCCTCTGCCCCGTAAACGAATTTTCATTATTCCGTTGCTCCATCATCATAAAAAATTCTACCTTTGACCATCACGCTCGTCTCTGTTTTTAAGGAGTGTAACTTCTCCTGTGTGGTCCGCGGTGAGTCTTTTTCAGGTCACACACCAGTCGTTAAACCGGTAGCAACCATCTATAGAAATCACTAACCCAAACTTTTCTCCACACGAAAAAACATCAAAGATGATATCGACAGGAGTAATCGTAAGGGCCATTCTCCTATCCACCACCCGGGGACGCGCTCGGTTGGTCTCAATCCCTGACGATGACATGAGATGTGTCACGGCTGATACATTCAACTCGTATCCATACAAGTCGTAAAAATATAAAAGAATTTTTTTTTATATGTATTTTTTTTCTCTTGGGAGGAAAAAGTACATAAGAAAACTATTTTTTTTCAAGAACTACGACGACATAGTCAGAAACAGTAAAACACAGGCGGCAACACAAAACGATGCGTTCCGAATAATCTAGTTTTTTTTATATATATCATAATAGCGTGACCATCAGTAGTGTAGATCGCATAACGGTCCACCCAATACGTGAGAACCCGAAAACCTCATGCACTTAGACCTTTTTTTTTATGACGCCGACTTAAATATACCTACTTGAGCGTTGTCAACGCTTTACAATTAAGTCGTCTTGTACTAATGGACCACGCGTATTATATATTTCTCTTTCTGGAAATTTCATCATTTTTACTTAACGTACTTTTAAAATTTATGTATCCGTTTCCATTTAACTAATCTAAGCATAGAAGCGGTAGACTTCTTTGATTATTTATCTGAAAACTATAGACGACCCAACTCATGCGCACCTGCATGTGATTCTTGAAAATTAGAGAAAGCTAATGGAAACCTCCAAATTTATGGTTTCCTACACGGGCATACTTGGCGACAGAGTGGCGCCAGGTCATCAGCCTACTTAATAGTCAAAATCTGTTTCCCAGAGATCACACGTGTGCATGGGCCTAGAACTTTCGGGCGAGTCCGAGTCCTCTCGTATGGGAAACTGGTTACTACCACTTTTCATATGTGAGGATCATATAAAAAGACCATGGACTTTAGCTCATCAGTTCTTTTGGGAATCAAACTCTGAACCTTACCGAACTCCGGACACTTGACGGTGTTCGTGACTAGAGGATTGATATCCCGATTGAGCATTCGGTCACGTGAGCCCAGATCATTGGATCGGTCCTTGATCGTCGTAAGCACTCGTATAATCGGTATATTATTTTCTACTAGCTTCAGAAGCATAATCAACACGATATGAGCGTATAGCATCCGATCACGTGAGCCCAGATCGTACGATTGGTCCTTGATCGTTGTAAGTCGTGAACTAATATCAACCGTTTAGCACCGGTACAACATTGATTATCTTCATCTTATTTTAATCCATTTAATTTCATTTATTTTTATTATTTTTATATTGAAATATACCACGAGAACGTGAAAAATCAAAGATTATTCCACCGCGATAAATGCGAAAGATTTTATAAATTTATATTACTGCGAAGACGAGAAGAATTTGAATACATTGAAATTATTTTACCGCGAGAAGCGCGAAGACCTTCATTTTTATTCAACCTACAGAGATTTAAAAACGCATAAACATTGAAATTTATGCTACAAAGTATACTAAATAAATAAATAATTCGATAAATTAGAATCACATTAATTGACCGCGAAAACGCGTTGTGAATAAGTATCCTGTGTAACTGCTGACAGTCCTGACACCTCACCAAAACCTGTTTAGGGTAAGTTTTTAACATTGTAACCATTGTTTGGTATTTTTTTTTTATTTTTAATATACTCTGAAACATTTATAACCATATGCATGAAACATTTACTTTTATATTTACTATTCTAAATATTGCCATTTGTAACCCTTTTGTATTTTGAGAATATTGAGTCCTTAATAAATAAATACTCGTTAACATAAAACATTCGAAAAACATTATTTATCAGACAATTTAACTTTGACAATGAGATACTAGCTTCACGAGGCTTTTTGGCAACCCACCTTCCTTTATCCCTTATTTTTCTACCTGTCTAGCCGCTCAGACCGATAGTTCACAGTAGGGGGTACACAATCTTACGTTTACCGCTCGACGTTTGATTGTAAAATTAGATTAGTCATATAATTAATTGGAAATCGTTTTGGGTTTTATCAATATTGTCTTCAATAATAATGTGTGGGCGCGAATTAAATATAAAATAGAATAAACCGAGCATTTGGTCACGTGAGCCCAGGTCATAGGATCGGTCCTTGATCAATGTAAGTACCCTTTTATTCACTATATTTTATACGAATATCGTAATTACGCCCATCACGATCTGCAATCGGGACATTTTCATATCTTTTGAACCAATGATAAAAAAAATCTCAAAATTTAGCAGGATGAGTTTTTTGATGAGTACTAAAATGTTTAAAAAAATAATGGAAATTGAAAATTAAAATCTTAAAACCGTCCGATTTGGTGTGGAATGCTATATATATATATATATATATATATATATATATATATATATATATATATATATATTTATACATTGAGACAATGTGAATTGTCTTCGTCGTCCTCAGCCTTGCGGTTCCCATTTTTCCCCGTCTTCTTGTCGTCTGAAACTACACAAGTCATAGTGCCGTGGTCACATGACTTATTTTCACGTTGACGCATGACCGTAAGGGTGAAGTGGGGACAGAGTTCAGAGGCAAGTCCCAGACCCTCAATTATCGGTTAGACAACTTAGACTTCGATCTTGGATCTATTAGCGTCTAGACGTGTTCGAATATCCTGATTTAATTAAATATTAGCCGGCAATTTACTTGCATTGTATTCATTTATTATTTAATTTAGTTATTACACTTTATATCTAACCGGCAACTTAGCTTGCGATTTTATTATATATCGTATATTATTATTATTATTTGAGACTAAAACATATTTAATTTGTTAAGTTCATTAGTACGTCACCGCTGATACATTTGTAGTATCAGCGTATTAATTATAAAACATAAAATCAGTGTATTCTTTGATTATAACAACCAACGCTTTCTACGTGGCCATCCATTGTTATTCGGACCACCTACATTGTATTATTCAGCGACATTTATTGTAAGTAATTGAGAATTATTATAACTGGCAATAAACTTGCATATTTTCTGTATAACTTCATATTTCATCTACTACTTTTTAGTCATATCCTAAAATACTGGTAAAATTATTTAATAAGACATAATATTGATTGATTAAGTTATATACGATAATTAAATTAATTATAAGTAATAAATTATAAATAATAAGCCGTGAGGTAAGTTAACAGATTTTTATATACGTTGCCGAGTTTGAATAAGTGCGGGTCCTTGCTTTGCAAGAACTCTAGCCCATTGCTCTGTCCCAAGTAAAATAAAATTTGTTAGAGGCCAGCCTAAGCCAGGGTTCAACCCGCGAATTCTGGTGGCTGCTGGTAAAAATCGCGAAATGAAAAGCGGTTTGTCTCAACTGGCGCTCGAACAGGGACTTTGCAGTAATTCAAACGGGTAACAGAAAATTTTATTGATTTTTCTCACGGCTTTGCAGCAAAAATTTTATACAATTTTCAGTAATAATCTCAAAAATTTTACCAGTATTAATAATTTCATTTTTCTACATTCATCATTCCATTACAATTCATCATTCATTCACCTGTATTAAAATTTTATAAAATATTTAATTGCTCTTTCAACTTATTTATTTTAATTATTATCAATTTATTATAAATTATTTATTTTTAAAATTGTTTATCATTGTAATATTGTGTGCCGGTTTCGTTCCCATAAATATTTCCGTATATTTTGACCTTGAGCGTATACTAGCTACACGTGTTGTAACTCGAGACACTAGTATTTACTCTTCACAGTTT